>NC_055993.1:106415436-106725012 GCF_018446385.1 Zingiber officinale | reverse complement strand
TTAAATTTTTATTTATTAATAAACTTATATAATTTTAGCCAAACTTATTTATGCATGCAGGAGCGTTCTTTAGAAAGACAACCCACTTGCTTGGAGATCTTTCTCAAAACTCACCAGAGAAAGAATGACACATATGTTGATGCTCGATCAAAGAACATTGGGGTTTGAATTATTAACTTGCAATTTATATTTAATCTTTAATAATAATAAATTAGCTTTAATAATTTTGTATAAGATATAAATTGTATATTTTTTCTACATAAGAGAAAATGACAAGCAGGGTTGCTCAGGCATCTCAGCTACCAGTAGAGGGAGGGGAGTCACAGGATCTATCCACCTAGGAAATAAACGAAATTTATTATGATGTTGTGGGTGGAAGGACAAAGAACTCCTCCCTCTACGACCTTGGCTCCTAGGCCAAGGTGGTATTTGATCGCTTGAGGACTCCTAGGGGTCGTGCGAGTTCCTCTTCTTCTTCTTCTGAGGTGGAGTCATTAAGAAAAGAAAACCAAGAATTAAAGACTCAGATGACTATCATGGATCAGAGGTGGGAGAAGAAGTGGGCTGCTCAGGAGCAAGCATTGGCCCAGATGCAAGCAATCATTGCTAGATGGGACCCATCACAGCAGCCCCAGTCACAGCAGCCCCAGTCAGAGGAGACCCCAGACCCATCAGACCCCGCTGATGATTAGATTTTTTTTGAGGTATGTTCAACTATAACTTGATTTTTTTAAGAATTTCTTAGAAATTAATTAAGTCAAATATATTTATTATATTGGGATATTATTAGATGCTTATCTTAAAGTGTTTTACATTTTTCAAGAGTTCATACTGATATATTCACCATCACCATTATTATTGGTTATCCAAAATATAATCCAAGTATTTTTTTTACAAGTAAAATTAGTTATATATTACAATGTTTGAGTTATATTACATTTGCATCGATTTATTCTAATCATAATCTCTTGTATTTGACTTTTACAAGATTATATTTGGATATATGTATAGGTGATGTATTATGGTATGTATTTTGGATATTTTGTATTTGTCGTTCACTTATATACTTTTAGATACTCATGATTGTGAGCACTTGATACTTGGAATTTATTATATTTTGGAGATTTTCTATTTGCCATTCACTTATGTTTATGTATTTATTGTATGTTGTATTTTGGAGATTGTGGATTGATTTATATTGTGATCTTGTTGTTAAATGTTGTGAGTATATTGTGTGGATTGTTATATATGTATGAATTGTGTTTGTGATGCCATCGCTAGTGATGACTTGTATTCATATTAAAATTGTATATGGGAAATGAGCAAAACAGGTGCAGGTTTCCAATTTTTTACCGACGAAAACCACAATTTCGTCGGTAAAATATCGACAATACAGTAAAATTTGCGATATATTACCGACGGAATCCAGGAATCCGTCGGGCATTCCCGACGGAATCATGGATTCCGTCGGTCCTTCCCGACGAAATCTTGGATTTCGTCGGGAATGGCAGACGAATTCCTGGATTCCATCGGCAATTCCTGACGGAATTACGGATTTCGTCGGTATATTGCTCGACGGAATATATTCGGTCGGGCATTGTCGTTACCTGTCGTTTACTTTTTTACTGACGGGTAAAATATTCAGTCGGTAAATTATCGACGGAAAATATAATTTTGTCTGAATTTACCTACTGAATAGTATTTCCGTCGGTAATGTCAAATACCGACGGAATATTCAGTCGTTAATAATAGTTATTTTTGTAGTGGGAGTTTTTAGTACGATCATCTTCCTTGGATTAACTTCTCCGGTTGTAACCAAGTCAAATACGGTGCCTCGTCCTTTCTGTTTTATTTAGTTACTTTTTATATACAAGTGTTAGTCTAAGAAAGTTCGAGAAAGGTTTTGGTTTTTATTTTTTCAGGCTATTCAACCCCCCTTCTAGTCGGTTGTCGCGATCCAACAAGTGGTATCAGAGCCAAGACGCTTCAGGAGGACTAACCGCCGAACGAAGCAATGATATAATGGTCGGACCAAGCAACTACCCGCCGAAGTTCGAAGGGGAATTCGCTAGCTGGAAAAAGCAAATGCAGGTATTCTTTAAAACCGATTTTGATTTAATGTTAATTATGGAGTTCGGTTTTATAGCACCGGAAGGTAAGGATAAATACCAGTGGATGAAAAAGGAGTAGACCGACTACATAGCAAACGACAAAGCTGAGTACCATCTACTAATCGTTCTTCCGCCGCAAGAAGTTAACCGGATCGACAACTACGACTCCGCGAAGGAACTTTGGGAAAAGTTCCTTGAGTTGCACGAAGGAACGCCCGAAGCAAAGATCGTAAAATGGGATTTACTCCGCAACCAGCTCACCAGCCTACGACTTGGAGAAGACAAGACAGTTGCGCATCTGCACTCAAGGATAAAGGAAATCATCACCGGACAATCGAATCTCGGAGAAAAGGTAAGTAACCGAGATTCAGTAAGGTTCGCGTTAAATTCTTTTTCGAGAAATTCAAAATGGGCGTCACTAGTAGATGCCTTTTATATTTCAAAAGACTTAGAAAAAATTTCATTAGAAGAATTCTTTTCTACATTTGAAGTGCACGAATCTAGATGTGCAGGTTTGAAGTAGCCCAAACACAACGTCACCCTCAAAACATCGAGAGATGAACCTGAGTCGGAGTCTTCTCTCGACGATGAGGAAATGGTAATGATGGTAAGACGGTTTAAAAAACTTTGTAAATCTAGAACCTCTAACCATCCGCAGGGTAAAAAGAAAAGTATGATCCACTACTGCCACTGTGACGAAGAAGGGCACGTCAAGGACAACTGTCCCAAGCTAAAGAATAAGGACAAAGATAAAGGTAAAAAGCCTATCCAAAAGCACAAGGTCCTAAAGGCGACGTGGGACGATACGTCGTCCGAATCGGAAGTCGAGGCATTCTCCGGGCTCGCATTAATAGCAAGTCATCAAGACGACGACTGTGAGTCAAGCTCTTCCGAAATGAGCATCGAGAGCATCGATGAAGGGGGAGCCACGTCAGAAGAAAGCAGCAACTCAGGGGGAGACACGGACAACGAGATCGACAAGGTAAGTCAGGTACGATCTCTTCCTCCCGATAAACTCTTTAAATTCGTTAAATTATTAACAAAAGATTGCTGTAAATTAGAAAAAGAAAACAAAAATTTAAAAGTAATACTAGCTAAATCTTGTCCTCTAGAAGATTTAGACAAATCAAAATTAGAAAATAAAAAATTGAAATCAGAAAATAATAATTTGAAAATGCAAATGATAGTATAAAAAATCATGCATGTTCAAATAAAATATATTTTAGAAAATACATCAATTTAAATTGATATTTTTGATATCATAAGGGACAGATTAGAAATATTTCTAAGAAAAATATCCTTAAGAAATTCCTAGTCAATCCAGTAGGCTGGAACCTATATTGGGTTCCAAAGTCCTGTCTGACTTGAACTAATTAGATTTAGAGCTTTCAGCGAGAATATTAGACATTAAAATTTCTTTATGAGGTTTTGTCTAAGGAAGTGGTTGTTGCTCCAATAACCAAGAAGGCTTAGTGCCTCGCCACGACCTGGAAGCCAAAATATTGAAATAAAAATGTTTAATTAATTTTCTGATAAAAGCATTAAGGTGAAAATTTAATAATACTTTAAAAAGTTTTTAAACATTTTTTTAAAATTTTACAAATTGTTTTTCTTAGAAATTTACTTTTTGCATAAAAATTTTACTTAAAAGTTAAAAGTTTTTCTGAAATTAGAAATTTCTACTTAAAATATTTACTTATAAAAATTTTTCAAAAATTTTTTGCAAAAATTTCTTAAGTAAGATTTTTTTAAAAATTCTCTTACTTAAAGCTTTACTTAGAAATTTTCTTACTTAGAATTTTTCCTTAAAAATTTTCTTACCTAAAAAGTTTTACATAGAAATTGTTTAACTTAGAATATTTTTTGCTGAAAATTATTACAAATTCTCTAACTTAGAATTTATTGAACTTAATTTTTTTTTTAAGAAAGTTAGAATTTTTTTTTAACCCTTAGATTTTTTTCGGAACCCCAATTTTTTATGTGATCAAAGGGGGAGAAGGAAAAGTATAAGTCTAGGGGGAGGTAAACAAAATTTTTTTTTTTTATCTTTTTGCACTTAATTGCAAAATTAGTTAGTTATTATGAAAAGTATAAGTCTAGGGGGAGGTAGATAATTTTTTTTAATCTTTTTGCACTTAATTGCAAAATTAGTTAGTTATTATATTTATTTTTACCCTAGCTCAACTTGGGTTGCTTACATCAAAAAGGGGGAGATTGTTGGAACTCCAAGGTTATTTTGTTGTGATCAACAAGTTAAGTCCTGTGTGTTGGAATCCCAAGGTGTTTTGATGTGATCAAACAAGTTAAGTTAGGTCCTGCTTTGTCTAACCCTTGTGTCTAAGTGTGCAGGAGCTTAGGAACACAGGAAGTCGAGCGGAAGACGCGGCTAGCGAGAAGGACGGCACGGGGGAGAGCCGACGGGCTCGGTGCGTCCGAGGGACGAGGTGACTGCGGAAGAATACACCGGTGGACGAGAAGAACGTGCGCGACGTTCGAGGGACGAGAAACCGAGAAGGAAGGCTGCTTGAGGAGAAGGCCGGAACTTGGGTTCGGGTGAGCCCTATTCCGGATGACCGAGATCACCCAAGCTAGCGGGGCTGGAGCGAAAGATCCGGACCGAGACGAGCTGAACCGGGGCAGAGGTCTCGGATCGAGAAAAGTCAACTTTGTTGACTTTCCTGGTCCGGGCGCCCCGACCCGGATTTTGACCAGGATCACGTCAAACGCGATCTGATCATTGGAGGATAAAATTTTATCCCCCCAGGGCGCTCGGAACCCCTTCGGGGCACCCCGACCAGTGCTATAAATCTAGCACTGATCTGCACAGTTAAATGATCTCACTTGTAATCAGTTTTCTCTGTGTTTTCATTTCTGTTCTTCTTACTTGTGCTGTCAACACTGTAAAGAAGCTACTCCACCCGAAGGAGATCATCAGATAGTGCGCTTACTTTCCTTGGATTAGCAATCCCCTGATTGCAAAACAAGTAAACCTCTGTGTCTGATTTGCATTTTATTAGTCTCTCTATTTTGATTACAAGTTCTTTTAAATTAGTTGAATATCCGAGAAAGGTTTGTGGTTTTTTTTATAGGGCAATTCACCCCTCCCATCTTGCCGGCCTTCAAAGGGACCAACAAGTGGTATCAGAGCAAGGTGCTTCAGGAGGACTAATCGCCGATCGAAGCAACGAGATGGCCGGACCAAGCATCGTTCCACCAAAATTCGAGGGGGACTTCACAGATTGGAAGCGACGTATGGAGGTATTTCTAAAAACTAATTTCGAAATTCGGTTTATTATGAAGTATGGTTTTATAGTTCCGATGAATCAAGATGGAGAAAAAAAAGAAGAGAGTCATTGGACAAAGAAGGAGCAGAATGAGTCTGTAGCGAACAGCCGTGCAGAATATCACCGCTGAGCGTGTTGTCGCCTCAAGAGGTAAACCGCATCGGAAGCTATTCATCTTCCAAAGAGCTCTGGGAGAAGTTCTTGAAACTCCACGAAGGCACGTCCGAAGCGAAGCTCGCTAGAAGAGACATCCTTCAGAACAAGCTGATGAACATTCGTCTGGAAAAAGGTGAGAAGGTAGCCAGTTTACACGCAAAGGTAAAAGAACTGATTACTGGTCTCGAGAACCTCGGAGAAACGGTAACAAATTGGGACACAATACGCTACGCACTCAACGCGTTTCCCAGAACTTCAGAATGGACATCAATCGTCGACGCCTACTATATTTCGAAAGACTTGGAGGTAAGTACTTTAGAAGAACTATTCTCCACTCTTGAATTGCATGAAACCAGGTGTGTCGGGACAACAAAGGAAGCAAGCCAGATGATTGCACTAAACGCAACCAAGAAGGATGAACCCGAGTCAGATTCAGAAGACGATCAGGAAGCATACATGGTAAGCAACTTTAAAAAGTTTTTTAGATCTAATAAATTCAAAGAAATACAGAATAAAAAGAATCCAAGAAATAGAAGAAGGATGTGTTGCTACCAGTGTCAAAAGGAAGGACACCTAAAAGAGGATTGCCCAGAACTAAAGAAGGACAAAGGCAAAATTCCCAAGAAGCACAAGAACTTAAAAGCTACTTGGGACGACACTTCATCATCTGAGTCCGAGATTCAAGAATGTGTCAGGCTAGCGCTGATGGCAAGCTACGAAGGGCAAAGCACATCAGAACCTAGCATCGATGAAGGGGGAGCGACCTCAGATGAAAGCAGCGAAGCAGGGGGAGATTCAGGCTTCAAGTCTGATATGGTAAGTGAGGTATGTCTCTTACCCCCTGATCAACTTTACTTTGGTATTAAGGCAATGGCTAAATCCATGTATAAATTAGAAAATAAAAATACCAAATTAGAAAATGAAATTTTAGAAACAAAAAGAATTTTGGCAAAATCATGTCTTATAGAGGATTTAGATAAATTGAAAATTGAAAATGAAAAATTAAAAGAAGATATAGAAAGATTGAAAAAGTCTAATGGTTCAAATATTTCTACTTTTAGAAATTATAGAGGACTAAACTGGTATTATAGATTTCACCAAAATCAAATTAGAAAAATATCAAAGGCCTATGTACCTAGAAAATATTTAATTAACCCTGTAGAAAGGAACCTCTATTGGGTTCCAAAAACCTGTTTAATTTAAAATTAAAATTAGACTTAGCATTTTCAGCAAGGAAATTAAACAACTAATTTCTTTATGAGGCTTTGTCTAAGGAAGTGGTTGTTGCTCCAATAACCAAGAAGGCCTAGCTAGTGTCTCGCCATGACCTGGAAGCCAAGTATCGAAATGAAAAGTTTAATTGACTAACTGAAAAAATATTAATTTAATTTACTTAATGCTTTAAAAGAGTTATTCAATTTGTGTTAGAAAATATTTAAAATTGATCTAGAAATTTTTTAATATGAAAATTGACTTAGAAATTTTTTATTACCTTAGGATTTTTTTTATATATAAAAATTGCCTTAAAATTTTTTAAAAATTTGACTAAGAATTTTTTTTTTATGATAACTGCCTTCGAAATTTTTTATAAAAATTAGGAATTTATTTTAGAAATTATTTTTAAGATTTGCTATAGAAAAATTTTTTTCCTTAGATTTGTTTAAGAACCCCTATTTTTTATGTGATCAAAGGGGAAGAAGGATGTTAAGTCTAGGGGGAGGTAATATATTTTTTTTAATTGAAATATCTTTAGACTTATTTGCAAATTAATTGCTAATTAACTGTTTTTATTGCATCTGTTTTACCCTAACTTAACTTGGGTTGCTCACATAAAAAAGGGAGAGATTGTTGGAACCCCAAGGTGTTTTGATGTGATTAAATAAGTTAAGTTAGGTCATGCTTTGTCTAACCCTTGTGTCTAAGTGTGCAGGAGCTTAGGAACACAGGAAGTCGAGCGGAAGACGCGGCTAGCGAGAAGGACGGCACGGGAGAGAGCCGACGGGCTTGGTGGGTCCGAGGGACGAGGTGACCGCGGAAGAGTACACCGGTGGACGAGAAGAACGTGTACGACGTTCAAGGAACGAGAAACCGGGAAGGAAGGCTGCTTGAGGAGAAGACCGGAACTTGGGTTCGGGTGAGTCCTATTTCGGATGACCAAGATCACCCAAGCTAGCGGAGCTGGAGCGAAAGACCCGGACCGAGACGAGCTGAACCAAAGCAGAGGTCCCGGACCGAGAAAAGTCAACTTTGTTGACTTTCCTGGTCCGGGCGCCCGGAACCATTCCAGGCGCCCGGACCAGGATTTTGACCAGGATCGCGTCAAACGTGATCTGATCATTGGGGGATAAAATTTTATCCTCCCCAGGGAGCCCGGAACCCCTTCGGGGCGCCTCGTCCAGTGCTATAAATATAGCACTAGTCTGCACAGTTAAATGATCTCACTTGTAATCAGTTTTCTCTGTGCTTTCATTTCTGTTCTTCTTACTTGTGCTGTCAACGTTGTAAAGAGGCTACTCCGCCCGAAGGAAATCATCAGATAGTGCGCTTACTTTCCTTGGATTAGCAATCCACTGATTACAAACCAAGTAAACCACTGTGTCTGATTTGCATTTTATTAGTCTCTCTATTTTGATTACAAGTTCTTTTAAATTAGTTGAATATCCGAGAAAGGTTTGTGATTTTTTTTAGGGCAATTCACCCCTCCCCTCTTGCCGGCCTTCAAAGGGACCAACACTGTGTATTTTTAACCCTGTGTCTAAGTGTGCAGGAGCTTAGGAGCACAGGTAGTCGAGCGGAAGACGCAGCTAGCGAGAAGGACGGCATGCAGTGCGTTCGAGGGACGAGGCGCTACGGAAGAGTACGTCGGTGGACGAGAAGGAAGCGTGCGGTGGTTCCGAGGGACGAGAAGCCGGAGCGGAAGACTACTCGAGGAGCAAGAGACACAGCTAGCGAGAAGGTCGGTACGGGGTGCGACCGAGGGACGAAAACTGCGGATGAGTACGTTGGCGGACGAGAAGGAAGCACGCGGCGATTTCGAGGGACGAGAAGCCGGAATGGAAGCCCGCTCAAGAAGACCGGAAGTTGGGTTCGGATGAGCCCTATTCCGGATGGCAAAGATCACCCAAGCGAGCAGAAGACTCGGTCTGAGGCACACGGAGCCGGAGCAGAAGACCCGGGGCGCCTGGAACTGTCCGGGGCGCCCGGAACAGTCCGAGGCGCCCGGAACCCTTCCGGGCACCCGAAGTTGACTTTTTGATCAGATCACGTCAATCGCGATCTGAACATTAGGGGATAAAGTTTTATCCCCCCCAGGGCGCCTCGACCAAGGCTATAAATACAGCCTTGGTCCAGAAGCTTTTAAACAACTCAAGCAATTCATTCTTTTTACACTTGTACACTTTCTCTGTAGTTAAGCTTCTGTTTTCTGCACTTCATAGTTGTAAGAGGCTTCTCCGCCTAAAGGAGTTTTTAGTATGATCATCTTTCTTGGATTAACAACCTCCCCGGTTGTAACCAAGTCAAATTCGGTGCCTCGTCCTTTCTGTTTTATTTAGTTACTTTTTATATACAAGTGTTAGTCTAAGAAAGTTCGAGAAAGGTTTTGGTTTTTATTTTTTCAGGCTATTCAACCTCCCTTCTAGCCGGCCGCCACGATCTAACAGAAACAACTCGTTTATTTTTATTATCTACCAGTGTTCATAGTACCTTTTGGAAGGAAGCAATCCTTACCGCTTCTCACGTGATTAATAGAATTCCAACCTCACACAATTTAGGCTTGTCACCTTTTGAAAAATTATATGGGCATGCTCTTCTCTATTCCTCTTTGCGTATTTTTGGTTGTACTTGCTTTGTCCTTCGTCCACATGTTGAGCGTAATAAATTAACCTCTCAGTCTGCTCTTTGTGTCTTTTTAGGTTATGATATTACTCAAAAAGGATATTGTTGTTTTGATCCCGTTAGTAAAAAAATGTATGTCTCTCGTCATATTGTGTTTCTTGAGTATATTCCATTCTTTTCTATTCCAGCTAGTTCACATAATATGATAAAGTCAGATCTACTTTGTATTGATTCTTCAAATACCAACACTGAAGATGTTTCACCCACAGCTCCTACTGGTAGCTCAGCTGAATCTGGTACTTTGGTTCCTGAGATATCTAGTCCACATGCTCCTCCTTCTACCACTACCCAGTCATCTCCTGAGGTTGCGGATAATCCTTCTCTCCACCGTCGTCAATCCACTCGTGTTTGTAAGTCTATTAAACTACCAGATTTTACTTACTCTTGTTATTCTCATTCTTTTGCTTCATTTGTTGCATCTATTCATTGTCTTTCTGAGCCTATATCCTATAGAGAAGTTGTTTGTAACCTACTTTGGCAGAGTGCTATGACTGAGGAACTAACTGCTTTGCATCAGACTCATACATGAGATTTGGTTCCATTGCCAACAGGAAAACACACTATTGGTTCTCGTTGGGTATATAAAATCAAAACTAAATCTGATGGATCTATCAAATGATCCAAAGCTCGTCTTGTTGTTAAAGGTTATTCTCAAGAGTATGACATGGATTATGAGGAAACATTTGCTGTTGTTGTAAAAATGACGACTGTTCGTACTCTGATTGTTGTTGCTTCTGTTCGTAGATGGAGAATATCTTAGATGGATATGAAGAATGAATTTCTAAATGGCGATCTTCATGAAGAAGTTTATATGACACCTCCTCCTGGTATTTCACACCAACCTGGTGAAGTTTGCAGGCTTCGTAAAGCGCTTTATGGTCTCAAACAAACACCTCGTGCTTGGTTTGAGAAGTTCTCTACAGTGATTACTTCGCTTGGTTTTCATCCTAGTAATCATGATTCAGCAGTGTTTGTTAGATGTACGAGTGTAGGTCGTATTATTTTATCATTATATGTTGATGACATGACTATTATTGGTGATGATTCTGATGGAATTAATTTCCTAAAGTATGAGTTGGCTCATTGTTTTTCTATGAAAGACTTGGGTATACTATGCTACTTTCTAGGCATTGAGATTGCTTATTCCCCGAAAGGTTATCTTTTATCCTAGTCAAAGTATATATCTGATATGTTTGAGCGTGCTCGTCTTACTTAGAATAGAGTCGTTGATACTCCTATTAAGACTAATGCTCGATATTCTTTATCTGATGGCTCACCTTTGTCGGATCCTAGTTTGTACAGAACTATTGTTGGAAGCTTGGTTTATCTCACTGTGGCTCGTCCAGATATTACGTATGCTGTTCATGTGGCTAGTCAATTTGTCACTACACCAACTATAATTCATTGGGCTGCTGTTTTTCGTATTTTCAGATATCTCAATTTCAAAGCCTTTTATTTCCTTCTAATTCATCTTTTGAACTGCATGCATACTCTGATGTGGATTGGGCTAGTGATCCTATGGATAGTAAATCTACCACTGACTTCTGTGTTTTTCTTGGTGATTCTCTCATTTCTTGGAAGAGTAAGAAACAAGATGTTATATCTAGATCTTCCACAGAAGCTGAGTATCATGTCATGACGTCAACTACTTATGAGATAGTTTGGTTATGATTCGGCGATAAGGCCAGGGGGCCCTCATGGGCAAAGGGTCAACGACACGTAGGAGTCAGGAGTCAGAAGGGTCGGGTCAACCGATCAAACGGGTCGAACGGGTCCGGGAAGAATCAAAGATAACCCGACGGGGAGTCGGGTTTCCGGCGATCAGGGTGAACAAGGTCGCACGGCCGGGCAGATAGCTCGCTCGGCCAAGGCGTAAAGCAGCAATAGGGCCGAGCGGGGTAGCCTGCGACCGGGAATCCTCCCGGTCGGACCGATACCTACACCCAGTCGGCTGGATGCCCGGCTCTGGGAAGAAAAAGGGAGATAAAGGCAAGGGAACATTGTGGAACATCATCTTCTGACAACAGACATGTTCAACAACCAGACCATACGCAGAATCGTACAATGGAAGGCTCTTCTGTCCCATCAAGGAGGTGCTCAGACTGTAGCAGTATGGCGTTAGACATGTTCTTCTGACAAACCCATACTGAGGTATGGTGCAGAACACATGTCCATCTCGATGTGTGTGCACCAAGCTCACCATAGCTCTATATAAGAGCCCTCAGATTTCGCCGGAGGTACACAATCTTCGATCCTTGGAGCCACCTTCTTGTTTTCCCCTTGCCTGACTTGAGCGTCGGAGGGTCGTTGCCGGGAACCCCTTCCCGGCTCGACTTCTTTGCAAGTTCGCCGGAGCTCTATACGGTCAGTCAGAGAGCCACGTCATCGGTTTGGAGAGCGCTACGTGCCCAACATCCATCGATTCAGCGTTCGGACAGGATCAAATTGGCGCCATCTGTGGGAACGCTCCTGCATCCGATCGAAAGCAATGGACGAAGCTGGACGACCGCACTCGGTGATGCTCTCCACAGAGGAGCTCGATGCTCTGATCGAGACAAGAGCAGCTAAGCTTGTGGAACAACAGAGACAGAAGTCGCAAGCCGAGCGGATTGAGCAACAAGCGACATCAGCGTCAGGAGGCCGAGCGGAAGCGCCACATGCCACAGTTCCATTTCATCGGGCCCTATTCCGTACGCTTCCTGAAGCCACAGCAGCTAATCGTGATGGGGGATCTTCATCCGACGAGGCGCTCGTACGAGACAACAGAAAAGGCAAGGCCCCCCGAACGGACACCTCCCCCGAGCGGATCAACCGTCAATTCTTGGAGGCCATCTTGCGGGACCCTCTGCCAAAGCACTATGTGCCCCCGGCGATCGGTGAATACAATGGAACCATCGACCCGGACGATCACCTGGGTAAGTTCGACAACACAGCCACCCTTCATCAATACACAGATGGAGTAAAGTGCCGAGTGTTCCTTACCACTCTCTCGGGATCGGCGCAACGGTGGTTTCGAAGGCTGCTGGACGGATCCATCACAAGTTTCAAGGACTTCCGCACGACCTTCCTCCACCATTTTGCAAGCAGTCGACGTTATCAGAAGACTAGCGTGAGCCTATTTGCCATCAAACAAGAGCCCAGAGAGCCGCTCAGAGCTTATATCCAACGGTTCAACCGGGTGACCATGGATATTCCAATGACCACCTCAGAAACGATGATGAACACGTTTACACAGGGCCTCGTGGACGGTGACTTCTTCCGTTCACTTATTCGAAAGGCGCCCCGAGACTATGATCATATGTTACACCGGGCTAATGAATATATCAATGTAGAGGAAGCCCAGGCGGCTCGAAGGAAGGAAGCTCCAACCGAGCGTCCACCCCCTGCCGAGCGGAAGACGCACACTGCTCATCAGCCGCCCAGAGGACCGCGAGCTGAAGTAGTCCGCCCCCAGCAACATGCAAGACCCCACGCCATTCAAGAAGTATCTGCCGAGCGACCCAAACCTAAAAAGAAGGTATGGACCCCAATGTTTTGTTCATTCCATCGGACAGACACGCATAATACAAGAGATTGTCGGAGCCTTCCCCTGATCGCCCACCCCGTGCCCCGGGGTGGCCACCGTCGATCACCATCATCCGATAGGAGACAACGACATCATGAGGCCGATCGGCGGATACCCGACAGGCGACAGCATCAGTCTCCCGAACGACATTACCCTCAAAGGCACGAGGACAATCCCTGGGTGTCTAGGGAGCGGCCTAGGCCGTCCGCTCGGGAAGAAGAAAACAGAAGTAACACTTCCCGAGGCGAAATCAACATCATTGCTGGCGGGCCGACCGGAGGCGACTCCAACAGACCAAGGAAGGCGAGCGTCAGGCAGCTTCAGATCCATGCGGTCGGCTGCAGCCAAGAACGGGCGAGCGGTCCCGAAATCAGTTTCGGGCCCAGGGACTTGGAAGGAGTCGAAGTGCCACATGACGACGCTCTCCTCATCAAAGCGGTAATAGCTAACTATACTATTCACCTCGTTTTCATCGATATAGGAAGCTCGGTCAATATTATATTCAAAAAGACATTCGACCAACTGCAAATTGATCGAGCCGAGCTGCTTCCCATGACAACCCCCCTCTACGGGTTTACGGGTAATGAAGTTCTGCCGGTCGGACAGGTCCGGCTGGCTATTTCGCTGGGAGAAGAGCCGCTCAGAAGGACGCAGATGACAAACTTCGTCATGGTCGACTCTCCCTCAGCATACAACGTCATCTTGGGGCGACCGGCGCTCAGCGAGTTCCAAGCGGTTGTCTCCACCTTCCACCAGAAAATCAAGTTCCCGGTGGAGGATAAAGTAGGAGAAGTACGAGGAGACCAGATGGCGGCTCGGCGATGCTATGTCGAGATGGTCAGAGCAGAAGCTAACTCCGCTAGGAAAACGCCACGGATCGAGGTGAACGCCATAACCGAAAAACCACCCTCTTTGGTTTATGAGGAAAAAGAGGAAGTGCAGATTCACCCGACCCGACCGGAAGCAACCACCTTCATCGCGGCCAATCTGGAGGCAAGCCAGAAAAAGGAAGTGATCAAATGTCTCCAGAAAAACTGCGATGTCTTCGTTTGGTCGACGCATGAGCTGCCCGGAATTTCGCCAAGTATAGCGCAGCACGAGCTCCACGTCCGACCGGACGCTCGGCCGATGAAGCAAAGGAAGAGGGACTTCAGCGCTGAACAAAATATCATCATCCGAGCGGAGGTTGAGAAGCTCTTGGAGGCCGGCCACATACGCGAGGTCCAGTTCCCGAGCTAGCTGGCGAACGTGGTACTAGTCTCCAAACCGGGCAACAAGTGGAGAGTTTGCATCGATTTCCGGGATTTCAACAAAGCATGCCCAAAGGATTTTTATCCTTTACCCCGGATCGATCAACTGGTGGACTCCACAGCCGGCTGCGAGTTGATATGCATGCTCGACGCCTATCAGGGCTACCATCAAGTGCCGCTCGTCCGAGAAGATCAAGAGAAGGTCAGCTTCGTTATAGCTGACGGCACTTACTGCTACAATGTGATGCCGTTCGGACTGAAGAACGCTGGAGCAACTTACCAGCGCTTGATGAACAAAGTGTTCAAGGAGCAGATCGGACGAAATTTGGAAGTGTACGTGGATGATATTCTCATCAAGTCCGTCCGAGCGGCCGATCTCTTTAAAGACATGGAGGAGACTTTCCGAACGCTGAGGAAGTATGGAGTTAAGCTGAACCCTCAGAAGTGTCTGTTCGGAGCAAAAGGCGAGCGTTTCTTGGGCTATATAGTGACCGAGCGGGGCATCGAGGCCAATCCCAGCAAAGTGAAAGCATTACAAGACATGCCGCCCCCAAGAAATCTAAGGGAAGTACAGCGCTTGACCGGTCGGATAACAGCATTGTCCAGATTCATCTCAATGACTGCCGACCGGAGCTTCCCTTTTTTCAAAATCCTGCGCAAAGCTACCAAGTTCCATTGGGACGAGGAATGCGATCGGGCATTTGAAGAATTGAAGGCATATCTGAACTCTTTGCCCGTGCTAGCCAAGCCAGCTATGGGTGAGCCGCTCTGTATCTATTTATCTTCAACCGAGAAGGTAGTAGGCTCGGCATTAGTGAGGGCAAGCGGAGAAGAACCGGTGTATTTCTTAAGCCATATTTTAAAAGACGCTGAATCTCGCTACACTGGGCTCGAGAAGCTGGCTTTTGCTTTGGTCCTCGCCGCTCGGCGACTTCGTCCTTATTTCCTAGCACATACCATCATAGTCCGGACGAATAGCCCATTGGGAAGAGTGCTGCTGAACCCAGAAGCGTCCGGATGGCTTATCAAGTGGACAACGGAGTTGAGTGAGTTTGATATCCAGTATCAACCCCGGTCGGCGATAAAGGCGCAGTCCTTGGCAGATTTTGTCACCGAAGTGCAAAAGCCAGAACCCGAAGCCATGTGGAAAATATTTGTGGACGGATCGTCCACTCGGCTCGGAGCGGGGTTGGCGTGCTATTACTCTCTCCCCAAGAAGAAAGGATGCACTTATCTATTCGGCTGGACTACAGAGCCATAAATAACGAAGCGGAGTACGAAGCCCTCATAGCCGGCTTGCAGGTAGCTCGGCATGTAGGAGCCGGTCGAGTGACAATCCATTCGGACTCCTAGTTGGCCGCTCAGCAACTCTCGGGCACATTTGAGATTAACAACACCCGGCTCAAGCTTTACGCTGAAGCCTTCAAAAAGCTCAAGGCCAACTTCAGAGAGGTCATTATCCAGAAGATACCCCGAGCGGAGAATCAGGCTGCAGATGAGTTAGCCAAACTAGCAAGTTCAATATCACCGGTCGTCATCCAGCAGCCAATTGAACAAGTAGCTTTGGTGGCTCACGTCGATCGGATGGAGGGCCTCGCGTTTCCGAGCGATTGGAGGACGACCATCATGGAGTTTCTTCGATGGGGGGCAACACCATCCGATCGGGAAGCAGCCCAGCTATTAAGGAGGAGAGCCGGTCGATTCACACTTGTGGGAGACCAACTCTACAAGAAGGCTTTCTCTCGCCCACTGTTGAAGTGTGTAAGCTCGGAGGATGCGGAGTACATCCTCCACGAAGTGCACCAAGGATCGTGTGGGGGACATCCGGGCGGACGATCGCTGGCCAAGAAGATCTTGCTGGCCAAGAAGATCTTGCTGGCCGGATACTTCTGGCCAACCCTGCAAACAGACGCCGCTCGGACCGTCGCGACGTGCCTTTCCTGCCAGTAGTACCACAACTTCTCCCACCGACCGGCAGAGGAGATGAAAGCATCTACCGTATCTTGTCCGTTCGACCAATGGGGAATGGATATTGTGGGTCCATTCCCTATGGCGACCGGTCAGCAGAAGTTCCTACTGGTGGCGGTCGACTATTTCTCCAAATGAGTGGAGGCCGAGCCGCTGGTGAAGATCACCGAGCAAATGGTCAAAAAGTTCATCTGGCAGCATATAATCTGCCGGTTCGGCATTCCTCATCGGCTCATATCTGATAATGGGCGGCAGTTCGTCGGGAAGCAGCTTGAGGAATGGTGCAAAAGTTACGACATTGAGCAACACTTCACTTCCGTGGTGTATCCCCAAAGTAACGACCAAGCGGAAGTAACTAACAGAGAAATACTCAGAATTCTTCGAGCCCGATTTGACCACATAGGAGGAAGTTGGGTGGTCTAGCTGCCAGGCGTCTTATGGGCTATCCGCACGACCCCAAAGGAGGGAACGGGCGTTACGCCTTTCCATTTAGTGTACGGAGGTGAAGCAGTGATCCCGATTGAAGTCGGCGTCAAGTCCGTCCGGATCCAGAACTATGATGATGACAACGCCGAGCGGAGGAACATGGAGTTGGACTTGATCGACGAAGACCGAGACAAGGCGTCCGTCCGGCTCATGGCGTACCGGCAGAGGATGAAGCAAAACTACAACCGGCGCGTGATCCCTAGAGCCTTCCAAGTCGGCGACCTAGTCTGGAAGAAAGTAAAGCCGGTCGGCGACGTGGGCAAGCTAGAGGCTCCTTGGGCGGGTCCCTTCAAAGTCATCGAAAAACTCCGCTCGGGTGCTTATTATTTAGAAGATAAAGATGGACGGCAACTGGACCGACCATGGAGCGCAAATCATCTCCAGCTGTACCGAGCTAGGTGAGAGGTGCGCTGATGTAATTCATTTGGTGTATCTTTTGGTTGCCTATGTTCTTTTAATGCAGGAAGCAAAATGGTAAACGCATTTGGCAGTCTTCGCCGAACGGCAGTGTTGAAATTAGCCTTAAAGGTCGTCGAGCTCCGACGTTAAAAATCGAGAGTCGAGCCGGCGACTATAAACCCTCCGAGCGGAAGACCGTCGAGCTCCGACGTTAAAAATCGAGAGTCGAGCCGGCGACTATAAACCCTCTGAGCGGAAGACCGTCGAGCTCCGACGTTAAAAATTGAGAGTCGAGCCGGTGACTATAAACCCTCCGAGCGGAAGACCGTTGAGCTCCGACGTTAAAAATGGAGAGATGAACCGACGTCTATAAACCCTCCGGCCGGAAGACCATCGAGCTCCGACGTTAAAAATCGAGAGACGAACCGGCGTCTATAAACCCTCCGGCCGGAAGACCGTCGAGCTCCGACGTTAAAAATCGAAAGACGAACCGGCGTCTATAAACCATTCGGACGGATAGCTTTTCGCATGGTACAACTCGGTTATAAGCGCCGACCAGTAACAGGTCCTGCTATTAAGGCGAGAATATTACGGCCGAGCTGCTCCCTTATAAAGAATACTTAGCATGAAAAAATTCTGGCCGAAACAAAGGTTAAGGATGAATACTGGTCGAGCAATCAAATAACAAACAAAAAACAGAGTTCATTTACGCCAAACGGTGGACAGACAAAAGAAGTAATAGCAAGAGTATTTGCACCGAACGACGGACATACAAAAAACGGTTCAATGCTCCTCACTCATCGAAATTAAAAAGGGCGTCAGGGATAGAGCCCATCACGACAGCCAGATCTTCTGGGGGGGGCGGACAGCTCGGCGGGTAGATGGCCCTTAGTCTTCAAATAATCAACCGCCACCTTGATAGCCTCTTCAAAAGTTAGAGACAGCTTGTCGCTGAACTTTTCACCGAACTCGTCCGAGCGGACGAAAGCTTTCCGCACTTCAGCCGACCGGCCAGGCTCCCCGTCTTGATATTCTTTGAGCGTGGCTCGGGAAGCGTCAAGGGCAGCCTAGAGATCTTTCAAATCCCCTTCAAATTTAGCCTGATCGGCCGAGCGGCCCTCCCTTTCGGTGGACAAGAGGGTGCCCAACTCCTTGACGCGTTGATCCAACCCCCGGTTCTCCACCTTCATAATATCCAAGTCTGAGATGGCCTGAAGCTTTCGGTTTGTCGCAAGCTTTATGTCATGGTCATGCTTCTTGACCATAGCTTCAAGCCGAGCCACCTCCGCCGTCAGCTCAGAAGACTTCTGTCGCTCGGATTCCAAAAGCTTTTTAGTCTTCTCCAGCTCGGCGGATGACTGCCCCTGACTTTCCCCCGAGAGTTTGAGCTTTTTCAGCTCGTTTTTCAGCTCAGCCAGGCGATTGCTAATTGCAATATGTTCCACCCAGGTCTGCGCAGAAGAAGAGATGGCAAAGGTTGGTTGAAAAGGAACACCAAGGGAGAAAGAACATACCCCGGTGGCCTGCTGTAGATTGCTGTCTCCCAACTGACTGGGAGTCATGAGCGCGACGCGAATCCGGGCATCCTCCCAAACTTTGGCAAGAGGTCCTGTTAGGGTAATTTGCTGCTCGGGGCTAGCCGGCCGATCGGCCGCCAAAAGATATTCCTCTGAGGGAAAGCGCAGAACGGTCTTGATCACCCGAAGGCTGCTTGGATCATCCTGGGTCTCAGCTGCCTGATCGGAAGGCCCCCCAATAGTAGAAAGTTCACCCAAGCGCCTAAGGCGACGACGGGTGCGGGGGAGGGAATCAGTTGGTTCCACTTCGGGGAGCGCCGCGGGCAAGCCAAGCTGGGAAAGTGTTCGCTCCGAAGAGAGCGCCTCAACAGACGCCGGAGCCCCTTCTTCCCGCTCGGGAGGAATACCACTCCGCTCCGAAAGCTGTTCACCAGAAGGAACCGAGGGTGGAGGTGGGTCCGTTCGGCGTTTCTTCCGGGTCCTCAGTGGAACATCATCAATAAGGAGAATCTCCGCCTCGACCGGGGCAGATGAAGTAGCGTCACCCACGGCTTCGTGCACGAGGGCCCTAGCGACTAATAGTACTTCAGGGGAGGACTGTGTCCCTTCAGCCCTCGAGTTGGCGGGGACGAGCCCCCGCGCAGCGACCTCCTTTGCCGTAGCCGCCTCAATCTCAGCGGCTCTCAACTTCAGGCGCTCGGTGGCTTTAGCACGCCACATGGTCTCCGTTGTGGAAAAGAAAAATAAATCAGTTAGAGCAAAGGAGAAAGGTAAAGAGTAATCCTTACCCATGATGCAGGGAATGCCAGCCCGAACGGGAGATAAGCCGAACAAGTACATCACTCCCTTAAGTAGCAGCTTATCAATGTTGTATCGTTGGCCGACCAAGCGGTTGGCTGCATGGAGGTAGGCCGGATCACTCTTGTATTTGCCGAGCTCTGGTTGGGTCGGCACCGCGGTCTGCCACTTTGTTCGGAAAGTCGACAGCTCGGGGAAGCGCACATAGAAAAAGTATTCCTTCCAGTGCTTGTTGGAGCTCGGCATATTGCTAAAAAGAACAAAACCAATCCTAGTTTGGAAAATGAAGGTGCCCCACTCGGACTGTTTTGGATAGTAGAAGTAATGAAAGATTTTGGGGTCCAGAGGGATATCGTTCAGCTTGAACAGAATCACCACCCCGCACAGCAGCCTAATGGAGTTCGGAACGAGTTGGCCGAGCGGGAGGCGGAAGTAATTACATACTTGCAAAATGAAGCGATGTAGGGGAAACCGTAGGCCGGCCAAAAATTGATCCTAGAAAAAGCAAACAGTGCCGGACGGCGGGTTATTGGGCCGATCTGAAGGAGTGGCTAATATTATTTCAAAGTCAGTGGGGAACTCATAAGTACGCACGAGGCGTAGTGCGTCTTCTTCATCAAACCGGCTCTCCGTGGCTGTATACCAAAGACCAGGAGCGGAGGCCGACGGTTGTGAAGTGCTCGACATGGTCGGAAGAGTAAACGCGATAAAAGACGGAAAGAAGCGAGAAAACAGACGGCAGAAAGAGGAACAGCTAAAGAACGATGCAAAGGAATGACGGAATAACAGGAGAACTGAGCTTACAAGGACGTAGACGATCGGAAAAATGGGTTGCAAGGTCGCTGGAGATCGCCTGGACGCAGAGAAACAAGGTCGCCGGAGGGAGAGTGGTGGAACACGCGAAAGCAGGAACGCGGCGGAGGAGAAGGAGAGGACTTTATAGGGATTGGCCTGAGTGGCCTCAGTCGTTGGATGCAGGTCACGAGGATCAATGCCCACATCTAACCGTCCATTTCAAACAGCGGCAGTCCCATCGGAGGTAACGCCGCCGTACGTTGACGGCATCAGAGATGCCATGTGGCGCTACCGCATGGGGCGCATTTAATGAGCGCCATTACCACGCGCAGCGCGCGTGCTCGGCCTTAATGGGGCGGATTTGACACGCATTCTGAGGGGATCCCAAAGGCGCCAGTTTTGACCGTCCATCCGTTGACAGCGCCGAACGGGCGTGATGAAGAATGTAAGCCGAGCGGATAAGCATTCCACGGACCGTCCGAGCGCCGTTACTCTGTTAGACCGGGGGTCCAGTTAGTCGGACTTAGCGCCTCCTTCGACTAGACTTGAAGGGGAGGCAAGTGATCCGGCGATAAGGCCAGGGGGCCCTCATGGGCAAAGGGTCAACGACACGTAGGAGTCAGGAGTCAGAAGGGCCGGGTTAACCGGCCAAACGGGTCGAACGGGTCCGGGCGGAATTAAAGATAACCCGACGGGGAGTCGAGTTTCCGGCGATGATCAGGGTGAACAAGGTCGCACGGCCGGGCGGATAGCCCGCTCGCCCAAGGCGTAAAGCAGCAATAGGGCCGAGCGGGGTAGCCTGCGACAGGGAATCCTCCCGGTCGGACCGATACCTACACCCAGTCGCCTGGATGCCCGGCTCTGGGAAGAAAAAGGGAGATAAAGGCAAGGGGACATTGTGGAACATCATCTTCTGACAACAGGCATGTTCAACAACTAGGCCATACGCAGAATCGTACAATGGAAGACTCTTCTGTCCCATCAAGGAGGTGCTCAGACTATAGCAGTATGGCGTTAGGCATGTTCTTCTGACAAACCCATACTGAGGTATGGTGCAGAACACGTGTCCACCTCGATGTGTGTGCACCAAGCTCACCATAGCTCTATATAAGGGCCCTCAGATTTCGCCGGAGGTACACAATCTTCGATCCTTGGAGCCACCTTCTTGTTTTCCCCTTGCCTGACTTGAGCGTCGGAGGGTCGTCGCCGGGAACCCCTTCCCGGCTCGACTTCTTTGCAGGTTCGCCGGAGCTCTATACGGTCAGTCAGAGAGCCACGTCATCGGTTTGGAGAGTGCTATGTGCCCAGCGTCCATCGATTCAGCGTTCGGACAGGATCAGGTTACATTGGTTGCTTGTGGATATATGTATTTCTCTTTATCAACCTACTCCATTATATTGTGATAATCAGAGTGTTATTCAAATTACACGTAATTCAGTTTTTTATGAGCGGACGAAATATATTGAAATTGATTGTCACGTTACTTGTCACCATCTTCAGATTGACACCATCACATTGTCTTTTGTTCTTTCAAAGCTACAGATTGGTTATATGTTTTTCAAGTCACATTCTGCTTCACGCTTTCATTTCTTTTCTGACAAATTCTCAATGTTTCTAGCTGTAGCATCTTGAGTTTGAGAGGGGATGTTAGATTATATATATTTATTTATTTATAGTTTTTAGGATAATTTGATCTTTTTCCCTTTTATATTTAGAATTTAAGGTTTCTTAACTAAACTATATAAAGACCTTATACTCTGTATTTCTGATCATTAATTTTGGATTCAATAATATAGCTAGTTTTTTCTTTTTCTTAATTTCTACATGTGATTCATTAGACCTTACTACTTTTACTCTCTTCTTCTTCAACTCGTTTTTTCTCTAGATCTGATTTGAGCGTTAGAAGGGTCAAACTCGTTATTGGCTCCCTTCTAATTGACCTTTCTTTTTTAATCCCTATAGTAGTTGACATTGACAATCTTAGCCAAAAGAACAACCCATTAGAAGTCGAACCGACAGACAACCTGCTATACATCAACTCGCCAGAGGTTGATCCGCAAGAAACCAATCCGGCAGACGTCAAACTGGCAGGAGATGATTAGCCAAAAACCAAATTGACAAAAGTTGAACCAGCAAGAGGTAACCTGACCTGTCATAGGCCACCCCACCATAGGCCGACCCACGAGAAATTGACTCACTAGGGGATGACCAACTTGTGCTCAACCTGACAAGAGATGATTTGACATGAGTCAATTCATCCCTTGATCTTGGACCGGTTTAGAGATGTTTTCAAAGTAAGTACATTGTTACAAGGTGTTCCCAATTAGAGATATTCTCAAAATAAATAATCTACTATGGGAATATTTTTGATCGAGGATGTTCTTAAAGTGAATACTTTATTACAGAGATATTCTCGATCAGGATATTCTCAAAATGTATAACTTGCTATGAAGATATTTCCGATCAATAATATTTGCAAAAAGTGGTTAGCAGGTTAATCCAAGTAGTGTGAGCTAATGATACAAAACTACATATACCTCAGCTAGCGAGTCTCCCCGAATATATCAACTTTTCAAAGCTTTCCACTATTCCCAATATTGATCAAGAGCAGCTTTGGAGGATTCCTATCCTCTTTCAGGAAAGGATATCTATTCATCTCTTTTGGTCTGCTTCATGACAACCTACATTCTTTTTTTCTCCCTCTCTCTTAGCCCCAAAAAAATGAATATACTTTTAATTTTAAATTGCATAAAAAATATATTCGTGGGTGATGTTGCTCTCAATCTTCCTATACCACTCGTTCAAAGTCGATGTGTATATACCGAAAGGAACTTCACATCAGAATCAGAGTTTAAACTCATACGAAAGAAAGAAAAACAAAATCAAATCAACCTAAAGACAAACATTCAAGCTGTTTAAACGATGCCTTAATAAATCGTTAATTATTTGTGTTTTTTCTGAAGTTGACCAAGGTCAAACTAAAGCAAACCCGGGAAGCGATAAAAAGATGAATAAGAGAGAAGAGGGAAAGTGAAATAGACAGACAGACATGCGATAACTTAACAAGATAAACTGCACGTGGCATTATATTATCCTAATAATAATAATAATAATTTTGATCAAAATTGATACGAGATAAAAAAAAAACAAATCTTTTTCTTTCGGAATCGAAAGATGTAATTGTTAGGACTAATTAATACCGGAGGCCAACTGGCTCCATAAATATCTGGTTAACTATACCAAACCGCTAGTCCCGGGGAAAACAAATCTATTACACATCATAGCTAGTGCTATTGCTTAAAAATTGCTGCATTAATGAAGGGCAGCTGCCCTTGTTTGTTGGACTCCCTTGAAGGGCTACACAATGAGTTGGGAATAGAACCTTCACTTTGTGTCCTCATTTCTCTTCAAAAACTTTACAAAAAGTAAATGGATTCATTCGCGGATAGCACGCCACAGGGCGCTATATATAGTGCTCGATCATCGCCTAGCTCCTCCACAGAAGTGTGTACGCAAACAAAGGGTTTGCGAATTGCTCTTCGCTAGCTAGCCGCGAGCAAACGCGCATTAATTGTAAGCCATGAGCAGAGCGCGAGACTCGCTGGTGGTGGGCCGGGTGATCGGCGACGTCCTCGAGCCCTTCATCAAGAGAGTCTCTCTCCGAATCAACTACTCAGGGAAGGAGATCACCAACGGCCGCGAGTTCAAGCCCTCTGAGGTGGTCAACCAACCTCGCGTCGAGGTCGGTGGCAATGACCTCAGGACCTTTTACACCCTCGTACGTGAGCTAGCCTAGCTACTTAATTCTTCTTTAAACCTCAAATATTCCTAAACCCTAAACCCTATTAATCAATCGACTACCTCGCACGACGCACGCGTGCATGCAGGTGATGGTGGACCCCGATGCTCCCAGCCCTAGTAACCCACACCTGAGAGAGTACCTCCAGTGGTAAACCTACTCTCTGTTTAATTTCTTCAAATATTGACTGACTAGCTCGTTAATTATGCGTACGTTACTGCTAATGCAGGCTGGTGGTCGACATCCCTGGCACTACGGACGCGACCTTCGGTGAGTGTATCGATCATTCATCGATCGAAAGGCATGCATGATTAATTGCATGCATTGATTTAAGATATATACTGAATTTCATTTCCAGGAAGAGAGCTGATGTGCTACGAGCCCCCACGGCCCACAATGGGGATCCACCGCATGGTGCTCGTGTTGTTCCAGCAGCTGGGTCGTGAGACGGTGTATCCACCCGGGTGGCGCCAGAACTTCAACACCAAGGACTTTGCCGAGATTTACAACCTCGGGCAGCCGGTGGCCGCTGTCTACTTCAACTGCCAGAGGGAGTCCGGCTCTGGTGGCCGGAGGATGTACCCCATATAGAACTCTCCCCTCCAACTACTGCAGCTACCACTGCTACTTAAATATATATATATATACACACAAACACTTATAAGTTGATGCAGCTATATATATATAGATATCTATATATATATATATATATGAATTCAGATGGTGATAATAACGTATTAGTATGATGCAAGAGTGAGAGTGCATGAAACAAAACTGTATACGTTCTGCTGATATAATCTATGGCTGGGAACCTTAATGTCATTTCTAATCCTCGTGATAAATAAAAGAGGTATTTGAAGGTAATTTAATTAGGAGAAATCTAGGTAAGGCAATGGATATATATGATGCCGCCGTCACTTTCAGAGGGCACCTGTCGAGATTTATGCCTGACAAAAGGATGCCACAAGGACAAATGTGCATGGAAAAAGGATTATTCTTTATACAAGGAATGGATGTCACAATTAATGGATCTTGGAAAACTAATGAATGGATTAATTAATTACCATGCACCTTGTGGCTGTTGTGATTTGAAAAGGAAAACTGACTGAAATTCCACGTGCATGTAGAAGAGCAGGAACCAATTAGGGGGTTCTCATGTACTACTCAGTTGCAGAACTTTAACGTCTGTGAAACTACCGCTCAAAAGTTGTGGTGGGAAATAGCAGAGACAGATTCTCATGGAAATCTAGTGGAACAATATTGGAAGTCAAAGCAGTGATCCTAACGTCCTTAGATTCGTGTTACTATAATTAGAGAAATCATAAACTATAAGAATCTAGACAAACCGTTGCGTCTTATATGTGATAAATTAGACTATTTGATGGCTACTTGGGCCGTGATTTCCTTAAGGAGAAAGGGAAAAAAAAATAAAAGAAAAAAAAGAAGTTACCCCGGGTGACTCCGGCGTCAGCGCCGGCTGGCATCCACAGTCATAACCCACAGTCCGAATAGATCATTCGGGCTAGCTCCGCCAGTATCTCCTCCTATCCCGTCAAGGGCGGAGGTAGCCTATCTAGGTAAGAAAAAAGCCCATAAATTTAAGAATTTTTTTCATAATTACAAATCTCCCAATCAAATTCTGCGATCAATTCGGAGATCGTTTCGTTTTATATACAACTTCCCCGAGCCTTGATAAAGTATAATTAATTATAATTTCTGACTCTTGCTACTGTATCCCGTATATACTCCACTTCTCTCTCGCAACTTCTAATGAGCTCGACTCTCGTCTTCCTTTCCCTCATCCCCAACGAGAGTCTCTTCTTTTGAAAATTAATTTTCTTAACCAATAAGTTGAACGAGGGTGTTTGGAATTCACTACTTGCATAGCATAAAGCATAGAGCATAGAGCATAGAGGGGTAAATAACTAACCATACACCTTTCACAAGGTTACTTTTCATTATCTTTTCAGTCTTTCATAGAAATCTTCAATTATCTCTCTTTTACAACAATAATAACAATAATCAAATTTTATTTTATCTTATGTAAGTATCTTCCTATTTATTATAGTTTCACTTAGACACCTCTTTAAAAAAAAAAAAAAGTTTTAAATTCTAAAAATATAAATAGATTTTAAAGATAATACACATTTATTATAATTCTCTCTCTCTCTCTCTCTCTCTCTCTCTATATATATATATATATATATATATATATATATATAATCCATATAATAATATTAATAATAATAAAAAATTGTGGGAGTGGGAAGAATCGTGTGAATCCCTTTCAAGGAATAAACTTTTCATACACTTGTAACTTTTTGCTAGCTTTGCGGCATCCGTAAGCTGAGCATATATCTTCAAAAACTTTAATCAGATTCGAGCTGTCTCTCATGTACGTCCTCCTCACCTTTCATTTCCTCTCATGAATAAGTTTAACATTAACACATCCAACGTAGCAAGTCAACTTCCACATATATCAATTACTCACTGCCTGCCTTACCTTGTGGCTGCCATGCACTAAGGTTCAATTCCACATACATTTAGCAGACCCATCAACAAAGGAATCTCACACACAAAGTAACATCCATGGAGATGGTCACAATCCAGCTGCTCTTCTAAGAAAAGCTAGCAGTATGTAAAATGCGGTCGAGGTTAGAGATAGATTGACATTGGAGTCCCCTCCTAGACGAACATTTCTAAGGGTATAATCTTGCCTAATGGGATCGAGGTCGCGAGCTGTTGTGGAGAAGGAAGTAGATGAAGCGAAGGCAGAGCAAGTAACAAAGTAGGGAGGGTATTAGAATTAAAAATGAAGAGAAAGAAAATAGAATACTAACAAGTTTTATACTCGACGCCAGGCATCTTCAAGTGGTTGAGTTTTATACACAACAACTAAAGCTCAGGAAATGAAATCACAGAAAGACAGGTATCCAGAATCCACTAGTTCAGGAATATGACTAGCTAAGAATAATCGAAATGGTTCGCTCATCATCATATAAACACGTGAAACAAAAACAAAATCTGGAAAGTTAATAAGTAGCAAGGCAATAGGGGGTACGATTTTAAGCGCCGAAGGCAGTAATGAAGGATACAAGAACAGTAATGTCATCTAGCTTGCCTCCATAGTATCGGTATCCAGCGTGTTGAGCTGCAGTCGAGAATGGTGTTTGCCTGTTCTTATCCTGAGCTCGTTGGCGAGCCAATGCGGCAATCTTCTGGGCCATCACTTGAGGTTCCAAACCAGCTCGAATCCCATGAACCACCACGGCAGTGATCTCATTGTTGTACAGGTTATCGAAGAGACCATCTGTCCCTGTGACAATCACGTCGCCTGATTCGACTGGGACAGTGAACACCTGCTCACAAGTTTTGAGAGAACCAATGGTTATCCATTTCATCTAACCAAAAAGAATATCAGCAGAGATTGGGTTATTAAGTGCAGCCAGACGCCAGCATGAGCTAGCTAAGAAACAGGGTTGGGTCAGCTCAACTCTAAGCAAGAACAGTCATGAATAAATCAGACTGGGGATTGAAGTCCGGAGCATATTTTGTTCGAGTTTTCAGAGGTTATCTAGGCGAAGGTACAAGCACAAAAACGTAATTGATAAATAATTTAGTGATCAACTGATGAGAAAGGAACCCAATAGGTGAATTTAAATTATTGAGGTAAACTTGTTGGAAACGCTTTTGAGGTGATGAACTGCATCCAAACAATCAAAAATGATCATGAACAAGTTGGTAATTTAACTTGAAAAGAACCATTTACGTTTATTTGGAAAAGTAGGTGAACAAGTTTAAACATTCTCTTCAAACTCAATATATGAACAATTCAAAGATTAATATTATTAATCTCAATTAATATGATCCATCCAGCCGACTCCAAATAGGTGGGACACATCAACATAATGTGATGAAATGATCATGAATCAAGCTCATGAATGTTATTAACAAAACCCACAAACTATTCGTAAACAACATCCAAAAGTATTTATTGTAAGGTATAATGTATACTTAAAGTTCTTCATGTAAATTGAAAATGAATTTTTTGATAGTATTAACATGTAAATTAAATATTTACTAATATTCAATTGACGATATGTTTTCTTTTAATAAATGGAATCATCATCATCAGGTCTCTTAGTTCCAACTATTTTAGATTGACACCACACGGATCATATCTCTCTATTATACTCCATTTAAGGCTATATTGCATGTAGATCTCTTAACTTGTTATATCTCCAAATCCCAACACCTTCAACTCTAGCCCAATCAATTTGTATAACAATAGATTGAGTGAATTTGAGCATGTCGATAGCATCTTAATTTATTTTCCCATTTTATCATCCTTAGAACTACTATCAACATAGCAATATTTTTAATTTTCCCCCATAATCTCACAGAACGATCTTATTGATTCATCTCAACTCAATCAACGTTAGTTACATAATGTTTCCCAATTGTTCAAGAGTCTAACCATAAAGCATAGCATCACACACATACAAATATACCTTGTAGCTTAAAGGGCACACAATGATCATTGATCATACAAAAATCCAAATACTCCTATCCATTTTAACCACCATTAGTGATATTTTCAACAATCTTTCTTTCGCCACTTGAGGTGGTGGTAAGTGGAATCTTCAACCCCCACGGGCATAGCTGAGGTGGTAAGTGGATGGAGGTTTGCGACTTGAGGTTGAGGGGTCGAATCTCAAGGTTAGCAGGGCGTAAATCCCTACACCCTGTGTAACTCACCCTCTCATCCACTTGCCTCCTCATTCACCGTGATTTACCTCCTCCATGTTGGTCCTAGCGGAAGCGTTGGAGGTAAGCGTTTCGTCCTTTTGCCACTTCAACAATCTTTCTTTCGCGAGTAATAGATGTAAGATATTAAAAACTCTTATAGAAAATATATCTTCGTCCACATTAACTATTTTCTTGTTTTATTATTCCAAAACAAAAAAAAAGTTTAGCAGCTTTCTAAATGACTACCTAATAATTAATTGAGCTCCATAAAAACTAGAGCTTCATTCAAACTCGATAAGCTTTTTAATAAACAAATTTAATCGCAAATAAATGAGCATGGTTAAAAATTGAGCAAACTTGAGCTTGTTTAATTTTTGTTAAACAAGCTTGGAACATTCAACCTCAACTTGTTAGAACTCTAGTGCATTACAATTGATTAGAGAAAGTGGAACGAGTAATTACAAGCTAAGAGTAATATAGTGCAGGAGGAGTAACAACTAACCTGGGCAGAACTAGGAAGATCGCTCGCATTGCTACTCTCCAGTTGATAAGTAAAGTTGAAATCATGTTGCTGCACTGGTGATTTGAATACAGTGCAACCATCTCTAACTATTATGAAACCACTGTCACCAAGGTTGACTGCATGAATCCCCTAGAAAACAAAATAGAACAAGAGGGCATGTTACTGATGATATTACAAGAAACTGTTGTCATGAGCCGAGGGGCTCTATTCCTATACAAGAGGCAACTTACTAGTAACAATGTTTATCATTGCATCATAACCACAAAATAGATATACCAAAAGAATAGTCAAAGCTGAATCAATAATAAATGCTGAAATTTTATTAAGCATTCCAAATTATGTTGATGCAAATGCCTGAACTCATGCTGACAACAGAAGTAGAGGTTTTTTGATACTCATTTTTAATTTCATTGTCTAGTAATTTGTCAAACTGTTTTATAATTTAGGTAGTCATATTTTTCTCTTTTGGTGAATGTGTGAGGATCGCCCGCATATTCATCTCCTGTGCTATCAGTTTTGCAAAATGAATTGAAATATATTGTATATCATTTAATTTAACTTTATTACTATTTTTAGTTTTAAATCATTAATTTTTCGATTTCAGAATTACAATCTAATATAATTGATATTGAAATTCTAGAGTAGTGGCAATTTTAATAAAAGAAATTGTTTCCACAAAATTTGTACTATGCTCATGGAAAAGAAGTTGCAAAACCAAGGAAAAGAAAAATACTGCTTAAGTACTCACACTATTAGAGCATCCATATCAGCTTCCCTAAATACATAATTTACTTCAAATTTTATATATTATGTAAAAAAAATTCTTACATGAATAATACTTCTCTAAATTTAGGGAATGACATGCATTCTCTAAACATTAAAATATCATTTAATTTGGGAGAGAGAAAGAAAAGGGAGTTGATTGGGTAATGAAAAATAAATATTACATAGGAGAGAGAAAAATAATTAAAAAAAAAGTGGAAGAGAGAGAAAAAAACAATAAAAAATAAAGATAATGAAAATTTTGGGTTATTGATGTAGTGTGTAGTGAAAAATGATTGTCTAAATTTAATAAAGTGGATGATTTACATCAAATTTTAGAGATATTATAGAAAAACTGATGTGGATACTCGTAACTAAATAAACTAGCAATTTTGTAAAATATGAGAAGATTATAAGGCAAATGTTTTATCGGAATTGGAACCAAGAGAACAATGAAACAGACTCCCGTTAAAGTTCACTAAAAAAAACACTGATTTAGGGACGGATTTTAGCAATGAAATTAATTCGTCGCAAATCAGCAACAAATATAACAACAATGAAATTAACAAAAAAAAAGTTTTCGCCACAAAATTAACAAAACAATTTGTCACAAAATTCGTCGCAAATATTAAATTCAACACTAATTTGCGACGAATTTAATATTCGTCGCAAATTAAAGACGAATTTTGCGACAAACTATGGATTCAATTAGAAATTTAGCCACGAATTGTATATTCATTGCTAAATTTGCGACTAAGTGCTAAATTTTGTGACAAATATACAATTCATTGCTACATTTAGACTAAATTGCGGATTGGAATATTAGATTTAGCGACGAATCCTGGATTCGTCGCTGAATTTAGGAATCTAAATCCCTCCTAACCCTAAATTTTCTAACTTGAATCGGTTCTCTCCAACTCGTGAAGCACGCCGAGCATAACTAGTAATCTTCGATCCTTTCTCCCCTCCCCTGCACACCACTCGCAACCGGCCGCGAACGCAGCCGACCACATGGCCTCGCGACTAAGGGCGAGCGGTCTTTGCTTTCCCCTCATTGAAAAGTAGCCACAACGTTCGGTCTTCTACAGATCTGGACAATGGCATCTTCATCTTCTTCGAACTCCGATCGGCCATCATCCGCAAGCTTGGTTGATTTCCTTGATGTGTGATTTGATCATTTGATTTCTTGTATGAATTTACCGTTGATTGATTATATTAGACTCCTCTTCCATGTTTAAGATGTCACCGATTTAGTTTGAATTGAATGGTGCTTGTGAAGTGTTCGATGAATGTCCCCAAACACTATGAATTGATTAGATCCGGATTGGTTTATTTGTGTGATATGTTGATTGTCTACTTGATGTGTTGATTGTTTGTATAAATTCTTGTTGAATGCTTGTAATAGATTCAATGTTCGATATAGAATGATATGCATTTGGTTTTGATTGAATGTTGCTGGTTACGTGTCCGATTAAATGTTTCTTACATGTTTGTTACTTAGTTAATGCAATTCTTAGTGTTAGTTCTCTTGCCATGCTATTCTGTTTAGTGCTTTATGTTTGAATCATTCATTTGGATGCAATACAATTGAATTAGATTTAGATTCCCCAAAAATCTAAATGATGTAGTATTTTGTATGAAATTTAAAGACTATAAAAGTTGTTTGTGACCCTTATATTAGATTGTTGACTTTGTAATGTTGCACAAATATTGTTCGTGCAGGTCTCTATTTGGCATGGACTTAAAGTAGTTGGAGACAATAGTCATTTATTGATAGTTATATCTACAACAATAGTCATTTATTGATAGTCGATGTTATTTATCTAGGTTACTTTAATATTAATTATTGTTATACCAATTTAGCAGTAATTAATTATTGGGTTGGAATTTTTTTTTGATTTTGCTTCCAAAGTTTATGGATGTGAATAAGTTAAGGTGTTCGTGCAAAAAGTGTCATAATGAAAAAATTTTACAGATCAAGTTCGAGAACATCTTTATAGATTTGATTTTACTCCGAATTATTATAATTGGACATATCATGATGAATCGTTCACATCTGATGAGGATTATGGACGAAACATACAAGTGTTAGTTAGCGGAGATTAGAATTATTATGATCAATTAAATCCATAGAGGGTGGTAATTGATGCAACCATTCATAATTTTATTCCAAAACTGAGTGCTACAAGTTCTAATTTTCCTTCAACATTTGCACAAATGTTTACTAATTATACATCACCGTTGGAGAAAGTAACGCCGTCAGTTGTTGACGAAAATGAGAATAATGAGCCATATCTCTAATTTCAAGAAGTGTTGAGTGCTGCAGATGAAGCTGTGTGGGCTGGTTGTGATAGTTACACTAAATTATACTGTTGAATGCCAATGTGTTTGAAGATTGTTTTAATGATTTTGTTCAAAGATGTATTGTCACGTGATCACATAATGCCAAATGATGTAAAAAACTTGTGAAAGAATTAGATCATCTGGTGGAAAGAATTGATGTTTGCAGAGATAGGATGTATTCTATATTCAATAGATGATGCAAATGTAGATGTCTGCAAATTCTATAATCAATGCATATACAAGAGTATCAGGAGGTCGGGTCGTAATCAGTGATGTAAATCATTCAATCAATTGCTTTATTTACCCTAACTCTTAGGTACAAAAGCTTTATGCATCAAAGATCACTGATGAATACATGACTTGACATGCAAATCATCAAACAGAAGAAGGACTAATGTGTCATCCATAAGATGCAGAGACGCAAAAAATTTTTGATAAAACATATCTTGAATTTGTGAAGGAGACTCAAAACATTAGGTTAGGTCATGTGCTGATGATTTTGCTCCATTTGACAAATCAGGAAGAAATTATTCTGACCAGTTATCTTAACTCCATATAATCTTCGACTTGGAATGTGCATAAAAACACCATATAACATTAGTCATGCATGACCCGCAAAATCTGAAGAAGTTAATAGGTGTTTACATGCAACCACTGATTGTGGAGCTGAAACAACTATAAGATGTTTGTAATAAAGGTTGTTATTCTTTAGACCGTAAATGACTTTCCGGCTTATGGTATTTTATTGGAATGGAGCATCGCTGGGATCTTAGAATGTCCAATATGTATGGAGAGATCAAAGTCAAAACATAGGAAGAAGACGAGTTATTTTGATTGTCCAATTTTTACCACCAAACAATAAATTCAGACGAAATAAAGAAGAATTTATTAAGAATAGACTTGAAAGAACACCTCGGTCATTGAGATTAATAGGTGAATAAATTTGATATAGATGCCTAACTTTCCATCTGTTATTGAAAAGTCACATGATACAACATATAAATATGGAAACATATATAAATGAACTAAAAGGAGTATATTTTGGGATTTATTGTATTGGAAGAGTCATTTGATTCATCAAAATCTCGATGTAATGCATATTGAGAAGAATGTTTTTGATAGTCTAATAAATACAATTATGGATATCATTGGAAAAACGAAAGACAATCTGAATACAAGAAAAGATACATGACTCCTTTATAAACGACCCACTCTTAATGTCGATAGAAGTAATAAAGGACCAAAGCAAAAGGCAATTTATACATTGAATAAAGATTAGAGACAGATTGCTTGTGAATGATTGAAATCAAATTGTTTGATTAGAGATGTGTCAACATAAAGGAATGCAAATTGATTGATTTCATGATTGTCATATATTCATGGAAAGGTTAGTTCCTATTGCTTTTAAAGAACTTTTATCAAATTTTATATGGGGTGTCATTCCGGAAGTAGACATTTGCTTTCATTATATTTGCTCGACAGTGCCGAGACATTCACGCATGGAGACGTTAGAGAGAGACATTCTAATCATTTTGTGTAATTTAAAAAGGATATTTCCATCATCATTTTTTGATTTAATGGAACATCTTTTGATTCACTTGTCATATGAGACCAAAATTAGAGATTCTATCTAATTTTGATGGATGTATCCATTTGAAAGGTAAAATTTTCACCTTCTATACTTCATTATCAATGCAGATAAAATGACTCAATTGATTATTTTCTAATTCATTTTGTGTTATTACAATTAGCTAGATATCATTTGAAAAAAGTGAAAAATAAGGCACAGGTTAAATCTTCTATTGTTAATGCATACATTATTGAAGAAGTAACAAATTTTGCAAAAGGCGGAGAACGAGAAGAAATGATGAGGGTTTAGGATTTTCATCCCAATTTGAAGTTATTCTCAATTTTTTCACCAAGTGAACCATATACGTGTAGACATTTAACGGGCCAAGAATGGCGGATAGCCCACACATATATTTTATTAAATTGTCCAGAAGTTAACGACATATTTCGAATAAATACAAATTTGATATTTTATGTATTTCTTATATCATAAATTATTTGTGTTATAATTTGCTTTTTTCTATGATAGGATTTTCCAAAATTTATATTCCGATCTTTCAATACATGAGTTTGATCGCTTCAGCGATAAAGAATTTACACCATGGTTCAAAATTATGTAAGTAAACTATAAATTATTTGTACACATATCTTGACTTAATCATGATATATTTGTTTGACTTTAGGTTCATGATAATCAAGCTCACGTTGAGCAAGAATTGCTAATCCATCTGTTATGGGGTCTAAAATCAATGGTACAAATTTGGCCAGCATATTTCATAAACCGATATAATTTTCATACTCGAGATTATGGAATGGGAAAAACTAGTATTCAAACATCAAATGATGGAAGTGCAAAAAAGTTTTTATAAGTTGTTGGATGCAATTATAGAGGTAAAGAACCCTGAACCAGAAGTGTGAGTTGTTTTATTATGTGTCGCTGACTTGACCCTGTTAGAGGGATAAAGGTGCATCCACAGTTTAATTTGGTTGAAATAAATCATAAGAAATTTTATAAAAAATATGAACCATTTATGTTGAGACAACAAGCGATTTAAGTATTTTATACTTCATATCCTAGTTTGAAACGTGACAAAATTGATTAATGAGTTTATAAAATGAAAGCACGGAAGAAAATTGAGGAGCGTTGGGAAGACATAACATATCAACAAGAGGAAGTTGCAAACACAATTCAGACCAAGAAATATAATAATCCAATATTAAGAGATCCAGCGTAATGATAGATGTGGATGCAAGTGAAATTCATGAGGATGACGATGATGAATCTAATTTTGGGACTGATAATGATGACGACAACGAGGAGAATGACGACTTTGATTTTCAATGATATGACAATGTAAATTTAGTTTTAATTTATGGTATTGTTTATTTTATGTGAATAAATTTAGTTTTAATTTGCAATTTTATAAATCTCGTAACTCAATTAGTTGTATTTTAGTGTCTCATTCTTAAATTTATATATTTTATTTGTTAATGAACTTTTTTTTCTATAGGTTGTTAGATATTAGAGGTGACATATTGGTGTCTTGTTTCACACATTTAAATATGGTAAGTTTTTTCGTGTTTTCAATGTTTTTCATTATGCATTTGATGAATATCTAATTTTTTATACTTTATCCTAACAATTATGGTTGATGGCATCGACGTGGCGGCCATCGACGAAATACCGTCTTCTTTAGCACCATCACAATCTCAATCCCTTGCTAGCAATGTACCTCCGCCCCCTCCTCCCTTTCAGTTGTAGGACCTTCCCATTCTCAACAAATCCTTTTGGGAGACGGTCGCGAGTTCATGAATATCTAATTTTTTATACTTTATCCAATTATGGTTGATAGCATCGACGTGGCAACCATCGACGAAATACCATCTACTTTAGCACCGTCACAATCTCAATCCCTTGCTAGCAATGTACCTCCGCCCCCTCCCCCCTTTCAGTTGTAGGACCTTCCCATTCTCAACAAATCCTTTCGGGAGACGGCCGCGAGTTGATAGCCCCTTGCGGAGATTCATAAGTACTAAAGATTAAATTTTTACATGTATTTTTTTTATTTATTTTCCATGTTTTATTTTTTCAACTAGCTAAATTTATTTAACGTTGTTTGTTTGTAACTTTACGATAGATTTACAAATTTTGTCCATGTTATTTATGAGCATAGTGAATAACCATTGGCGAGAAGATTCAATGACTTATACAAGCACTCCAACTCCAACAAAAGAGTTATGGTGGAACGAGTTTAAGGTAAGCTATATGTCCCAATCAGTTTATATATGAAATTTAAGTTTCTAATACATGTTTTTTTTCCATTGCAATGAGCATTCACTGAATAAGATTGAAGAGTTGGAAATAAGGAGGATTTTTTTTTTAAAAAATGTGATGATCACATCCGCCGTACACTAAATCCTGGAAAGACTAAGGGAAAAAAGCTTCCTTGCATCACCGAGGATAATTGGGACAAGATTGTGCATTTTTGGGAATCGGAGGAGAGTAAACAAAGAAGTCAACAGAATAGAATAAATCAAGCTTATAATTCTGGAGAATCGTATGCAACATATGCGGGAGGTTCGATCAATATCGGTGAACATAGTCAAAGAATGGTAATTTTTTAGAACACTAATTATTTAATTTAATTTTGACTATATCATTATTTCTAAAACAGTATTTTTAGCTAAAGAAATGGGGACCAAGCCATTATTTATTGACACTTTCACGTGCACCTTTCAAAAAAAAAAGACAAGACATGGAGCAGAAAGAGGGATAGAGCAATTAAGGTTTGTAATTTTAAAACTTATAATTATTTAATGGATATTATCAATGTTGATTTGAATATATTATATTAAATATACCATGACAATGTAGTAAGATTAATTTATTAGGTTAGTCTCTCCAAAATTTATTTTTATTGCTAACTAGTTTATTTGATTTCTAATGAATCACTTGATAAAGATTAGCTTATTTTTTTTCATTAATTTCAACTTTTTCAATGTTAATATGAATGTTCAAAATTTAGATCCTATATAGTCTGATCCTATATATGTAATTAAGATTATACGCGTTTCTCTATTATATTGCTATTTTAATTGTTCTCATTACAATACATAATAAAGATGATGAGCTAGCATAGAGAAACTTAGGTGCAAGTGATGATAATGATGGTTAAAAAGAGTTTATGGCTCGAGGCGAGTGGTGAACTGAAAGGGAAAAGAATATTTTGATTGGGTTCTTTGAGCAGAAATTGTAGAGTCACTGCTTCTTCCACCCCACCAACAGAAATAAATCAATTGACCGAAGAGGTTAGCAATTCAAAGGAGCAATTAGTGCAAAGGCATCATGAAATGAGGTAAAGGGATCGAGAAATTAGCGATTTGTGCCAACAACATAACTTCATCATGCAACATCTTCATTTAGCTTCCGCTCAAGTTAGATTCCTCCCTTAGACGGTGATGATGATGACGACGACGACGATGATGATGGTTGTGACTGAAATTGTTGTGTATGAATGTTATTTGTCACATATTTAGTGTTTTTGAACATTTGTTACTTGATTAAGTTTGTGAATTTTTTATTGGTGTTAATTTGTTTCAAACAAAGTCATCAAGGAAGGCGGTGACAAAATGGAAATCCATGTTGGAAGAAGTGAGCATTTACATTAGTTTTATGTTAGTTTGTGTACATTCATACTCTCTGTATTTTCATCTTAACTATCTTACTTTTTGTTTGTTTGTTTGTTTCTGATGCAAGAAAAGAAGAAGAATATCAAGAAAAAAAAGAAGAGGAAGTACGTGATGTTATGGGATCTTATGTTACATTGTCTAGTTTGACTGGATCAATGTTGGAACAATGTATGTGATGATTAGATTAACTTTGTTTTGGAATTTGTACGTGTACAATGTATCAAATTTTGTATTGGATCTTTGATTTGTCATTTTGTTATATGGGATGTTTGATTTTGTTACGTGGGATCTTTGTTGTTTATGTTGATTGTAACAAATTTAGGTTTCGTTGGAAACATTAGGATGTTGCGACAACAAAATTCATCACAAAATCTACCAAATCAGCGACGAAAATGTTTTCGTCGCAAATTAGTGACGAAATCGTTCGGCGCTGATTTGCGATTTGCGATTTGCGACGAATTTCTATTTTTTGTCGCAAAATTTGATGACGACCTATTTGCAACAAAAAAAATGTCCTGAAGAACTTTTGCGATGAGTTTTCTAAATTCGTCACAAATCAAGGTTTTTTTTAGTGGTTTAAAGTCCATGCTCAGGACTAAGAATTAATAAAGATGGCTTAAGTAGAATTCCTATTATCAACATGATACCATTTTCTTTTAGAATTTTAATGTTAGTTAACCAAGTTCACTTCATAATTGCAGTAGAAACTGTAGTGCAATGTAGTTGCATAAAGTAATGCAAAGAGTAAAGAAAGATGAATAGGTACCTGATCTGTAAGTGCGATAATGCAAGCTGTTGATGATCCTTTCTCTTTAGTTCTTGCATAGGCTTTCTCTAACACCTTTAATGGATTAATGGACCCTTTCGGCTCTTCTTCAATTGCATCTACTGAATGTAACATAAGTGACCTAGAATATTGTCCTGAATCAACCCCTTGATCCGCCCAGCCACCAACACCATCTGCTACACCTATCGCCTGCTCATCCCATATGAAATGAGCATCCTCACCACCAGTTTCCTCCTTATCTGGGTGTGGCAGATAACATGATCCAGACAGTAGTTTCAACACTCTATTACTTGGCTTTTTCCTGTGTATACAAAAGAAAATTCTGTAAGCTGGCCAATCACAACTTATATGGAACCATTGAAGATATTCCAAGTGAAAACTACTATGAACAAAACTTATCTATTCCAGCAAACTCATAGTTCCAAACCCAAGAAGAGTTTGCATCTGGCGCACAGCCTAATTATGATGCTGAAACAAACATCTATTTTCAGTAAAAGTACTACTATATTCCCTCATGAAATACAATCATCAAACTGTTCTTACCAAATCATCATCATCAAGTTGTATTGCCCCAAACATTTGAGATCCACTACATAGTTATTATCCCTCTATTGTTTTAACAATATTCCTATACAATGTTATCCCAAAACTTACTATATAGTAGTAATTTATAAGCCAGTCACATCATTTTTTAATACACTAACCCCATGAACTAATAATTTGGCTTAACCAACAAATAACCATTTTTTAAAGTGACAAATGGTGCAAGAGACCCATAAATGTGTCAAAACAGCATATATTATTTTCTAATACTGCCAAATGGCTGTTTTCAGCGTTATGCAACTAAATGATTTGAATGATAAACTATTGTTATAAAATCTATCACATATCATAAATCTGTGCTTATTCCTAAACTCATGGGAGTACAACAGATGCAGTAAGAATAAGATGTCAATTTGTCGTAAGTTAAAAGTAATAATAATAAAAACAAAAAGAGATGTGAAGAGTCATACTGGTCTGCCTCAGATGAACTTGAAGGACTATCAAGTAGTTCTTCCCGTGGAGAACCATCAAGGGGTATGTCAGTAGCTACTCCATTAGGGCAGGATGAGAAGAGTAATGAAGCTAACTGACTACTCCCATTTACCGAAGGAGGTTTACAACTCAAAGCATTCAGTGAATCTCTGAACCAGAAAGGTTTACGATCCACTGTAGAACCCCAACCACTCTGATTATTGGCGATCAATTCAGGTTCATGAGACAAAGCATTTCCTACTGATGTCGTACTCCTCTGGGATATATGAGAGGAAGAACTATGAGCAGACACGGAGACAAGGTAAGCAGTGCTAAGATAAGCAGTGCTATCTATGCATGACCGATAAGATTGACCTGTCAAAGAAGGAACAAAAATAATACGTGATAGTGCTCTGACGACAGACTGGGTAGTGAATCGATCAATATTTTGAAATGCTCGAAGGCTGCCAGCAAGAGCAGAGTAGGAATACGATTGAAATAAGCTCGACTGGCTGCATCTGAGTAGAAATTTTGCAGATGATCGAAGTGCTTTGTGGCTTGGAAAATATGCTGCTGGCATCTTACAGTTAAGAACAAACTATAGATATGGAATAGATATGCGACGGTGTCAACTTCCTCCCTAATAGCGGTGGAAAACCTGAAAAACCACACATTTAAGTAGGTTCATTTTAAAGCAAGGGGAAAAAAAAGGAACCTTAACCTAAATAAAATATATATCCAGAACGAAAACCCTAACCAGTTGATCAAGATTCCATACTCCAAGAAAAAAAACGACCGGAGATCTTCGCATAAAAAGAACGGAGACAGTGGAAAACTTTTTCATTTGCAATTACAAAAATAGAAACAGCGACGATATGCAATTTCTCTATAGGGAAAGAAAGCACAAAGAAAGGAATCAAAATTTTAACTTTGAAAGAAACAGAAAAACAAAGAAACCTTCATAGAAATCTAGGGTATCACACAGAAAGCAAAAGACGAACAGGAATCATAAGGAAACCTCCGCTAGGATTGGAAGAGACGACCAAAAAGACAAGAATGATCCACAATTGTTGGAAGAAACGAAGGAACATTCAGAGAGTCGAAGACCTAGCGTCGGCTTCGGCAACGAGCTGAAACTAACTTGCAGGCTCATCCATGAGCCTGGGTTCAGAAGCGCGTCGATTGGGCATGGGATGGAAGCACGCTGCCTGCCGAAGGATTGATTCCAGTCTCCAGACCTGGAAGGAGCAGAATAAGTGGGCCGATTTCTTGGCCGGCAGTTTAGTTAAAAAGGGCTGCACTGACTGTCCGTTTAGGCCCAATTTCTTTCACCTATAAAAGGCCCGCGGTGTAAGACCTAGGGCTCGGTACTGCGCTGCTACTTCGGCGGCAAACGAATTTTGTCCGGTTGAGTTCTGCTCGGAGTCTCTCGGTCGTCATGTTGGACGTCAATCTTTTCCGATCGGAGAAAGGATTCGATCCGGAGATCATACGCGAGTCCCAGCGCCGCCGGTTTGCGAGCGTGGAAGTCGTGGACGAGGTCATCAACCTCGACAAGGAATGGCGCCAACGTACTTAGCTCGAGTCCCTTTATGCTTCTTCATTTGTTTTCTCCGTCCATGGTTGAAGTTTCAATTTTGATTTGCTGCATATAGGTCAATTTGAGCTTGATGCCCTAAGAAGAGACGCCAATCGGCTTACGAAGGAGATCAAAAATCTCAAAATAGTGAGTTCCCTCGAGACATTGTGTTTTGAAGTACTATCTGCGGTTTTGGATCAATCTGAATAGTGAAGATAATTATTTTTCATGAATCGTGGCTGGCGTAGGCAGGAAAAGATGCAACGGAGGTGATTAGCAGCACCGAGGAGACAAAGAAGTTGATAGCGGCGAAGGAATTGGAAGTCCAGGAGGCAAAGTCTACATTGGACTTGAAACTTGAGAGTATCGGCAACCTCATCCATGACTCTGTTCCAGTTAGCAATGATGAGGTCGAACTACAGCACAGTGGTGTTTCTGTATTCCTCTTTTATTTATTGAAGTATAAAATCTCGTTTGCAGGCAAATAATGCTGTGATTCGAACTTGGGGAGATAGGCGGATGGAAACCAATTTGAGAAATCATGTAGAACTTGTTAAGCGCCTTGACATTGCGGACTTGGAGAAGGGTATTCTCATCTGACTCTAATGTTTAAGTCCTTGTGATTCTAGGTTACTGCAATGAAGCTTTAGACATGAATGCTAAATGCATTGTGTAGGTAACCTCTAGATGTATTTTACTAGGCTTGGCTAGTGGAAATCACTTCTATTACTTGAGCCATTTATGAAACACGTTTGTGTTGGAAGTATTGGCTATGGGTATGAAATAGCTCGCAAATCATAATGTCTGAAAATATGCACGCAAGTGTCTTGTAGGCAAATAATCAGTTATGTTATGTCTCAGAATAATATATTTGATCCATTAACACAATGACTTGACTCAACCCAAAACACAATTAATAGAGAAAATCTGGAAGTGACATGCCATGGTTCAAATCCATGAATCATTGACATGAATTGATCTATTTACTTAGTAAATTAATTTTTAGAAGCTTTAATAAGTTGTTATGTCATATATGTTATTTTTTTTAGCGAGCTTTATTAATTCTAGGCATTAATTTTATATTGGCACAAACAACAATATCTGTGTATGATATAATTAGCAGGGTGTCACATGAATTGACACATGGACTTCATGTTCACCAGACATGTTTACTAAACATGTGAAACAAATTGATTTTTTTATCAATTAAATTATTTTTTAAAAAAATACTCTAAACAATTTTAGATAGTTTAATTAATTATTGACCATTTGATTTTTTATTTTTGAAAAAATATTTAGTTAGTTTTATATTATTTCATATAGTTTTATTTTGGGATGAGTAACACGATCCATTTATAATACAATTAGCACATACTTGACACAAACTGACACCCCTACTTGTTAACCAGAGTATTGCAATCCCAGCTCCTGAAGGAAATAACAATGGCATACTGCTATGACTGCAGTCTACTAAAAAAAATTTCAAAACAAAAATGAACTGGCTAGATACATTATTTACACTTGTCATGCTTCTGATGCATCTAGGTGCCGATGTTGCTGGTGGAAGAGGTTTCTATCTAAAAGGGGATGGTGTCCTGTTGAACTTGGCGTTGATTAACTATGGCCTGGCATTTCTAACAAAAAGAATGTATCAACCAATGCAGACTCCATTTTTTATGAGAAAAGATGTAATGGCAAAATGTGCTCAGTTGGCTCAATTTGATGAAGAGTTGTACAAGGCAAGTGGTCAATCACTAATCTTTTTCTTTATATTCTTAAATTTTTCTTCTTCTATTCTTCAATTGCCAATTTTTCTAGGGTAAAAATAACAAAAATAAAAAGGTGCCCCTTTTATTGGAATTGTCAAAGAGGTGCCCTTTTTGATTTATTATTAAAAGGGCACCATATCCCATGCCAATACATTTTTATTTTCAAAACTTCTTTATTTTTGGTATTGTTTTAGCGGCTATGGGTTCCTAGCTGTTACAACATAAACACTTGACTCTAATCAACACAAATAAATTGTGTTGTAATATAGTTCATAGCTACTACAATATAGATACTTCAACTTTGGTCAACATTGGACAACATAGGTCAACATTATGTTATAGTAGCTACTAATAGTCAACATTATGTTGTAGCAGCTATAAGACCATAGCTGTTGTAACTGCGTAGTTGTAGTATCTATAGAATCATAGTTGTTACAATTGTGTAGCAGCTACAAATCATACCTGCTATAATTGCGTAGTAGCTATGATCCTTTAGCTGCTACAATAGCATTCAAATATAAGGACAATTTTGGAAAATAATATGTGCAGAGGTGGGATGGGATGTCCTTTTGATAATAAATGAAAAAAGGGTGCCCTTTTGACGATTCTAATAAAAAGGATCATCCTTTTGAGTTTTGCCCACTTTCCTAATTAATCTATGCGTTAAGAATTTGCAACTTCCTAGTGTTGATATTTCCATTGATCATTCAGGAATGCTGATTTACCGTTTTCCATAAACCTAATATAGTGAGATAGCCTTGATTAAATTACTTAATGTCTGATTGTCTGACATGGTCAATGTGTAGTCATGATAGCTTCTTCAGCATTGTTTCTGTCGGTTGTTGGTCCATGTGGCTAGGTCATTATAAAACACATGCAACATGATAGAAGCTATAGCTAGTTACTAGCATAGAGCACATAAACGCAACAAATGAGTGGAGGAATATAATTGAATAGCTAGAAGAAAATGTTCAAAAGTACATATTAAAAATTTAAAAACAAATTAAAAGTATACTAAAATAAAATTGTAACTAACAGAAAATAAAAATGAAACAAACTACCAATTCTCAACTAAAAGATCCTAATGACATGAATTGACACCCTCAATTCTCAACTCAAGAGAATTTAGAGAAAAGGACCAAAGGGATGCCAGGTGGGAGGCAAGCTTGTAGGAATTCAATAATATGATATGTGTGACATCAAAAGGTAATGCTATATGGTAATATGGAACAAGTAAAATACATAGACAATAGCAAATCATGCAGGGAAAAACTTTTGTGATGCTAAAGCTAGTATATCACCTTGTTATGTTATTTTGGTTTGCTATATGTCTCTGTGCTCTAAGCAAGATTGAGATTGGACCTGCGAGTTTCCCTATATACTTCAACACAATGGAGAAGCACTTCCTACTTTCTCAAGTACAACTGTGCCACTTATGCATAGTGGTCTGCACGCTCATTGATAACTGGTTTCGTTATACTAAGAAAAGAATGCTCATTGTTGTGCCATCGAGTTGGCTAGAGGTCCATAATAATCAATAATTCTAACATTATGTTGAATTCAGGTCATAGTCATATCTAATAATATTTGTTCTATTTTTATACATAGCATGTTGCACAATATATGTTTCAGAACATGTATCAATGGTAAAGTATTAATATTAAAGCAATTAACTCTAAGTGTATGGCATGTATACAAAAGCAAGTAACAAGCTTAAGCATATATGCTTTAGTGATATATCAGGGCACAGGAACATCACACAGTGCTAAGCCAAGAAATAAGGAAGCAAGTCATGCAATCCTTTAGCTTATGGGTATTCTCATACCCACAATGTCTATGAACTTGCATGCCAAGGGATATATTGGCTTAGCATAACATTTTGGTATGCATAAGTATTGGAGCGATTTAACCTCTCTTTTTTCAAGGAAAGAACCTTGTAAAATTCAACCACAGTACAAATTTTAATATCAATGGATAGAAGGTTTTGTTTCTTACCTCTTAAGACTCTAGAACCAAAGAAACAACCACTTGGACCCTGATGCCCCCTTTTGGTGCAGTAACTAAGGGCCTTGATTAAGCCATGATAACTACCTTATTTCAACTCAATTTGTCACACCAGAGCATAGGAACATCTCCTAATTTGGCCTTTCTTTGGAGCTCTATTCAACTCTGATTCTCACAATTTAAGGCTATATTTTTTTAGGGATGCATGAAGCAGAACACTTTGAAGCAATCCAGCTCTAGAATCACCATGACATCTCAATTCGATGGAGAATAGCCCAAAGTTGGTGTAAGAATCTCACCCCTTTGAAAAATTAGCAACCATCGACAGCTCTCAGGGAATCATAGTTTGCCTCTTTGAAAAGTTAGCAACCATCAAAAGCTCTCCTGGGATCATAGTTCACAAGTTGAAACCCCTGAATAAGTCTCCATTTTCTTCTGTGTCTCAAACCAAGAATAATAAGAGATTTGAGGCAAAATTTAAAATAAAAGGAAGGTACCACTCAAGGTCTTATTGCTTCTACACAACATATGACTCACCCAATAATCTACGCAATCTTCTAGTTGCAACTACTGTTCAAGATCCAGATGTAAAAGTGTTGAAGGATGAACTTGAAATAAGGGGAGAAGAGGAATAACAAATGACCTCACTGTTCCTCACCTTGCTGGAATCACGTGGTAGTAGTAGCAGCAGTGTTGCAATTGCTCTCACACACATGGAAGGGGCACACACCATCTGTTTGCTGCAATGAAGCCACACTTGAATTGCATGGGGGGAAAGGATTCATTGACGAGGCAGTAGGCAGTAGATGAGGCACTAGAATGAAAGGATCAGCTGCCTATATGTGCCTCTCTGCGTGCCCTTGATTGATTGAAGAAATAGAAGAGTGAGCAAGGTTGCTACGGCTTGGCGCTTGTGCAATCTGCCACAAGGTCATGGGGGTTGGGTTCGTCAGAAAGACGTAGTTGCATGGTGGGTTCTGGTCCATGATTTGCTCATTCCTCCCCACTTGTTAACACCCTGACTAGCCTTACTCCCCATCATTAAGATTTTGGGTTAGGATTGGTTTGTTACAAGAACTTGATACTGGTGGGATCAAATGGATAACCAAAGAAAATTTGGAAGAGACTTAAAAATAAAAGGAAGAAGAAAATTATAGAAAAATTTGCAGAAGCACAAAATAAATGTCATATTATAAATTTTTGTTATTGTTCAACAGCATGAATTCTTGACGAGCATTCTCAACCCTGACCGATTGTTCAACTGAATCATTTGAACTTCAAATTCTTAGTTTCTCATTCCGCACATTGATGTTTTATGTTCCTTGAGTTCTCTGGTTCATTTAGTTTCCAATTTTTTCATTAGCCTAATCTTTAATTTTTTGATGTTTTAAGTTATACCTGTCTTTCAATAGGTTTGTTTGACTGATAGATTATAGAGTGTGTTGTTTTTAAAAAAAAAAATTGTTGATCATAATTCAGTGTTGCTTAAGGGTAGTAATCAAAAGAAATTTGAGAATTTTAGGATACATTGCATTTTTTGTCCTATGATTCACTTTTTTCAATCTGAACCGTATGGCTTTTGGTTTCCTTTTATTTCACAATTGTTGCAGTCCGCTCTAATATAGAAAGTGTATTGGGTAGAAGAGGACTTAGAAAATTTTATATAAACTAATAAACAATATTTTAATTCTATTTAAATACTATCAGTTTATCACTAACCCTTGTATAGTGCTCAATGGATGATGGCAATCAGTCTGTCCTTGAACAATTTAGTAACAGATAGTGGTCATTTTTCATACAAATGGCTCATATACACTGCACATGAGATAATCTCGAGTGTAAAGTTAATAATACAATCAATAGACAGCTACATGCTTTTTTCAACTGTATTGATGCTTGAGAAAAAAGGTAATGCCTAACAACACACTTTTGAGGTGTTAATCATACTTTTGGATTTTTTTATGATGATTTGTTGATTTATTTAATTAAATGTCTTATACTTCATGTTACTATCAATGGGTGATTCACTCCCATTTTGAAAATCTACTATTATTATGCAATTCTGATGGTTGGCACATGAAAATGATAATAAAGACAAATGTTTCAACCATCATTTTGCAAAATTTTCTTGGGCTTTAGAAATCAATATACATTGTCGAAAGGAAAGTGATCTCAGAGTAACCGCCTAACCGGTACAAGTGCACATGTATAATTTTTGTAATGTTACTTCTTTATAGTCTGGAAGGGGTCAAATTTTCAGGGTATAGCTCCACATGGTCCTTTTTAAATTATTCAGGATACAAGGTCATACTTCCGTTTTTTAATAAATCGTGACAAATAAAAACTGACTCAACAGAACTGTTGGAATTAGTAGACCATGGATTTAATAATTTAAAGAGTCTTTGAGGTAGATAAAGATTTTGAAATCACTAATGTAGTACAGAGCGGTATCAGTAATGGTGGTGTACAACATTGGTGGAGATGGTGTGGTGAAGGTAGAGGTGGAGGGTTTTTTTACTGGGATTTTCATGGTCACGTGCAGAAGAGATTCTCTTTGCTTCCTAAGTGGTGGGTCTCCAGTGAGATGGTGGGTTGAACTATTGGCTGGTGATGTTGGTATTAAGCTGTGTGCTATGGCTGACAGTAGTTAATACTAGATTTATCTACCTAATTTGAGAATGATGACATATCTGAATGTCAGCTGTCTTTATGTATAACAGACAACATCACTCTATTAAAGAATGCAAATTGATTACTTGGTTTCCCATGAGACTAGTAAATGATGGTGAAATTGCAACATAATCATTTAGTAAATAATGGTATTGAGATGTTTGTTTCCCATGAGACTAGTAAATAATGGTTGATTTAAGATTTCTTTTTTTTTAGATCAGTGTATTTCATGTTTTCCCTTGCTGCTTGCATTTGCTAACATGATCTGATGTCATCATAATGTACGTTGCATTGTGAACTTTTACCAGGTGACAGGTGAAGGGGATGATAAATATCTAATTGCTACTGCTGAACAGCCACTGTGTGCTTATCATCTAAATGATAGACTTTATCCACAAGATCTTCCTATTCGGTATGAACTATGAAGAGTTTTTGCCCAGCAGATTAGTGAAATTTACAACTAAATTCTTCAATTGGTTAATAATTATCCTTTCATGTCACTAGATATGCTGGATACTCAACATGCTTCAGAAAGGAAGCTGGTTCACATGGTCGAGACACATTGGGAATTTTCAGGGTGCACCAGTTTGAAAAAATAGAACAGTTTTGCATCACCTCTCCAAATGATAATGACTCTTGGGAAATGCATGAAGAAATGTTAAAGAATTCAGAGGATTTCTACAAGGAGGTATACTTCTTTCAACTTCCTGATCATTATATGTTTTCCTGTCAGGCATATTGAAGTTCTTTTCAAACTTTGTTACAGCTGAAAATCCCCTATCAAGTTGTGGCCATAGTTTCTGGTGCATTGAATGATGCGGCAGCCAAGAAGTATGATCTGGAAGGATGGTTTCCTGCATCAAGCACTTACAGAGAGTTAGTTTCTTGTTCAAATTGCACTGATTATCAATCAAGAAGATTAGGAATCGGTTATGGGCAAAAGAAGGCAAGAAAATTTCTATTTCTATTATTTTTCTCTGTTGTATCATATCCTTGTCAGAATATTGTCATTCTGTTATATACCAGTCATTTGGGGAAAATTGTAACTAATTTTTGTTGCTGTTCTTGGCAGAACGACGAACAAGCAAAGCAGTATGTTCATATGCTGAATTCTACTTTAACAGCAACAGAAAGGACAGTATGTTGTATTCTTGAAAACTATCAGACTGAAGATGGAGTTATAGTTCCTGAAGTTTTACGACCGTTCATGGGCGGCAAAGAATTCCTCCATTTCAAGCCAGAACTTGAAGCCAAATCAAAGAAGTCTAAAGCTAAGGTGTAAATTTGCAACAGAGAGCGATGAGTTCTAGCCAAATTTGCTAGTTCTATTTTTGAAATTAAATTTTCATCTATTTTATGTTTAACAGGAAGGCTCTGGATCTCAAGCAAGCAGATAAGAGTCTACAATGGTGACATAAGTAACATCATGAATTATGTTTCTTTGCAGAAAGTGTTGCAACCTTCAACTTCAGAAATACATTGTTTAATATTTATTTCATGAAATTATAACATAGTGGTGTGGTTATCTTTTATGCAAATGGCTTCATCAGCAAATGTGTATTTTTGACATTAAGATATTGTTGATTGGACGATTAGAACATGATTGTTAACCCCCATTTTTTTCAATTAAGCCTGAAATTTATTTTTGCTTTTAGTCAAGTTCAGGCTTAAATTGTATATTAAATACTTGTTTGCTTGAACACGAAAATCGAATGCCGGTCTTTATGAATGCGTGAGTTGGTAGACTTGTATTCAGTGCTCGTCTCATATTTTTCTTGATGTCTGAGTGTTGATTGCCGAATGCGGTTTAATGCACTGTTGGTCGAATTTTAAGGACCCCGCCCCCAAATCCGAACCAACTACAATTTGTTCATTCTAATTCAGATGTTGTCGTTTCAAAGAAAGTGTACCCCACCAAAGCGCAGCTGTTTCTTTCAGTTGTGAATGAATGCACAATGACTTCTCCAAGCACAACAAATCTGAAAGGAATAAACTATTGCCAGCAGCCTGAATGAATCCCAGGTATGAATTTATATTCCCATATAGTGCTGCTGGCTAAGTAATGAACATATGCATCATCTGAGCGCAAGTATCAACGCAAACAGAACTTCCAGTGAAATGAAGGATTACATTTACAGCTTCTAATTTTACACCTTTGAACAGCTAGTGAACAGCAAGCGAATTAAGTACACTCCCCAAAACTTGATACGATAGTCATTGTTAGTCGGAGAATAGGATTTGCTGGAAGGGACTTGAGTAATTTACAATGTTTGATCACATGGAAGCGAATATAGCAGCAATCTTTACATACCATAGAAATTGTATTCCCATTCCATCAGGCAATCATACTCGTATAGGTACCTCAGTTCGGCTTCTTCCTCTATGCCTCCAAACTCTGATACTGCGGGCTGGCAAGTCGAAGTCGATGAGTTTGGACTTCCGACTGGCTCGCCGCCACCATTTCCACCGCCGGTGGTGGCGCTCAGGGAGAATCTCTTAAGTTCTTCTTCAGCTGCAAGAAGCTTGTCATTCAACTTCAGCACCTGTCGATTTCAGAGCAATTGAAGTTAATGAGTTTCGGCCTCCTTAAAAAAAGCATCATCAGTTGTTCCAGTGGTGCACCTCGTTCTCGAGGTGGGACTTTTCGAGGAGCGTGGCGTCGTGGATGGCCTTGAGCTCGAGGTAGGCCTCCTCCACCTGCTTGTTCTTGTGCCGCGCCCGGCGGTTCTGGAACCAGACGGCGACCTGCTTGGGGTCGAGCCCGAGCTCGGCGGCGAGGTGCAGCTTCCGGCCGAACTCCAGCTTCGTCTCCTCCCCGAAACGCGTCTCCAACAACTTCACCTGCTCGTCGCTCAGCCGCCGCTTCTTCGCGTCGACGGCGGCGCGCGGCCTCTTCCTCCTCCGTCGCGGCGCCTCGCCGGCGACGCCTCCCGCTGCGACCACCGCAGCTCGAGAGACGTGACCGTCGACAGAGGAGAAGAGCAAAGCGTCTAGCCGGTGGCTCATGGCGGCCTTGGCGACGAGTGAATTGAATAGTGGCAGTCGACGGCGATGCTCGCGTTAAAATATATAGCGCCTCCTGCGAGACCGACGACCGGGGGGCGGGGCCGGGCTCGGCTCAGTGCTCGATACAATAAGAAAGATTTGTGTCTTTCCATGTAAAGCGTATATTGAATTTGAAGCAAGGTGTCGCCATGGTTCACCTCCCAAGGACACCTCACAGCAGGAGACCTCATACGTGCCCTTAAATTTAAAGATGGATAAGGTACTTCCTGTCACATGAGCTGAGTCGGACTCTAAGAAGGTCACTCGGAGCACATGGGCAGCACATTATACATCTCCAACCAAACACCCTCCGCCACTTGTCGCTATGCCATTTGCTGGGCCCCTTCCACCTGTCGCCCTCTCATTGATTCTTGCAGGGCGATCATCAGCCTGCCCAGAGATCTGGTAACGGGTTCGTGCAGCTCAGTATCATGCAGGCAGGCATAACGCAGTCCATGCAGCATTATCTCTGAAACTTGCACCCGATCGCCCTTCACAGTTGATCTCGAGTTTAAGGCGGCCTAGAACTTTTTCTGACGATGGAATTTGGATGTTGCCCAAAGTCATGTAGTGTGGACGCTGATCTTAACCTGACATAACCGGACATGACTCCTTTGCTTAAGTGAGATTTTGAAAGATAAAATAAAGAAAAATAATGAAATAGTTTAGAAGATGATGTTATGGAATTAGCCTATCTCATCCTTTCATTATCATCCTTCTTTTATAGTTCTTAATTATTATTGAAAGACTATTGATGTAATCGTGTATCAGTTTAACTAAGTTTGAGGATATTCGAGTTTAAGTTTTAATGTTTAGATAATATATTTAGAAAATATTCGAAAAAAGGTCAAGTCATAGGTCAAGATTAACCGGATACTTGACGATATATGAGAAAAGTTAAGTAGGTCATGGAGGACCGGATACTTAACTGACAAAGTCCTAACTCGATGGTTAGGCAAGGTAAAGTCTTAACTGGAGGAGCATCATGTTTTACTGCACTGAATCGATTGCGAAAGTACTCAATCGATTGGAAGAAGCTCGCGACAAACTGTGGGCTTCTGAATCGATCAGGTGATCGATTGAGCCACATGAAGTGATCGATTGGGAGAAGTTTGTGAGCGAACAGTGGACTTCTGAATCGATTGGGTGATCGATTAAGAAACCTCGTAATCAATTGGCTAATTGATTGAGAGAAAAAAAGGAAAAAGTCGTTGTGAGGTTTGGATGGCTGGATTTGCTTAGATCTGATGTGACAATCAATTAGAGGTAAGGTCAATCGATTGAAACCCCTAATCCACGGGATATAACTGCGTTCGAAGATTCAAATCACAATCACTTCTTCTCCGCCCCTCTTCACTAGTTCTTGGAGCTTTTGGAAGAGAAGTATTGATGTACTTTCCAAGCTTCAAGAGACATTTACAAGCAACAAAAGATTAAACAAGCAAGGTTTTATTTGTATTGTATATTTACTTCTTACTTTCATTGTATTCTTGTTATGAGATGGTACAAGGCTTCTCTGCCCTCGGATTGTTTCCGAGAAGGAGTAGATTTCATAGTGAATGAGATCATGAGGAGAGTGGACTCTTGGATTAGTCACCTCAAGGAGGTGGATACCAAGTAAAATCAAGGGTGTTAGTATTGCTTCGAGTTTTTCCCCTACAAATCATCATCAATGAAGTAATTGGAGATAATCACGCCCCTCTAGCTCCCAAAGTATACTAACAAGCAATATCAGAGCGAGGTAACTCTTTTTGAACTAATCGTCGAATGAGCAATGAGCTAGAGGAAAAGGTACGAGTTGAAGTGAAGCCATAATTTCAACGGTTAACGACTCATTATCAAAGAGCTCAACTTCAAATGAATTTCTCAGATGAATTTGGATATGACACTTGGGTATCTCTACCATTCTGATTGGAAAACTTCAATCTTTGAAAATCAAGGGTCGAAAACTACTTCATGATGAAGACAGAGCAATGGTTTACTCTAACGAAGGGCTTTGAAGCTCCAAGAGGCTCAAAGAGAAAATAGATGAAGGAGCAAGTCAAGAGATGTGAGGCAAACGATAAGATAACTAAAATTTTGGTTAATTTATTGACAAGCTCTATTTTATGCAAAATTGGAGAACAAGGATGCAAATGAGTTATGGAAGAAATTGACCAAGTTTCATGAAGATCTCTCCACTTTTCCAAACCAAGAAAAATCCAAAGAGGATGACTCATTGGATCAAGAGCAAGAGGATTTAGAAGTTGAAATATGTTCTGTTGGTGCAACCTTAGGTCAAGGTTGACCTGGTTGACCCGACTCGAGTTGACTTGACTCGAGTTGTATTTTGATGTTTGACTTGGGAAGATTGTCGGTGCAACCTTAGGTCAAGGTTGACCTAGTTGTGTTGCATGTTGATGTTTGACACTCGTGAGAGAGTTCTATTCTTGATATGGGACAAGAATAGATGTTTGGGAGATTATTGGTGCAACCGTAGGTCAAGGTTGACCTGGTTGACCTGATTCGGGAAAAAGTCCAAGTATGGAGACTTGGCAACGGAAAAGTCCAAGCAGGGAGCTTGGCACTGGAAAAGTCCAAGTATGGAGACTTGCATGGAAAAGTCCAAGCGGGAGCTTGACATGAAAAGTCCAAGTATGGAGACTTGGCTGGAAAAGTCCAAGCAGGGAGCTTGGCAGGAAAAGTCCAAGTATGGAGACTTGTGGAAAAGTCCAAGCGGGAGCTTGGCACGGAAAAGTCCAAGTATGGAGACTTGGCAGGAAAAGTCCAAGTATGAAGACTTGGCACGGAGAAGTCTCAGTGTGGAAGCCAGGCGGTGGAAAGTCCTAACTGGATGTTAGGCGGTTGGAAAGTCCCGTGAGTGAAGCCCGGTGGAAAAGTCCTAACTGGGATGTTAGGCGGTTGGGAAGTCCTGGTGAGTGAAGCCAGGCAAGGAAAGTCCAGTGAGTGAAGTTAAGTAGAAGGAAACGTTGGTAAGAAATCCTGGTGAGTGAAGCCAGGTGAAAATCCTAGTGAGTGAAGCTAGGTGAATGAGAAAGTCCTAACTGGGATGTTAGGCAGTGTGAAATCCTGGTGAGTGAAGCCAGGTGGAAAGTCCTGGTGAGTGAAGCCGGGCAAGGGAAAATCCAGATGGATCAAGGGTGATCGGACATCTGGTGTTGAGAAGTCCAAGTGAGTGAAGCTTGGCATATGGAGTCGGAGAGGGCTCGGTAGCTCGTTCTCCGAACTAGGTTAGAGAGGGCACTCTAAACCGAGGAGTTGGATCGGTCTGGTGACCGATCCAGTGATACTGCGTTTGCCCTGATCGGTCTGGTGACCGATCAGAATCAGATCAGTGGCTCACTGATTGCAATCTGATCGGTCTGGAGACCGATCAGGAAGAACTCAGAAGCAAACTGAGTGCAATCTGATCGGTCTGTGGACCGATCAGGTGATAATATCGCGGAAGGGAGGGAGCTCGATCGGTCTATGGACCGATCGGGAGTTCCCGATCGGTCCACGGACCGATCAGGGCTGATCGCGACACCTGATCGGTCGGGACCGATCGGTAACAAGCCTCAGCTCCTGCTGATCGGTCAGACCGATCAGGTTCTAGCCGTTGCGACACAGCGGTTAGTTTCTTCATTGTTTCTTCTTCGCGGTATAAAGGATCGAGGCATCTTCCGTGCGAAAAGATCTCCTTCTTCCTTCTTGCTGTTCTAAGTGCTGTTGTGCTTGAGCTTTGTTGAGCTCCTCCAAAGCTTCGCGTGAGCTTCCGGTGGTCGCCGTTGGCGTCGTGAAGTTGCCGCTTCACCTCCAATCGACAAGAAAGCAAGCAATTGGTAGAGTGCGATTGTATTCATATTGTATTGCTTTTCTTACTGCTCTTGTACTCTTTGTTTGCTGTTGCAAACGTTTGTGGCGAGGTTTCTCCACCCACAAGGAGTATATTGTATTAGCCGGTTCTCCGGGGACTCATCCACCGACGGATTGACCGGACTCGTCCACCTTACGGACACGCCGAGGAGTAGGAGCCCTAATCTCCGAACCTCGTTACATCCTCGTGTTAAGGTTTGGTTTTCTTCTCTTTCGTTTCTTTGTATTTTCCGCTGCGACTAACCTAATTGTAGGAAGAAACGAGAGCGATTTGGGGCGGCTATTCACACCCCCCTCTCTAGCCGTACGAAAGATCCTAACAAGTGGTATCAGAGCGAGGTCGCTCTTCATCGGATTCACACCCGTGGGAGCACAAGCGCTAGAGATGGATCAATTCGGAGAAGACATCACCATTCCACCCTTCTACAACGACAACTTCGCATATTGGAAGGTAAGGATGATGTATTTTCTTAGGACTAATATGTGGAATTGGTTTTGTGTACAAGAAGGGTTTACTCCTCCAATGGATAAAGAAGGAGAGCCTCTAGAGAAGAACAAGTGGACAAAGGAACAAGTCCATCAATCAACGATCAACAATGAGGTAACTAAAACAATTGAATTTTCATTACCTACTAATATTTTGCGTAAGATAGGTGAATACAACAATGCCAAGGAGTTGTGGGATAACTTGGCCAAGTACCATGAGGAGAGTTCCACTTCAAGCCATGAAGAGGAGCCTAGTGAGCCAAGTAGCTCACATCATGGAGGGAGCGAGTTGGGAGTTGAGGGCTACTCAACATCCAAGGAAGAAGAGGAAGTGAGTTCTTCTTCAAGATCGGAGCACGAAGAAGAAGCTTCTACCTCCGGGAGGGATGAAGAAGAGAACATCCATTCATCCTCAATCCTAGGTAACTCAAACACTTTAAGTTCAAGTAAATTGCATATAATGTGTTTTGAGTGTAGGGAATTTGGGCACTACAAGAGTAAGTGTCCAAAGAGGGTAAGAAAGACTCCACCGGCGCCAAAGGTCAAGGAAGCCGGAGTCCCGATACGCAAAGGCAAGGAGCACGTGGTGTGCTTCCAATGCAAGCAAAGGGGACACTATAGGAGCCAATGTCCGAGGGGGAGGCAACCTCACAAGGGCAAGAGACCGGGCACATCGATAGGGGGAGCTAAGGCAAACCCTAAGGTAACCTCTAAGGTTCATTATTGCAATTCTAATAAAACTCATGCTAGTAGTTTTGTTGCAATTGTTAATAATGATAAGCATGTTAACTTTAGGAACCAATACATGTGCTTAGGAGCTAAACATGTTAGCCTAGGTAAGGATAACACTAGAAATACCAACCCTAGGATTAACGCTTCTAAAGTTAAGGAAAACCTAGGTAGAAATCCCAAAAAGACTAGACACATGACTAGGAATATCTCAAGAGAAAATGACAAATTAAAACTTGAGGTATTAGAGAGGAAAATCAAGTCTTGAGGTCAAGACTTGATAATTTAGAAAAGGCTCATAAAAACAAGGAGAAGTCATCTCTACGGTTTAAGAGTCAAAAACAAATGTCCAAGGACAAGAAAGGTTTGGGTCACAAACCCAAGTCCCAAAAGGTCAAGCCCACCTAACATAATGTTCCATTCGATTATGGAACAAAACCTAGGGCTAGGAAGACCACCACCAAGGTCACAAGGGAGTCACCCTAGAGTTGATCTTGATGAGACCCAAATGACCAAGGCTTTAAAGCCTAAGAGGGTCATTAGGAGGGTTGCTAGGAAGTCATCCCTAGTGAATTTTTAGTGAACCCAATGAGCTCAAGTAGGTATTGGGTTCCTAGGAGCATTTTCTCTACCCATAGATGGGTTAGAGAGTGTCAACTCAATAAGAAGGGTAGTTAACCCAACTTTGAGGAAATTGACACTCAAGGAGCATTTTCAAGGTTTTGGGAACCTTTGAAAATGAAAGGGATAATCTTTATCATTCACTCCTTGGAAGAGTAAAGTGTGCCAAAGTGAGAATATTTTAATCTTATTTGGCACAATTTAAGAAAACCTAGAGAAAACCATAATTGGGATTTTGGTTTCTCTTAGGGATATATGGGCAATCTAGGATTAGAATTTAAGTTAACTAAGAGATTAAGGATACTTAGATAGGTAATCTAGGTATTTTATTTGTGTTAACTTACCATGGTTGTTTGCCATATGACATGTCATGACATCATGTTTAGTTTTATCATCATTTGAAATGTCATGATAGTGCTAGGCTAGTTTATATGTCATGCTTTATTTAAGTTTTCAAACTTTATGCCATGACATCATGACATTGGCACATGTTTTTACTTATGATATCATTATATGCCATGTCATCATCTCTTGCATTATAATCAATGTAATTGATTTAAGGAAAAACACATTTTGATATTGAGATCAAATTGATGTTTAGAAAATGCATGAGAACTTAGCCTAAGTTGACCTTAACCCATATCTCACATCAAATTGACTTGAATGTGGTTTGATACACTTTAGATGTGTGTGAGATATTAGGATCATGAGTTAGGATCAAGGTGCATAATTCTTGTACCTAGATGACCCTAATTCAAGAAATGGAGGATCATAGGGAAAGCTTATGTACAAGTCATGTACATTTAGCCCTAAGATTATGGTCCTAAATTCAAATGGTTTTAAAAGCATTTTAAAATTGATTTGAAAAACCTTGATGAAGCTTTCCTAGTGATAGCATTCATCATTGAACATTGTGATACAAAGTTGAGTTAAAACTTGAACTATTTCAAAGTTTTTGAACTTTGTATCAAGATTTGAAAATGGAAACTATTTTCATAGAAAACTATTTTTCCATGATAGTATATGTTATGAGGAATGTATCCTCAAAATTTCACAATTTTTCGAATTTTCTGGAATTTATTAGGGGTTTCTGAATTCGGAAAAATCAGAAATCCCTGTGATCAGTGTCTGGATCGGTCGCTGGACCGATCCAGGGAGGGCTGGATCGGTCACTGGACCGATCCAGAGTGCTGTGGATCGGTCTGGTGACCGATCCAGTGAGGTCTGATAGCGTGCCAATGTGCTGAAATTCGACTGCATGTCTGAAATTTCGGCTGAAAGTTGGTTTTTAGATTTCTAAAGGTTTGAAACTCTCCAAGACATTGTTGGTGCAATGGTCAAGGGGGAGTTGGCCTTTAGGGGGAGTTTTAACTATTAGTCAAGGGGAGTTGACTTTTAGGGGGTGGTTTTACTCCTTAAGGATTAGTGATATGGGATTATCACTAAGTGGATTGTTGAGCTTAGTATCAAAGGGAAAATAAGAGTTTCAATGAAAGGTATGGGACTTTCATTAGGAAGAAACTCTTGACCTTGATACCCTCCTTATTCTTTTTGATGTGTGTCAAAAAGGGGAGAGTGTTCATTGGAGAATTATTGGAGAACCCAAGTTAGGTTATCGGTTTAACCTAAGCTAGGGAAGATTGTCAAGGAAGAACATTGGAATACTTTTTGATGTGTGTCAAAAAGGGGGAGAATTATTAGAGAACCCAAGTTAGGTTATCAGGTTAACCTAAGGGGAGAATGTCTAGAGAATGTTCAAGGAAAGAACATTGGACATTGGAAGATGGTTGGAAAACCTAAGTTAGGTTATCGGGTTAACCTAACTTGATTATGGTTTTGTCAAACATCAAAAAGGGGAGATTGTTGGTGCAACCTTAGGTCAAGGTTGAACTGGTTGACCCGACTCGAGTTGACTTGACTCGAGTTGTATTTTGATGTTTGACTTGGGAAGATTGTCGGTGCAACCTTAGGTCAAGGTTGACCTAGTTGTGTTGCATGTTGATGTTTGACACTCGTGAGAGAGTTCTATTCTTGATATGGGACAAGAATAGATGTTTGGGAGATTATTGGTGCAACCGTAGGTCAAGGTTGACCTGGTTGACCTGATTCGGGAAAAAGTCCAAGTATGGAGACTTGGCGGAAAAGTCGCAAGGAGCTTGGCTGGAAAAGTCCAAGTATGGAGACTTGGCTGGAAAAGTCCAAGCAGGGAGTTGGCAGGAAAAGTCCAAGTATGGAGACTTGGCTGGAAAAGTCAAGCAGGGAGCTTGGCACGGAAAAGTCCAAGTATGGAGACTTGGCACGGAAAAGTCAAGTATGAAGACTTGGCACGGAGAAGTCTCAGTTGGAAGCCGGCATGGAAAGTCCTAAGGGATGTTAGGCCGTTGGAAAGTCCGGTGAGTGAAGCGGCGGTGGAAAGTCCTAACTGAGATGTTAGGCGGTTGGGAAGTCCCGGTGAGTGAAGCCGGGCAAGGAAAGTCCTGGTGAGTGAAGCGGGCGGAAAAGTCCCAGTGAGTGAAGCCAGGCAGATTGAAATCCTGAGTGAAGCGGTGAAAATCCTAGTGAGTGAAGCTAGGTGAATGAGAAAGTCCTAACTGGGATGTTAGGCAGTGTGAAATCCTGGTGAGTGAAGCCGGTGAAAAGTCCGGTGAGTGAAGCCGGCAAGGGAAAATCCGGATGGATCAAGGGTGATCGGACATCCGGTGTTGAGAAGTCCAAGTGAGTGAAGCTTGGCATATGGAGTCGGAGAGGGCTCGGTGGCTCGTTCTCCGAACTAGGTTAGAGGGCACTCTAAAGAGGAGTTGGATCGGTCGTGACCGATCCGGTGATCTGCGTTTGCCCGATCGGTCGGTGACCGATCGAATCGATGGCTCATGCAATCTGATCGGTCCGGAGACCGATCGGGAACCTCGAGAAGAAAACCGTGGATCGGTCTGCTGACCGTCGGCAGATCGATCAGGAATAGATCGGTGGCGGAGGAGCCGAAGCCCGATCGGTCTATGGACCGATCGGAGGTTCTGATCGGTCCACGACCGATCGGGGCTTGATCGCGACACCGATCGGGGACCGATCGGTGACAAAGCAAGCCTCATGCGCTGGGCGATCGTGCAGACCGATCGGGTTCTAGCCGTTGCGACACAACGGTTAGTTTCTTCATTGTTTCTTCTTCGCAGTATAAAGGATCGAGGCATCTTCTGTGCGAAAAGATCTCCTTCTTCCTTCTTGCTATTTGTCGTGCTTGAGCTTTGTTGAGCTCCTCCAAAGCTTCGCGTGAGCTGGGTTCCTGCTGTTGTAGGCGTCGCGTGAAGTTGCTTCCCTCCAATCGACAAGAAAGCAAGCAATTGGTAGAGTGCGATTGTATTCATATTGTATTGCTTTTCTTACTGCTCTTGTACTCTTTGTTTGCTGTTGCAAACGTTTGTGGCGAGGTTTCTCCACCCACAAGGAGTATATTGTATTAGCCGGTTCTCCGGGGACTCATCCACCGACGGATTGACCGGACTCGTCCACCTTACGGACACGCCGAGGAGTAGGAGCCCTAATCTCCGAACCTCGTTACATCCTCGTGTTAAGGTTTGGTTTTCTTCTCTTTCGTTTCTTTGTATTTTCCGCTGCGACTAACCTAATTGTAGGAAGAAACGAGAGCGATTTGGGGCGGCTATTCACACCCCCCTCTCTAGCCGTACGAAAGATCCTAACATGTTCAACATCCAAAGAAAAAATTGAAGAAGCATCCACCTTAAGGATCGAGGGGAGCATAATTCGTTGACATAGGAGCAAGAAGAAATCTCTACTTCCGAGTCAAATGAAAAAAGGCTAAGTGTCACCCCTACAAGTAAAGGTATAAAAATTTTAATTTATAAAAATAAATATCATATCATTTGTTTTGAGTGTAGGAGAAAATAACACTATATGACCAAATGTCCTAAATTGGGGAAGAAAAAGATCCAAGTGGCACCCAAGGTGAAGGAGAAGCCAAAGGAGGCTTTACCCATGATACACAAATGCAAGGAGCACATTGTATGTTTCACATGCAACCAAAAGGGACATTACCGAAATCAATGTCCAAAGGAAAGGCTCAATAAGGGAGAAAGTTCAAATCAAGGGGAAGTTTCTGAGGGCAAGACTAAGGTACCACTAGTTAATGATGTTTATTTAAATTATGATAAAAAAATATGCTAGAAATAATTTATATTATTTTAATATTATTTATCATGAAAATAGAAAATATGAAAAACTTAGAGAAAATTATAAATCATTTCATGTTAGGAGGGTAGAAAATAGATTAGACAAAAAAATCTAAGGAAATTATATATGTGCCTAAAAATAAGATCATCCAACGTAATAAGGAAAAAATAAAATTTAAGGATAGAAAATCAAATCTTGAAGTCAAGACTTGATAAATTAGAAAAAAGAAAAACGCTTAAAAGAATGAAAAATATTTTTAAGAGGCCAAATGAACAAAATATAGGGATAGATAGGCAAGAGGCATTCAATGGCAAGAGAGGTTTGAGATATAAATCAAAACCCAAGAAGAATATATACGTCCTCGTATTATAGAGTTCCATATGGTTATGGAACTAACCCTAAGTCTAGGAGTCAAGTCAAGGTTTCAAGGGAACTCATCCCTAAAAGTAACCTTGAGAAGACTAGTATGACTAAGGCTTTTGTGAAGTCTAAGAAAGTCATTAAGAAGGTTACAAGAAAAATTATCCCCAGTGAATACTTATAACACCCAAGGAGCACAAATAAATTTTGGGTTCCTAAGAGTGTGTTCTCTATATCCTAAATGGACTTAGAGAGTGTCAACTCAAATTAGAAGGGTGGTTAACCCAACCTTGATAAAGTTGATATTGTTGGTGCAATATTCCCTAGGTCAAGGTTGACCTGTTTGACTGGGCTTGAAGTGAGTCAAGCTCGAGTCTTGATGATTTGGTTTCGATGTTTGACAATACTTGTAGACAACACATGAACATTGCAGGTGCAATTGTTCATGTGGGGAGATTGTGAGGGAGAGTCAAGTAGGTCAAGGTTGACTGGATACTTGACTGAAAATCCTAGTGAGTGAAGCTAGGTGAAAGTCCTGGTGAGTGAAGTCAGGCAGAAGGAAACCCTAGTGAGTGAAGCTAGGTGAAAGTCCTGGTGAGTGAAGCTAGGCAGATGAGAAGACCTAGTGAGTGAAGCTAGGCAGAAGGGAAATCCTGGTGAGTGAAGTCAGGTGAAAGTCCTAGTGAGTGAATCTAGGCAGAAGGAAAATCCTGGTGAGTGAAGCCAGGTGAAAGTCCTAGTGAGTGAAGCTAGGCAGAAGGGAAGTCCTGGTGAGTGAAGCCAGGCACGGGGAAATCCAGATGTGTCAAGGTTGACCAGACATCTGGTGAAAGTCCAAGTAGGTCAAAGGGATTGACCGGATACTTGGCAAGAGGAGAAAAGTCTAAGAGGGTCAAAGGGATTGACCAGACACTTGGTGAGAGAGTCCTAGCTGGTCAAGGGTGACCAGATGCCAGGTTTTATGTACCAACAAGTCATGGTTGACTAGATGTTGGTTTAGGGGGATTTGGACTTACTTTTGGGCAAAAATCAAGATCTGGATTGATCAGCCGATCGATCCAGCAGATCTGGATTGATCAACCGATCGATTGGATCATGCCCAATCGATCAGCTGATCGATCGGGTGAGTCCCCACGAACAGAACCCCTTTGGATCGATCCGTGGATCGATCCAGAGGTCCCAATCGATCAGTGGATCGATTGGGAGCTGCTGTTTGTGCGCGATAAGCCCTGGATCGATCAGCCGATCGATCCAGGCTATTCCAGAGAGCACAGAGGCACTCTAGATCGATCGGTTGATCGATCCAAAGCCTCCCCGATCGATTGGGAGCAATCCAATCGATCGGGATCCGACCGTTGGCGTCGTATTTAGCTGCAGGCGAGCGTTTCCTTCAGCAGGGCTCACACGATTCATCTCCGATCTTCACCAGCGACTCCACAGCTCTCTCTCAAGTTCAGATCACCATTTCTTAAAGATTCTTGGAGGTTTTTCCAAGTCAAGAGGCGGATCAAAAGCAAGAAGAGAAGTTAGGGTTAGGGTTTATTGTAAGCTTTTGCTTGTATTTCATATCCTTTCCTTTCTTCTTATATTGAGAGTTTGTAAAGGCTTCTCCGCCTTCGGTAGTTACCGTAGAGGAGTGTGTTTCATAGTGGAGGGTGCGTGAGTGTGTGGATCCTTGGATTAGTCACCTCTTGTGAGGTGGATACCAAGTAAAATCTATTTGTTAGAGTTGTATTTTGTTTCTTGTACATTTTCGCTGCACATCTTTGAAGAAATAAACAACGCCAACCACAAAGCACTCGATGAGTTATTCACCCCCCCCTCTAGCTACTTTTCGGTTCTAACAAGTGGTATCAGAGCAAGGTTGCTCTTCACCGGAATCATCGCCAAAAGGGGCAAACAAAACAAGCAAAGCTAGAGGGTGAAGAAGTTGAAGCAAATTCATCAAAGTCAAAAAATTCAAGAAGCTCAACTTCAAGATGCAATTCCAAGATGGACTTGGATTTGACACAAGGGTGGCTCCACCATACGCTTCAACAAGCTTCGATTCTTGGAGATCAAGAATCAAAATTTCTTGATGATGGAGATAGAGCAATGGTTTGCTCTAATGGAAGGCTTCGAAGCTCCCAAGAATTCAAAGGGCAAAATTCTCAAGAGGAGCAACTGGAGCCAAGAACAAATCCAAAGATGTGAGGCCAATGACAAGGTGACCAAGCTCTTGGTCAATCTATTGCCTAGTCACATTTTGGAGCAAATTGGAGAGTTCAAGGATGCCAAGAAGCTTTGGAGCAAATTGGCATCAATTCATGAGATCCCCTCCACTGTACCAACCCAAGAAAAATCCAAAGAGGGCGACTCATTAGAAGAATACCAAGAGGAGAAGAATTCCGAAGTTGAAAGATGCTCAACTTCCGAAGAAGAAGTCCAAGAAGAAGCTTCATCTTCGAGGGAATGTAATGAAGGAAACAAGGAGGGAGCATACTCCTTGTTCCATGTTCAAGATGATGAAGCCTCCACCTCTAGGATTGAGGGGGAGCGATCTTCGGTGACACCGGATCAAGAAGAAGGAGAAGTCTCCACATCCGGGTCAAGAAAAGAAGAGGATGAAGTAGCCTCCACCTCCACAAGCCAAGTTAAATCTAATGGAGGAGCATCACTATTGGATCAAGAGGAAGCCTCTACATCCACATCAAATGGAGGACCAAGTGCCACCCCTAGACAAGAAGGTATAAATAGTTCATTTAAAAATAAAAATCATATTATATGTTTTGAGTGTAGGGAACACGGGCACTACAAGAGCAAGTGCCCTAAATTGGCCAAGAAAAAGGGACAAGTGGCACCCAAGGGCAAGGAGAAGCCCAAGGAGACCATCCCCACAACAAAGAAAAGCAAGGAGCACATTGTGTGCTTCTTGTGCAATAAAAAGGGACATTACCGGAGTCAATGTCCCAAGGGGAAGAAGGCGGTCAAGGCTCAAGGAGGAAGCTCAATTCAAGGGGGGCCTCCAAGGTAAAAAGGAAGGTAACCTTTATTGAGCCTACCCCTTTAAATTATGGTAAAAAGCATGTTAGTTCCAATTTATACCATTTTAATGCTATTTACCATAAGAATAGAGAGCATGATAGCATTAAGGAAAAACACATGGCTCTCCATGCTAAAACTACTACACTTAGGTTTAGGAAAGTAGATAAGAATTTAGGCAATAACACTAAGGACCATAGTTATAAGCCTAAAAATAAAAATGTTCATGGACTTAGTGATAAATCAAAAACTAAGGACTTATGGAAAGAAAATCAAGTCTTGAGGTCAAGACTTGATAAAATAGAAAAGACCCTAAAAAGGATGAAAAATATCCTAATAGGGCAAGATGAGCAAAATTTAGGTTTAGGACAACAAGGGTCATCCAAAGTCCATAGAGGTTTGGGATACAAACCTAAAACCAAAAAGGATGTACCTACTTACCATAGAGTTCCATATAGTTATGGAACAAACCCTAGGTCTAGTGGGCAAGCAAAAAATACTAGGGAGGTCATCCCTAAGAGTATTTTTATAACAAATGTGACTAAGACTTCTAAGAAGTCTAAGAAAGCCACAAAGAAGGTCACAAGGGAAGCAATCCCTAGGGTTGACCTAGAAAAAGTGACCAAGGCTTCTAAGAAGCAAAACAAAGTCACTAGGAAGGTATCTAGGAAAGTTATCCCTAGTGAATACCTAGAGCATCCAAGGAGCACCAATAGGTTTTGGGTTCCTAAGAGCATTTTCTCTACCCCATAGATGGGTTAGAGAGTGTCAACTCTAAGAAGAAGGGTAGTTAACCCAACTTTGAAGAAATTGACACTCAAGAATCATTCTCTAAGTTATTATTAACCTTTGAAAATGAAATGGATTTATGATTTACTCTTTGAAAGAGTAAAATGTGCCACAATTTGAGAAGTATTGATTTTATTTTAAAATGGCACATATTGGTAAAACATAAGGAAATTCCAAGTTGGGACTTTAGTATTTTCTTAGTAATTTAAGGCAAATCTAAGCCTTAATCTAAAGTGCTACTTTTGTGGAAAAATGAAATATGTCAACACTTGAGGAATATGCTTAATTTCAATTGGCATAAATTAATCAAGAAAATTAGAAATGCCAATTTAGGTTTTGGCACCTTCTTGAAGCATTTTGGGCAATCTAGGGTTTAAGTTTTAGGATTAACTAAGGTTAAGGATACTTAGATAGATAATCTAGATATATGTTATTTATGCTAAACCTTGCCATGATTGTTTGCCCATTATATGACATGACATCATGATTATTGTTGCACTCATGCCTTATTATGAAAACACAAAAATATCATGTCATGACATACATATATCATGTAGTTATAGGAATCTTTCTTTTGGAAACTATTTCATTTTGATGTATGCCATAACATTATCATGCATTATTTTTAATTCCTTAAAATTAAGGACAAATGGCATTTATCAACAAGTATCAACAAGTGCTACCAACAAGTGTAACAAGTGGTACAAGTGTATCAACAAGTGACATCCTAGGTGGATGTCCAATATCTACAAAATGCCTAGATAAATATGCATGATCCCTAGATTAGGGCAAAACCAAACTTTACATCTCACAAAGACCTATAAGATGACTTGTATGTGTTTTGTGCACTTTAGATACAAGTGAGATGTTAGGATGATGAACAAAACTCAAGATATTGATTTAGTGCATTCTTTTGAGTTTTGAGTTCATCAAAACACATAGTTATGTGTTTTCCCATCATTGGGAAAGCTAATGTACAAGTCATGTGCATTAAGCCCAAGGAACATGATGGGATATTGGTTTTGAAAAGGTTTTTAAAATGATTTTGGAAAACCTTGGTGAAGGCTATCTTTTGATAGTAATCACCATTGAATAGTTAGACACAAACTTGAAGAAAACACTAAAGTTTATGCAAGTTTTCAAATTTGTGTCAATCTTTGAAAATATGATGTATTTTCATAGAAAACTATTTTTCCATGATAAAGTATACCCTAAATAATGTCTATATAAATTTTCACGATGTTTGGAATTTTGTAGAATTTTCTAGGGGTTTCTGAAATTGGCTGAAATTGAATTTCAGCAATTTTAGGCCTTCAATCGATCAGTGGATCGATTGGAGTGCCTCAATCGATCAGTGGATCGATTGGAGTGCCTCAATCGATCAGCCGATCGATTGAGAAGGCATTTCTCGCGAGCAGAAGATCACTGGATCGATCAGCCGATCGATCCAAGAAGACTGAATCGATCAGTGGATCGATTCAGCAGGGTTCAATCGATTGGAACCCAACTCCAATCGATCGAAGATGCTGATTTTGGCTGGGAAAGCTTATTTTCAGCATTTTAAACCTATTTTAGTCTAGGTAACCATTCCTAACCCCTCAAAATACATGTATATACATAAAAAGGGTGTTTTCATATTGAAAACAATGATGGATTGGTTAAGGAAGACTAAATTGAAGTTTAGGTTGAGGTTTGTTTCAATATTGAATTTTTGAACCTCAAAACTTTTAAATTTGGGTTTCCTAAAGGTTTAGGGATTCCAAGTCATTGTTGGTGCAATGACAGAAGTTACCACCATGTCTTTAGGGGGAGGGACTCTTTAAAGACATGAAAACTATTTTTTCATGAACCTTGGAAGGTGGTTAACCTTCTTTTCAGAACATGCTCAAGGTTGAGCGTTTGAACTTTAATGGGGAGTGGATATCCTTATTGTTCAAGTGGTTTAAGTTAAAAAAGCTAACGGATGGGCATTTGACTACATTAATGGGAGAATGTAGGGTTTAGGATAATGAAGGGTATGGAACTTTCATTATCGTGTTGATCACAACGAGTGAAGTTGTGAACAACGATGAGCAACTCTTCAGGGGGAGAGTCTCAAAGGGGAGAGTCTCAAAAGGGAGAGTTTTCAACAAGTGAATTTGTTGATGTGTGCCCAAGGATGGAGCATGTTGTTGATGTGTACCAATAGGGGGAGAATGAAGGATTTAAGTTAGGATTTCATTACCTAGAGGGAGTTTGCCCTCTAAGGAGGAGAATGAAGGGTTTAACTTATGCTTTCATTACCTAATGGCATGAAGGAGGTTTAGGCTATGGGATTAGTCTAACTTATAAGTGGTATTATCAAACATCAAAAAGGGAGAGATTGTTGGTGCAATATTCCCTAGGTCAAGGTTGACCTGTTTGACTGGGCTTGAAGTGAGTCAAGCTCGAGTCTTGATGATTTAGTTTCGATGTTTGACAATACTTGTAGACAACACATGAACATTGCAGGTGCAATTGTTCATGTGGAGAGATTGTGAGGGAGAATCAAGTAGGTCAAGGTTGACTGGATACTTGACTGAAAATCCTAGTGAGTGAAGCTAGGTGAAAGTCCTGGTGAGTGAAGCCAGGCAGAAGGAAACCCTAGTGAGTGAAACTAGGTGAAAGTCCTGGTGAGTGAAGCCAGGCAGATGAGAAGACCTAGTGAGTGAAGCTAGGCAGAAGAGAAATCCTGGTGAGTGAAGCCAGGTGAAAGTCCTAGTGAGTGAAGCTAGGCAGAAGGGAAATCCTGGTGAGTGAAGCCAGGTGAAAGTCCTAATGAGTGAAGCTAGGCAGAAGGGAAGTCCTGGTGAGTGAAGCCAAGCACGAGAAAATCCAGATGGGTCAAGGTTGACCAGACATCTGGTGAAAGTCCAAGTAGGTCAAAGGGATTGACCGGATACTTGGCAAGAAGAGAAAAGTCCAAGTGGGTCAAAGGGATTGACCAGACACTTGGTGAGAGAGTCCTAGCTGGTCAAGGGTGACCGGATGCTAGGTTTTATGTACCAACAAGTCATGGTTGACTGGATGTTGGTTTAGAGGGCTTTGGACTTACTTTTGGGCAAAAACCAAGATCTGGATTGATCAGCCGATCGATCCAGTAGATCTGGATTGATCAACCGATCGATTGGATCATACCCAATCGATCAGCTGATTGATCGGGTGAGTCCCCACAAACATAACCCCTTTGGGTCGATCCGTGGATCGATCCAGAGGTCCCAATCGATCAGTGGATCGATTGGGAGCTGCTGTTTGTGCGCGATAAGCCCTGGATCGATCAGTCGATCGATCCAGGCTATTCCTGAGAGCACAGAGACACTCTGGATCGATCGGTTGATCGATCCAAAGCCTCCCCGATCGATTAGGAGCAATCCAATCGATCGGGATCCGACCGTTGGCGTCGTATTTAGCTGCAGACGAGCGTTTCCTTCAGCAGGGCTCACACGATTCATCTCCGATCTTCACCAGCGACTCCACAGCTCTCTCTCAAGTTTAGATCGCCAGTTCTTGAAGATTCTTGGAGGTTCTTCCAAGTCAAGAGACGGATCAAAAGTAAGAAGAGAAGTTAGGGTTATGGTTTATTGTAAGCTTTTGCTTGTATTTCATATCCTTTCCTTTCTTCTTGTATTGAGAGTTTGTAAAGGCTTCTCCGCCTTTGGTAGTTACCGTAGAGGAGTGTGTTTCATAGTGGAGGGTGCGTGAGTGTGTGGATCCTTGGATTAGTCACCTCTTGTGAGGTGGATACCAAGTAAAATCTATTTGTTAGCGTTGTATTTTGTTTCTTGTACATTTCCGCTGCACATCTTTGAAGAAACAAGCAACGCCAACCACGAAGCACGCAACAAGCTATTCACCCCCCCCCCCCTCTAGCTACTTTTCGGTCCCAACAGATACTTTAGGACATTTTAAAGGTATTGTGATGCCTTAAAAGTGAAAGGTTTAATTTTATTCTTAAAAGAGTAAAGTGTTGGTGCATTTGACACCAATGATCAAACCTAAGTTTTGATGAATGATAATGGATTAAAGTTAGATGTGTTGTTGATTTAACCTTATTACCGAGTATGCAGGGTTGACTAACTTAACAGGTCAAGATGACCTGACACTAGGTAGAAAGTCTAATCGGGATGTGCAATTCCCGATTGGGAAAGTCCAGATGTGGGATTCTGGTAAGAGATCAGGATGTTTAATTCCCGACAGGAGAAAGTTCGGATGTGCGATTCCAGTAGGAGACCTAGTGGGTCAGATTGGGCGTCGAGGAGGTAACTCGACACTTGCTAAGTGAAGGTAAGTCACTGGTGAAGAGTGACTCAATGAAGACATGTCCTGATTGAACGGACAGTAGGCGTTGGTCCAATTTAAGTTCATTTCAGAAACCTAAATTGAGACCTTGATTATATCCTGGTCTAAATGACAGAGTCTATGTCATAAATTAATCATATCATTATTATGCTAACCTTGTTTTGCATGTTAAATATTTTTTATTGGATTAAGACATTTTACAAGGGAAAGGAGCACAAAAGGCCTCAGGTGAACAGTACTTCAGGCGATGAAAGGTGCCTTAAGTATAGTTCATGGAAGGTGCCTTTGAAGGTTTGGAAGGTGTCTTCCAATGGATAAAATTAGACTTTATCGACGATAAGCAGTGAGCTGTTCGGAATCATATTTTATATATTCGAGGCACCTTTAAGGCTATGGAAGGTGCCTTCCACACCTTATAAAAGTCCATCTCGACCAAGGCTTCAACAATATCAATTTTACAAGCTTCTACGCCTCCTTTTGGCATTCTAACTACTCTGGCTTCCTGCTGCTGCCCTGCTACTATTCTGCTATGCCTGATTGTCACTGAGAAGTCATCCAACACCGAACACGATCCGATCATCCCATTAGTGTTGGGTAACGAAGTTCAATTCTGTACTTAATTCTTGCAAAAGGAAAAGTGTAGCGTATTATACTTGTTCTACTCTTTTTATATTCGATCCCCTTTTTGGCGGTTCCGGAAGAGGTTATTAATAGATTATTCATTGATAGATCCATGAGACTTGGGTTTTGAAGTAGGAGTCGCCGAAAGATCCGAACCAAGTAAAATCAAATGTGTGTTTTTCTTTTTCTTGTTTTCTCGTTATTTCGTTGCATTCGTACTTAGTTTTAAAAAGAAAAAAAGAAAAGTTTTTGAAAACCACGTGATTCACCCCCTCTTCTCACGTGCGTCTCGATCCAACATAAAGTGTACGAAAATTTAAAGATTTGAGCTTAACTAAAGTGCCGTAAATAGGATAGAAGTCAAAAAATGTCAAGTTGAGATTTTAGCATTTTCTTGAAAGATACGAGCAAATTTAGGCTTATTTTTAAATGTAGAGATTAGTTAGTAATACTTGGATAAATAATCTTAGTATTTTTTTGATAAAATTGTCATGATTGTATGCCCAATAATATGTCATGACATCATTCCTCTTGCATTCATATATTTATGAAAAATAACATATGTCATGTCATACATGTATCATTTAGATATGATAGATTCCTTTTTTAAAAATATTCCTTTTGATGCATACTATAATAATTTTCATATATTATTTTAAATCCTTGTAACTAAGGATAATGACATAAATTAATATCCTAGGTGGGATGATCAAACTTTTAAAATGCATAGTTAAAAATGTATGATCCCTTAGTTTAAGGAAAACTTTTGTTACATTTCATAGAAATCATAAGATTGACTTGTTTGTGTATTGAGACACATTAGATACAAGTGAAATGTTAGGAAGATAGATAAAACTCAAAATATTGATTTAGTACATCTTTTTAGAATTTTAGTATCATCAAAACATAAGATTATGTGAAGTCCAATCATTGAGAAAGCAAGTGTCCAAATCATGTGCATTTAGCCTAAAGAACATGGTTGAAAAATTATTTTTAAAATTATTTTAAAATTATTTTAGAAAACTTTGGTGAAGTCTATCTTTTGATAGGAATCACCATTGATTAGTTGAATACAAAGTAAAGTGAAATATTGAAGTTTTTCAATGATTTTCAATTTTATACCAATATTTAAGAATGAGAGTTATTTTCATAGACAACTATTTTTATCTCATAGTATATAACATAAGTAATGTCTATATAAAATTTAATGATTTTTTGATAATTGTAAAATTATTTATAAGTTTCTGAAATTGAATTCAGAAAATCAAAAACTTCAATCGATCAGGTGATCGATTGGGACATGTTAATCGATCGGGTGATCGATTGATAATGGGATTTTGACGAGCAGAAATCCTCTAGATCGATCAGTTGATCGATTAAGGTGGTAGTAATCGATTGAAACCTAACTTCAATCGATTAAGACATGCCAGAATCGATTGGTAGCTGAAACTAATAGATTGGGAAGGTTGTTTTTTTTATTTAAGTTGTCTAATTTTAGTCCATTGAGCTACGTTTAGTCAAGTTAACCATCCATAACCCTCTAAAATGCTTTGATAAGTATTTAAGGATAAAGTTTCTTGATTAAAATAAGAAAAAAATGGTTAAAGGGGACTAACTTAGAATTTTAGAGGAGGTTTAGTTTTTAAGTTGAATTTTAAACCTCAAAACTTTAATTTTAGGTTTCCTAAAGGTTAGGAACTCCAAATCATTATTAGTGCAATAATAGAAGTTTGAAACATGTTTTGAGGAAGAGATTCACCTTAAAAGCATGATTTTACTTTTTTATACAAGGATGAAGAAACAATGGAAGGTAGGGAACTTTCATTATTATGAATGCTTGAGGACGAGTATTGGAAACAACGGACGATTGGAAATCTTCATTGTGATAGAGTTATGCTCAAGGTTGGGCATAAGATACATGAGACTTTTATTGAGTTCCTTTGACAAAATTGACTCTTAAGATGAAGAGTAACCCTAATCCATGAGATATAAAGGCGTTTGAAAATTCAAATCACAATCTCTTCTTCTCCACCCTTTCTTCGCCAGTTCTTGGAACTTTTGGAAGAGAAGTATTGTTGCACTTTCCAAGCTTCAAGAGGCATCAACAAGCAACAAGCGATCAAGCAAACAAAGTTTTATTTGTATTATGTATTTACTTCTTTCTTTCATTGTATTCTTGTTGTGAGATTGTATGAGGCTTCTCCGCCTCCAGATTATTTCCGAGAAAGAGTAGATTTTATAGTGGATGAGATCATGAGGAGAGTGGGTCTATGGATTAGTCACTTCAAGGAGATGGATACCAAGTAAAATCAAAGGTGTTAGCATTGCTTCGAGTTTTTCCGCTGCAAATCATCATCAACGAAGCGATTGAAGCTAATCACCCCCTCTGAAGTGTCCTAACAATTACTGCTTAATGACATTCATTATGATATTCGAATTCTCCTCCTATAAGCAGCCATCGAGCATTATCATCGCCTGCCTATTTAATGATGGTCTCATGATCTCCTCTTTTAATAACACTTTGTTATTAATAAGCGTTAACGATAATTATTATTGGTTGCTTTTACTAATATGCCTATCTTTTCTAAGCCCCCATTTTTGATGTCGTCATTTGGCTCAAAACCCAACTTCTGAACTACTCACAACTCCGAATTTGATCCCAAGCACTTCCTGATTTCGAGTCCAATTTTTGAGCACCTCTCCATTCCGAACCTGAGCGCTAAACATGTTAGGTTTCCAAGGCTTAACTTCTTCCTAGACTTACATACTGAGTCCAATCTCTTTCTTTTTAAGCCCTATCCAACCGGCTCATAGTGTTGTAAATGAATCAAACATTCATTAATAAGTTTAATGTTTATCTTGGTAAGAGCTTATTTATGTTCATTCAATATACACAAGATCAATTAATTGAATAAGATTGAACAACTCGTTAAACTAAATACACAATCTTGAATAAATATGCTTTCAGCTTGTTAATATTCATGAATAATGTTTATCAATAAAACTCTTACTAATATGTTAAATAAATTAAAAAATTAAAATGAATAAACCAATAATCAATCAAATAAGTTTAAAATATAAAATGAACTAAACTAAAACCAAGCTTGAACCAAGCTCTCAAGCTCATAAAAAATAAACCAAATGAAATTTAAATAATCATTTCAATATTTTAGTTCATTTAATGTTCGGTTTGACTTGACTTCTTGATTATTTTATAAAATAAATTTGAACATCATGAAACTTAATTCAGCTTAGTTCATTTACGGCTTAGGGAGCTCATATTCTCTAATTATAGATTATTATTCTAAAAAAGATGAAATTCGTCACCCTAACGATTCCCCTAATTGCTCCGTTGGGAAAAACAATCTGTTGCCAAAGATTTTTGGGGACTTAGCTGAATTTAAAATTATACAGAATTTAAATTCAACTTACAATAGAGATGACATGAGTGGATAATCTCAGGCTGTCAGCTGAGGCTGATTTCTGCTACATGTCGAAGAGCGACAGATCGGACTCAGTCCTCAAACGGGCAGATATGCTGAGCAACAGGTATGTGTTACCGAGCCGAGCAGTCGAGAGCACAAAGTTCGATTGGACGGATCAACCATCCAACCAGAGAGACTGACCGAGCAATACGGTCGGATGGACAGTAAGGCCGACTGGGCAATACGGTTTAGAGGGCAAAAAGGTTGACCGGGTAGTACGGTCGAGTAGTAAGGCTGACCGAGTGATACAGTCAAGCAATAAGGCCGACCGGGTGGTACGGTCGGGCAGTAAGGTCGACCAGGCGGTACGATCGGGCAGACAGACAAGTTTGGCGAGAGGCAGGTCGGGCAGCGTGAAGCGACAGACCGGTCAAGCGAAGCGACAGGCTGGGAGTTCGAGCGAAGCGACAGGCCGAGCGGTCAGAGAAGTGAAGTCGGGCGGATGAAGAGACTGGGCGAGCTGACTAAGGCCTGCAAGAATCGCAGTTTTTTTGAAATAGATTCATCCCACCTTTGGTTGTGCTTCAAGGCTTACTAGGGTCATCTGTTTCCCAGGATACAATGACTGACCATGAATTCCACCAAGCACTGGTAGTCACGGTAAACTGAGAGACACCCGATTACTTTCACGGACACTCTACCGAGTAAGAGTTGCACAACAGAGGAGGAGGGAACACAGGTGGAGAGTTTTTGTTACTTTCTGTGTGTCTTTTGCCTGTGATTGCAACCTCCTTATATAGGAGCTCAGATCAACGGCAGCATTAATGGTCGATTAAATACCATTACTCATCGAGCAGTGAAACGTCGACCGTTTCACTCATTATCACTCGACCGTTTCGATTCTGCATTAATCTTGAATTTAATGCATCTGTTACACAGCAGCAAAAGGTTTACGTGGCAAAATATTGGTTGTTCTACTTTAGCAAATTTTGCCCCGACTGGTCCGACATTCGGCGTTCGCAGGTCATGTCCGCACATGAGTTAATATGGTTCAATGCAATACGGACCCTGGATTTGCACCCCCCTGCACACCCACGCGTGAGAGAGAGCCTCTCTCCATGCATTTGTTTACATCCTCAATGCATGTGAATCAATGTAAACTAACCAACATGCCTTGAAACTCCCAATATGGGACTAAAATCTCATTCACAATAGAGCTTCTATCCTCTTCCACCTCTTCTCCATTCACACATATTCAACAATCCCCCACATGAATGGAGATAGGGTATGTGATAGCATTCAGTAGTTGAGTCAAGTATATGATAGGTAAGTTTTACTCTTTGAACTTTCCCTTATGAAGATTTGGTTGCTTACTGGCTGATAGTAGACACGATGTCCTTGAACTATGCTTTCGTCTATGTAAATAGTGACAAATCTCACCCAAGACTCACCCTGATACAACTCAGTTCTTATGAGTGTGTTCGTTCTTGGCCATAAACACGCCTAGGTTTGTGAGAAGCTCTAAGAATTGTGTCTCTAATTCTCTTCGAAGCGGCCCAACTTCTTTCTCACATAGGTGATCCCTCAAGAGTTGTCATCTACTCTTCTTAATCATTAAAAGTCCATCGGCTTATCATGGTCTAGTCACTATTTCATTGGGCTATCCCCCACAGTATGTCTAGTCAGTGCAGATTAGTTGTCCCTTTGAACCTAGTTCTTGGGATCTCCAGTAAGCATAGGTTGGGTGTCCTCTACATTGATCGCTGACAACAACATCAAGCTCATTCCTCGTGATGAGCTTGTAACTAACTTTCGATTTGACCCTTTGGTTAGTGGATCCGCTAAGTTATCCTTTGACTTCACATAGTCAATAGTGATAACTCCCGTTGAGAGTAGTTGTCTAATGGTATTATATCTACTACGTATATGTCTAAACTTACCATTATACAGATGACTCTATGTCCGACCAATTGCTGATTGACTATCACAATGTATGTAAATTACCGGCATATGTTTCGACCATCGTGGAATATCTTCTAAGAATTACTGTAGTCATTCAACCTCTTCACCACATTTGTCAAAAGCTACAAACTCAGATTCCATCGTGGATCTGATTATTATGGTTTGCTTAAAATATTTTCAAGAAATGGCTGCACCACTAAGAGTGAATACATATCCACTCGTAGACTTGGAGTCTTTTATGTTAGATATCCAACTCGTATCGTTGTATCCTTCGATCACAGTAGGATATCTCGTGTAGTGCAGACCATATTCATGAGTATACCTTAAGTACCTCAGTACTCTTGTTATCCTTTTCTAGTGCTCAACACCGAGATTACTCGTGTATCTACTCAGTTTACTTACTGCGTAGGCTAAGCCTGATCGTGTACAACTCATTAAGTACATCAGACTTCCAATCACTCGAGAGTACTCTAGCTGAGAGATACTTTCACCTCGATTTTTTGATAGATGTTGACTCGTATCTATCGGCGTTCGTGCCAATGCAATATCACCCTTGGTGAATTTCTCAAGAATTTTGTCCACATAATGAGACTGACTAAGAACAAGTCCTTCTATGGTTCTAAGAATTTTGATTCCTAGAATCACATCAGCTAGACGCATATCTTTCATGTCAAATCTTGAATTCAACATATCTTTAGTGAATTTGATTATCTTATCATTACTTCCAATGATAAGTATGTCGTCTATATAGAAGCACAAAATGACATAGTCACTCTCTGTGACTTTCATGTAGACACATTTATCACATTCATTAATCCTGAATCCACATTCTTTCATGGCATTATCAAATTCTCATGTCACTGCTTCGGTGTTTGTTTCAAGTTATATAATAACTTCACCAATTTACAAATCTTGTTTTTCTATCCTAGCACAAAAAACCCCTCAGGTTGCTCTATGTAGATTTCCTCTTCTAAATTCCCATTTAGAAAAGCTATCTTTACATCCATTTGATATATTTCGAGATTCCATAGAGTGACAATAGCCAACAGTACTCTAATGAAAGTTATTCTCTACATCGAAGAATGTGTATCAAAGTAATCGAGGTCTTCTAGTTGTCGATATCCTTTGATTACCAATCTGGCCTTATACTTATCGATTGTGATATCTGACTTCAATTTTTTCTTGAAAATTCATTTGCACCCTAGTGATTTACTTCCTGGAGGAAGATCCACAAGTTTTCAAGTGTGATTTTGCAGGATAGACTTTATGTTAGATTCAATTACCTCTCTCCAATAAGGTTTATCCGATGAGCTTACTGCTTCTGAGTAACTTCGGGGCTAACTTTCCAACATAAAAGTGATAAAATCCGATCCGTGGGATTTTTCTACCCGAGCTCTTTTGCTCCATCTAAGCTTAGCCTCGACTGGTTCATCATCATCTTCTTCGCCTTGTGTATCATATGCCCGCTTTGAGGAGCTAGCATCCTCTCGGGTCTTATACAGAAACACATGCTCAAAGAACGAGGTATTTCTCGATTCTATTATCGAGTTCTTATGTATCTCTGATATTTGTGATTTATACATAACGAACCAATAAGCACTGTTGTTCTGTGTATATCCAATAAATACGCAATCAACAGTTTTTGGTCCTATCTTAATCCTTTTCAGATCAGGTACCAACACTTTGACAAGACACCCCCACATTCATAAATATTTGTAAGACGATTGTCTTCCATTCCACAACTTATAAGGGCTCTTATATATTTTCTTTTAGGGTACCTTATTTAAAAGGTAATTAACTATTAACACAACTTCCCCCATATGAATTCTGACAATCCATAGCTCAATAGAAGAGCATTCATCATCTCCTTTAGATTTCGATTCTTTCGCTCAGCAACTCCATTTTGCAGAGGAGTATAAGGAGCTGTTATTTCGTGTCTGATCCCATGTTTAGCACATAACTCAGCAAACGATGATACATATTCACCGCTTCGGTCACTTTGAACCACCTTAATCTTTCTATTAAGTTGGATTTCAACCTCAGTTTTATAGAGAGCAAATTTCTCGATAGCTTCATCTTTACTTTTGAGAAGATATATATAATAGTATTTTATGTTATCATCTATAAAAGTGATGAAATATTTATTATCACAATGTGTTGACGTACCTTTTAGGTTGCACGCATCAGTGTGGATTAGGTCAAGTGGTTCGTTACTTCTTTCAATATGTTGAAAGGATGACCTTGTCATTTTCACTTCAACACAAATCTTACACTTGTATTTTGGGTCAAGGTAGAATGCAAGTATTCTTTGCATGCTTATTAATCTACGTAACACATCATAGTTAACATGTCATAATCTACCACACCACAAACACGAAGACTCAAGCATATAAGTGGAAGAACTTTCATTTTTATTTATCTTGAGCCTAATGACCATTATATTAAGCTTGAATAGCCCATCAGATACATAACATCTTCCTACAAACATTCCATTCTTAGACAATATAACTCTGTCCGATTTAAAAATAATGTGAAAGTCATGCTTGCTTAATAGTGATCCGGATACTAGATTCTTCCAAATCTCCGGAACATACAGTACATTGCTCAGAGTAAGGTCCTTACCCGAAGTCATCTTCAGCACCACCTTTCCTTGGCCCATGATGTTTGAGATTGCTGAGTTCCCCATGAATAGCTTGTCTCCAATGACTTCTTCAAAGTTGTGGAGCAACTCCTTATTGCAGTAGACATGTCTAGTGGCTCCAGTATCGATCCACCGTTGTCGCGGGTTTGAACCAATTAGGTTTAACTCAGAGACCAAGCGCAGAGATCGTCCATTTCTGGTCCCTTATTCAGGTTGGGCTCCTGCTTCTTCTTCATCTTTTTGCACTCCGAAGATTTGTGACTCACTCGGTCACAGTTGAAGCACTTCCCAGAGAACTTTTTTTTGTTGATGCCTCCTCTGGGTCCCATCTTGGAAGACTTAGGGTTCTTCTGTTTCAAGCTTTGACCGTACTCGACCACGTTGGCTTTCACAGTAGCCTGAGAGAACAGTTTTCTCTCTGAACTTTTGTTGTCTTCTTCGATGCGAAGTAGAACAATGAGTTCCTCCACATTCATCTCCTTCCGCTTGTGTTTCAGGTAGTTCTTGAAGTCCTTCCAGTTGGGAGACAGCTTCTCAATGATAGCAGCCACCTAGAAACTTTCACTCAGAACCATCTCTTCTGAGTGGATCTTATGCAAGATCACCTAAAGCTCCTAGACTTGGCCGATCATCGTCTTGGAGTCAACCATCTTGTAGTCCAGGAATCGGCCCACGATGAACTTCTTGGCCCCTGCATCCTCCGTCTTGTACTTCTTGTCCAGGGACTCCCACAACTCCTTAGTCGTTCTCTTCATGCTATACACAGCGTATAGCGAGTCGGCAAGGCAGTTGAGGATGTAGTTTCGGCAAAGGAACTCAGAATGAGTCCATACCTCCATTGCACTGATGGTCTGCACATCAGCATCCTCAGCATGCTTGGGAGGGTCCTCGGTCAAGAACCGAGCCAAATTGAGCGTGGTCAGGTAGAAGAGAATCTTCTGCTACCACCTCTTGAAGTTCAGTCCACTGAACTTCTCTGGCTTTTCCCTGTGGTTGATTGGCACAGTTCCAATCAGGGCGGAAGGGGTCAACCCGTGTTAAGTCTATTACACCTCAACATTCCGTTCTGTGGCTATCTCAATATAATCGAATCTGTTTCAAAATTGTTGGGAAAAATAATCTGTTGCTAGAAATTTTTGGGGACTTAGCTGAATTTAAAATTACACAAAATTTAAATTCAACTTATAATAGAGATGACCTAAGCGGATAATCTCATGTTGCTAGTTGGGGCTTGTTTCTACTACGTGCCGAAGAGCGGCAGATCAGACTCAATCGTCGAGCGGGCAAATCTGTTGAGCAACAGGTCTGTGTTGTTGAGCCGAGCAACCAAGAGCACAGAGTACGATCGAACAGAGCAGTCGTCCAACCAGAGAGACTGACCGAGAAGTACGGTCGGGCGGGCAGTAAGGCCGACTGGGCAATACAGCCTAGCGGGCAGAAAGACTGACCGAGCAGTACGGTCGGGCAGTAAGGCTGACCGGGTGGTACGGTAGGGCGAACAGACAAGTCTAGCGAGAGGCAGGCTGGGCGGTGTGAAGCGACAAGCCGAGCGAAGCAACAGGTCAGGCGTTTAGTCGAAACGATAGGCTGGTCGAGTGAAGCGATAGGCCGGGCATTCGGGCGAAGCGACAGGATGAGCAGTCAGAGAAGTCGGTCGAGCGGAAGAAGAGATCAAGTGAGCTGACCGAGCCTGCGAGAGTCGTAGTTTCCTTGAAATAGATTCGCCCCACCTCCGGCTATATTTGGAGGCTTACTAGGGTCGTCTGTTTCCCAGGATACAACGGCTGACCGTGAATCCCACCAAGCACTGGTGGTCACGGCAAACTAAGAGGTATCCGATTGCTATCACGGGCACTCTGTCGTGCAGGAGTTGCACGACAAAGGAGGAGGGAGTACAGGTGGAGAGCTTTTGTTGCTTTCTGTGTGTCTTCTTCCTGTGATCGCAGCGACCGGTCCAGGATTCGGCGTGCGCAGGTTGTGCCCGTACACAAATCAGCATGGTTCAGTGCAATTCGGACCCTGGATTTGCACCCCCCCTCCCCTGCGCACCCACATGTGAGAGAGAGTCTCTCCCCATGCATTTGTTCACATTCTCAATGCATGTGAATCAATATGAACTAACCAACATGCTTTGAAGCTCCCAATGTGAGACTAAAATTCCATTCACAATAGAGCTTCTATCCTCTTCTACTTCTTCTCCATTCACGCATATTCAACAAATGAACCAGTCGAGGCTGAGCTTAGACGAAGCAAAAGAACTCGGGTAGAAAAATCCTACGGATCGAATTTTATCACTTTTATGTTGGAAAGTGAGCCCCAGAGTTACTCAGAAGCAGTAAGCTCATCTAATGGACCTCACTGGAGAGAGACAATTGCATCTGAGATAGAGTCCATCTTGCAAAATCACACTCGGGAACTTGTGGATCTTCCTCCAGAAAGTAAACCACTAGGGTGCAAGTGGATTTTCAAGATAAAAATGAAGTCAGATGACACAATCGATAAGTACAAGGTCAGATTGGTAATCAAAGGATACCGACAACTAGAAGGCCGCAATTACTTTGATACGTATTCTTCAATGTCGATAATAACTTCCATTAGAGTACTGTTGGCTATCGCCATTCTATGGAATCTCGAAATACATCAGATGGATGTAAAGACAACTTTTCTAAATGGAGATTTGGAAGAGAAAATCTACATGGAGCAACCTGAGAGGTTTTCTTTGCTAAGACTAAAAACAAGGTTTGTAGATTTGTGAAGTCATTATATGACTTGAAACAAGCACCGAAGGAGTGACATGAGAAATTTGATAATGCCATGAAAGAATGTGGATTCAAGATTGATGAATGTGATAAATATGTCTATATGAAAATCACAGAGAGTGATTATGTTATCTTGTGACTCTATATAGACTACATACTTATCATTGAGACTAATGATAAGATAATCAAATCTACTAAAGATATGTCGTTAAACTCAATATTTGACATGAAAGACATGGACCTAGCTAATGTGATTTTAGGAATCAAAATTCTTAGAATCATAGAAGGACTTGTTCTTAGTCAGTCCTATTATGTGGACAAAATTCTTGAAAAATTTACCAATGGTGGTACTGCGTTGGCATGAACGCCAATAAATGTTGACTCTGCTCTACATCATTGGAAGAGAGTAAATCAAGAAACTAAAGTTAACCATTGTATGAGAGGATAATTCTTTAATATTATGATAAACTTGATAATTAATTCGGTTATGCCTTAAGACATAATTGTTGATTATTATGATAAATTCAGTTAGTCTCATTGATTAAGAATTTTTCCATCGACCATCAAGGTAAATCGAAAATCGCTCGCGGCGAGTGGCTAAGAAGCTAACATCCTTTGATTGCGCTCCCTATTTGAAGGAATTTTTTTTATAAATTCATTATAATTGAAAATCAAATCATAATTATATACCTAAGTAATAATTTAAATACCATGTCACTGTATCATAATACCGAGGGCATAATCGTGGATGATTATGAAGTATATAAAGGTACTTAATAGCCCTAAACAGATGATGTCTGGGCTGACCTAAGCTAAGGATGAGTCGTAGATAATTGTGCGGGGATTAGTGAGGAGGAGGTGCGTATATGCAGCTGGCACCTGTACTGCAACTGACAAAAACAAAAGGCTTTGAGAAGAGAAGAGAGAGGTTGGGCTGCCTGCACGCAGACGCAGGCAGCCGCGTGCTTTGTTGGATTCCTTCTTTCACATGCCCAACACTTAAACCGAGCTTAAATAATTAATAAGGCCCTTAATGCTTTGCTAATCCCAGACACACTCTTCCCTTGTTTCCCCATTTCCAGCTCCACCAACTTAATCACTTCATTGATTACTCTACTCTGATCCTTTCCTCTAGGCCATATCTCTGCCCGCATACACTGCAACACTAATTATTTAATCTTAAACCAAAAGGTGCTCCTCTGAAAGTTTATCCAAAGTTATCATTTCTAATAATATATCTTCAGACTTCCACGTAACTTATTTAATAATGTAATCCAGCTGAACCGTAAATGAATTAGACTGTTAAAATAATCATTTATTATTATTTTTTAAAGGCGCCATTAATTTTAACGGCAAACAATTAATTAGTTTAATCTAATCATCCTTATTATAGACTATATTATCTCGGTCAATTATCTTCTCTCTGTAGTTAATTAATCTTAACCCAAAAGGTACTCCCCGGGAAATGTATCTGCCCCCTTTAAAGAAATTTTTATAAAGTTTTAATAATTTGGGTCACCTCTTCTCTTCTCCTCTTTAGTTAATTTTAAACCAAAAGCTGCTCCTTGATCGAGAAGTCAATCCTAAGTATTGTATATTTAGATTTTAAGTATTAATCTCACAATTATTAGAGTCTTCCATGCTAATTAGTTTAGACGTTTTCCCTTTAAAAGCAATCTATAAAATTATAATAGTCTTAAACCAAAAGGTGTCCTTATCAAATTATTAGAGTATTCCATGCTAATTAGTTTAGAAAACTTCCTTTTTAAAAAAGAATCTCTATAATTATAATAATCATATACCAAAAGGTATCCTTGTCAAACTAATCCCTGAGTAATCACACTTAATCTTGTATTCCATTAAAATTTTGAAATCATTAATTATCTTGGTCAATTTCTTATCTTAAACTAAAAGTCGCTCCTTGGGAAGTTCATCCTAAGTTATCTCACCTAGTTACTCAATCGACATTGTCCTCTAGATGTGGATATTCCATGCATCTTTCTATAAAGATTTTCTTTAAAAATTTATGCAAAAATTGACTATGAAAAAAACTTTGGACTTGTCCAAAACAAAAATACTTTATTGAAGCTAAATTGACTCCTAAAGTGCCATGATTTATGCCACCTTTAAAGTGTTTTTTTTGGCTCGGTGTCAAGCTCTCCATGCAAGCAAGGACAATCCCAAAGCTTTGCAAGCCTCAATTGTTTATTACCCTGAAGCAAGTGAAAACCCTAGCTTGACCTCCTTCATCACTAATTCAATTATGAAAACCCTAACTCCTCTTCTCCTGCCTTGGCATCGACCACAAGGCATGCAAAGTCTTAGTTTGGAAAGAAAAGCAAAAGAGATTCTTAACTGTGCACCACAAACTAGGTCATTAGGGGCCTTAATTAACTCCTAATCCAGGGATTCCATTGTTAATCATGATTAGGGGGCATTAATTAAGTGGATCAGGCAGTGGGAGGTCGAAACGTGGCCTTCTCCTTTTCTCAACAAATCCGTACGCAGATTCCCAGAGGTCTAGCTGCTGTGGGGGGGTGCGTGGAGGAATTATTTTAATGGTGGGACCCAGCAGATGCCCAATGGCCTTCCTCCATTAGACACGTCAGCTGAAAAATAAAACTGGCAAGGACAAGTTGGATTGAGGGTGACAACGGATGCAATCGGCCATCGAAAACCTAAATTAAGTTAGGCAAAAATAAGAAATATGAATATAACTCTTATTTTTCTCTATCATTTTTTCTCTATTAATACATGTATTTATCATGATTTATCTGACTAGTCTTTTTTAGCAAAACTATCAATTGAGGATGGGAATTGAAAAGAAAAATAATATCAAGTTAGGCAAAAATTTAGAGGAGGCAAAGCTGTCAATTGGAACACTGAAATCTTTTTATCTTCCACCTTACGCTTGGTGGCCTTCTTCAAGGCCCAAAATGAAGTGGGCTGGCCCATGTGACGGCCTAAGTCCTAACTACTCTCTTCATTCATGCCATCAGAAAAACAGTTTGTTATAATCGAATACAATGAACGACCGATTGACTCTTAAGCCACTAAAACTCCTTTTTAAAAAATGACACAAAAATAACATTAATGCAGTCGTCAGATGGCCCATGCATCTTCCTTGTTCCTTCGGCCATCTTCTCGACGACTTCAGCTAGCTCTCAGCCATACATGAACAATCAGAAATGTCTTCACTTTCATACAATGTCTCTATTGTTCACTTTCATGGTCCAGAATCTGATACTCTAATTAAGTTCACTATTTTCGCTGTTGCACAGTGTCCATTTCTACCCCCCTCTCTCTCTATACGGTCTCCCTCCCTCCCTCCCCCTAGGTCTTATGTGAGGTGAGACCGTCCTGGACTTGTAGCCGAGTTGATACTAGAATTGCATCACATGAGACAGTCCACCACTCAATCTTCCTATCAGTTAGGATTGTTTACTGTCTGACATAACGCTGGAGAAATTTCTTTTCTGTGAGCTGTTACAAGTTTTCAGTTTCCTTGTCGCGGTTGGGAAGAAAAGTCAACGTTTAAGTGAGACTTTGTGATTGACCGTGACGGAGTTAATTAACCTCTATCTAATATAACACTCAAACGTGATTTGATCATTTCTTTATACTATAACTCTGCTAAATAATCTAATTGAACCATTCTACATATCGATAGTAAATGTTGGATAATTTGTCAAAGATTTTAGAAAATTAGTATAATTTAAATTACATCAAATTAAATTTAATTTATCTATCGAGATAACCTGAGCTGATAATCTCATGCTACTAGTGGGGATTAATTTCTGCCAAGTACTAATTGCAGAATGCACAGTGGTCGAGCGAGTAGATTAGCCGAGCGGGAAGAGTAGGGATGATAATTCGGTTAATTCGGTTATTTTGGTATTAATTTTGTGTAAATTCTTTTTAATATTTTTTTAAAACAAATTCGATTAATTCGATGTTAATCGAAATAACCTATTTTTAATTTGATTCGGTTAATTCAATTTTAGTAAAACTTTGATTCAATTCGATTAGCCAATATTAAATCAATTTTCGGTTAGTTTGATTAATTTATGGACCAAATTAACCGAATGCTCACCCCTTAGGGAAGAGCGGCCAAGTGAGCAAATTGGCTAAGCGAACAAATCGATCGAGTGAGCAAATCGACCGAGTGAGCTGAGCGACAGATCAAGCAGAGCAGGCAAAGTAGCCGAGCAGCATATCAGAGTAGTTGATCAGGACGAGTGCCCAACCGGGTAGTGTGATCGAGTGGGTAGATTGAGCCGTGAGGCAATGTAGCCCAGTGGCAGAGCGATCGAGCGGACATATCTACCAAGCGCCAGATCGACTGAGTCATAGAGTGGCTAACCATGCTGAGTAGCTGACCTGGCTTAGTAGCATATTAGTAGAAGGCAGGGCGGCCTAAAGGCAGAGTAGCCTAGTGGTAGAGTGGTTGAGCGGACAAATTGATCCAGCGACAGATCTTCACGGGGGCGATATCATGAGTATTCCTACCCCACTACCTTTCTGGGTGGATGATTCATCCAAGTAAATTCTCCAACTTTCCTTAGGCTGCAAGTTTTGCACTTCTGTCATGTAGTTAATTAAGGCTTGAGTCTTGATGGTCGTCCGAGATTAATATTATATGTCATATTCACTCAACTCTGTTGTCCACTTGATGAGCCTCCCCAAGGCTTCTAGATTGATAAACACTCGACCGAGGGTACTATTAGTTAATACAACAATGGGGTGTGAAAGAAAATAATGACGTAACTTCCGGGCAGCTAATGCCAGCCTAAATGCTAATTTTTTAAGAGCGGTATAACGACATTCAGTATCCTTTAATAAATGACTTAAAAAATATACTGGTTGTTACTCACCACATTTCTGCCTTACTAAAACTGACCCTACAGTCCCCTTAGTGGTAGACAAGTATACCCACAGTAGCTCACCATCTATGGGATTGGTGAGGATGGGTAGATTAGATTGGTAGTCCTTGAGGTCTTCCAGTGCTTTGTTACACTCTGCATTCCACTGAAACTTGGTGGCTCGGGGAATATCTTGAAGAAGAGTAAGCTCCGATCGGATTCTGCCTTACTAAAACTGACCCTACAGTTCCCTTAGTGGTAGACAAGTATACCCACAGTAGCTCACCATCTATGGGATTGGTGAGGATGGGTAGATTAGATTGGTAGTCCTTGAGGTCTTCCAGTGCTTTGTTACACTCTGCATTCCACTGAAACTTGGTGGCTCGGGGAATATCTTGAAGAAGAGTAAGCTCCGATCGGACGACCTTGAGATAAATCGAGATAAAGCAGTAATCCATCCGGTTGGCCGCTATGCTTTTTTGAAATTTTGTTGGGGAGTCATGTTCTGAACAGCTTGCACCTTGATCGGATTGACTTTGACCCCCTGCTCGGTCACCATATAGCCGAGAAAGCATCCATTCTTAGCTCCAAACAAAAACTTGTTGGGGTTGAGCTTGAGTCCATATGCCCACAAGGTACTATAGGTTTCATTAATATCCGTAAATAAATCTACCACTCAGAGGGATTTGAACAAGATGTTGTCCACGTATACCTCCATGTTTCATCTGATCTTGTCTTCGAAGACTTTGTTCATAAGCCACTGATAGGTGACACCTACATTGTTCAATTCAATTGACATAACCTTATAACAGTGTCCCATCAGTAGTAATAAAACTGACCCTTTCCTAGTCCTCTTCGAATATTGGCACTTGATAATATCCTTGGTACGCGTCCAACATGCATATTAGTTTGCATCCTAAGGTTAAGTTTACCACCTGGTCAATGCATGGCAAATGATAATATTCCTTTGGACACACTTTGTTCAGGTCTCGGAAGTTGATACAGACATGTCATTTGTTTTCCAGCTTGGACACTAGCACCACATTATCCAACCACACTAGAAACTACACATCTCTAATGTAGCCAACTTCTAGCAATTTGTCGATCTCTGCCTGGATGATTTTGTTTTGATCTGTACCAAAGTCCCTCTTCTTCTGCTTGACTGGCCGAGCATCAAGAAGGATATGGAGCCAGTGTTCCATGATAGTTGGGGACATGCCAGTGACCTCTTGGAGTATCCAACAGAATACATCATGGTCGCGTGTGAAACATGCGACCAACTCCTTTATGAACTTAGGAGGCAAGTCGGCGGCTACCCGGGTCGTGGCCTCTGGTCGACCTAGATAAATCTACACTTCTTCTAACTCCTAATGGGGCCTCATGTATCACATTTACCCCTAATGGTTGCACCCTGAGGGCCTTGTAGGCCTCTGTTTTGATGACGTCTACATAGCACTTACGCGTTACCAGTTGATCTCCCTTGACTTCACCACTAATTCATCAACTGGGAACTTGATTTTCTGATAGAATATTGAGACTATAGCTCAGAATTCATTTAAAGGCAGCCAACCCAGGATTGCGTTATAGGCTAATGGCATGTCTACCACTATAAAGGTAGATTGTCTAGTCCTCATTAGAGGCTCCTCTCCGAGAGAAATTGCTAGCTTGATCTATCCGAGTGACTGCAATTCATTCCCGGTGAATCCGTATAGGGGAGTCACCATGGGCTGAAGTTCACTTCTCTCGATTTGTAATTGATCGAATGTCTTTTTGAAAATCACATTCACAAAGCTTCCTAAATCCATAAAAGTCCAATGCATATTATAGTTAGCTATTATTACCTTGATGATTAGGGCGTCATCGTGGGATACTTTTATCCCCTCGAGGTCCTTAGGACCGAAACTAATCTCTGGCCCCCGTGCTTGCTCTCTATTGTAACTGACTGCGTGGATCTCCAATCAATGTATATGTGACTTCCTAACTTTGTTAGAATCTCCATCGGCCGGATCGCCAACTATCATGCTCACATCTCCCCAAGAAGCATTGCCACAATTTTCTTCTTGTCAAGTCTAAGGGTATCCTAGCTCGACTAGGGTGGGGGCTTGGTTATTTTGTTATTAGGGTCGATCGACATTCGCGGAGCCTCTCCTCGAAGGTTCGTTCGGTCGTTTGAAGCACCTATTATCTTGAGGTGGAGATCGATGTTGAAACCCCTGATTAGCTGCTTGATACAACTCCGGCGAGGCTCGACAAATGAAGTCCGGATGACTTTCATGTGTTGGACTGTATTGTGTCTCTAATCTTGATGATGGGGCCCCATTTTGGGACCTTAGGCTGAGGGGGAGGAGGGGGAGGGGTCTTGAGCTCTATAGTAGGGACTTGCACGGGTGCCACCACTTCTCTCTTCTGAGCGGTCTATCCCTCTTCCACATTAATGTACTTGGTTGCCCTTCTTAGTAAATGATCGAAGTCCTTAGGAGGGTTCTTTATTAAGGACGGGAAAAAGTCTCCATCCATAAGTCCTTGTGAGAAGATCGTCACTAAAATTTCTGAGGTAACTAAAGAAACATCCATACCCATTGAATTGAAACACTTGATATACGCCCTTAGAGCTTCTTTTGGTCCCTTCTTGAGGGAGAACAAGCTTAGAGTGGTTTTGTGGTATCTTGACTGCTAAAGAAATGGTGGAGAAGAGTCTTCCTGAAATCCTTGAAGTTGTTGATAGAATTCACCTGGAGCATGTTGAACCATCTCTGCACAGAACCAGAGAGTGTAGTCAAGAACACCCTACACTTTACTTCGTCTATATAGTAGTGCAGTATAGCGATGTTTTTAAATTTAAGTAAATAATCTTCTAGGTCCATTGCGCTTCCATATTCTCCTATGGCAAGGGGTCGAAAATGACGTAACAACCTATCTTCCAAAATCTCTGTGGAGAAAGGCATGCTTAGTCGCTCAAGTGAGCCACTAGTAGCTAGTGCTTTTCCCTTTCTTAGATCCCATTCAAGGGCATCTCCTGAGGAGGACCCTTGAGGTATCTCAGCGTGACCATTATCCTCAAAGGGTGTGCAGAACAGTGCTATGTGATAAGCGATTGGGGACGGTGGAGTGAAGGGAAAACTAGTCGGATGTAAGGGAACCTGAGGGAAATTGACCGACGGATGAGGAGCCGGAAGAAAATCCACCGGCCCTTCTTGTTTGGTCCTCCGCTCAGTGTGTGGCCCCGTTACGGACATATCCAAGGCATTTGACAGCGGATGCCTCTGAGGTTGTTGTTGTTGCTGCACTAACCTCTGAGCTTTCGCCGCCACGAGTAAGTCGAGGTCCTCTTGAGACAAGGTTACAGTTGTAACTTTTCCAGCGTCTTCCATGCTCATGCTACAGAATCAGGTGAAGTTCGATAGACGACATCAAATTTGTTCCTGTCTACAATCGGTGAAGATGGACCACTGATGAGATGACTTGTTTGTTGATTACGAGAAGACATCAGAAGGGAGTTTGAAACCGCAAGCGAACCTGCCACGTTAAAGAGGACAAGGGAAGAGGCCAGGGAGGGGGTCCTAGCACAATTACTCCAACACTCAAGTAAAATAGGGATGCTCGATAATGGTAATCCAAGAACAGTGATAAAAAATAGTGAGGACTGATGGGAGAACTTACCTGCATGGGAAGAAGGGACCCCAAATATATATAGTGTTATCTTTCTCTGCATGAATAACAAGGCATGTTACTAAAATAAGGTCAATCATACTGATAATCTGTCATCTTTCCCCAATGGTACCAGTCAGTTTTATGTTTGGGGGATGGAAACATCTATTGTATGGGTTGCATAGAGTCTTTTCCCGTGATTCCCTGAGTTACACATAGCTTTAAAAGAATTATTGGGCTGATGGGCTGTTGAATAGTTTTTCATAATAATGGGTCTTTCGGAGCTTTCGAGCCTTAACGAGCCCCGGTGATGCCTTTACAACCGTCTTAATGATATTTGATTGGACCTCGATCCCAAGTGAGTCGATTGGATATACACGGGGGGCGTTGAGTACTTGTGCGACCAAGTTAACCTCTGATGATTCAATCCATTTTCCTGGGTATGAAGTCTAGTCAGACCTTGAAGAAAGAGCCAAGTATATCGAACCCTCGAGATAGTCAATGGAGCTAGTTCACTTGGAACCCTATAGGGGAAACACCCACTCAAGAGTCTCTTAGGGGAATCAACCTCGGACTTTCCATGTGACTTTTTACAAGTGTTCAACCAAGATCCTCTAAGAGCTAGTCTAGGACCAAGTCGTTGAAGTTAACCACCTTGGGACTTCTACTGCCATGTTCCTCGGGAATCTGACTATTACATCCTTCGGAATTTTGACCGCCTTGTCCATCAAGACTTTGACTAACACGTTCCTCAAGACTTTGATACCTACATTAAGAGTCTCATCCTATTTGCCGAATCAATATACATTATATAACATCAAGGAATAATAAAGATTTATTGTTGCTCTGGTTCTTTGTTGCCTTCTTCTTATTCCTTCATCTTTTAGGGCCCGAGGAGGTGGCCGCTATTGCTTGGGAGCTTTGTAGGGATGTTCGTGTCGTTGGCAGGGATGGGGATTGGTTTGAAGGCGATGGACAGACACGACGATGGAGGGCACTAGCTCCAGTGGCCGGTGGCGCTTAGCATCAGCTCCACGTTGGCCTACGTAGCATTTTTCTCCATCGGTACGAGGCCCATTGTGTGGGTGTACAGCTCGGAGATCTTCCCTCTACACCTGCGAGCATTAGGGGTGCCATCGGGGTGGCCGTGAACTGAATCACCAGCGGCATTATTGTCATGACCTTCCCCTCTCTCTCTCTCCAAGGCCATCGCGTTGGGGGCAGCTTTCTCAGGAATGTTAGCGGTGGCATAGGGTCCTTCTTCACGTTCTCGCCGGAGACGCGAGGCAGGATGCTGGAGGAGATGCAGAAGCTCTTTGGGGAGGAAAAGAAGACGGCGACGCCGGAGAAAGGGAAGGACGAAGAGTTGAAACAACGGTCGACAGTAATTAGTACTTGAAAACACAAGGGCACAACTTATCAATCAACTATTATTCGCTGTGAACGATATTCTAGCAAATAGGAACCTTTGGGATTTGACACACAATTTCATGTTAAGTGCATCCACAACGCTAACTAATTATAACATCCACCACTTCATCAACAAGCATAAGATCCATTGCCACGTACTCATTATAACAACATATCTCTTTCACTCACATTCCTTTTAACATTAACACTCATTACTTATGAGTTTCACAGTCCACTCAATCATCTTAAAATTAATACATATTAAATAAATATAATTTAAAATATTTAAATTATTATTATTTTTAATAATAATCTTATCTTTTTAAAAAATAATTTTACTATTTTTAAAAAAATAATATTACATTTTTAAATATATTTTTACCATTTAAAAAAAGGAAAAATAAATAAAACAAAAAAAAAGAAGAGAGAGGGATGAACGTCATCCCTCTTAACACTTCCCTCTATCTCCTATGAGTGGACAGTAATAATGTCCACTCATAATGGATAGGGGGTATTAAATGGGCATTATAATGTCCATTTAACACCCCATTAAGGATGTCCTAACATGGAGATCTTAGAATTGCCAACGTGGGCATAACTGAGTTGGTATCACATAACGATTTTTAGGATTTGAAAACAACAAAGTTAAAAGAAACTATTGTAAGACGATAAAAATAATAAATAATAATCGACTTACCATATTTAAGATAATAATCAGTAATTAATTCTAATTGCTAAATATATATTATATTTGGACTATCAGTTGTTTCTATAATAGTTAAAATTTGGAAAATTTATGTAGGGCAGTCACCCCAATGTTACCACCTAGTTAATCATTTTTATAATAGTTGAAATTAGATAACATATCATATTTGTTATTATATTTTACTATTTTATTAAGAATCTGTTCTTTTATTAACTAATTTTGGTGAAGCCCAAAATAAAGTTATGTTAATGTCATTTTTTAATTTTTATACCAAAAATAATTTTAAGGCTTGTTGGTAATTTCTACAAACGCATCAATCAGAGATCTAGAGTTCAAGACTCAATTACAGTGCAACGTATTATTAATAATTTTTCTCATTAATCAATTAGAAATTTATAGTTTTTTTAGTCTCACATCTTAGAATTGGTAACACTGTGAGCATAGAACCTTCTATAAATAATACCTTGGATCAGTAATGTTAGAAATCATACTTTTCTTGACTTTTTGACTAAAATTAAGTATGATATTAAATTAATTTTTTATAAGCGGAAGTCTGTTACAGTATCTTGCTGCTGGGATTAAGTGTAGTATTTGTTCTTATCAGTTTAATATATGATCATGGGCGGAGCCACATTGGGGCTAGGGTGGGCTCCAACCCCACCAATTTTAGAAAAATAAAATTAAAAAAATCATCCCTATATATTTTGTTCCTTAATTATTTCTTGCTTTGCCGTGTGCACTTTCCATTAAATCAAAATTTTTGATTTTGTTTAATTAAATTTCCAAAATATATGTCAATTTATTAGGAATTTTAATTAAATTAAGATTTTATAAACTCCACGCAAGCTGTCTCTTATTTTTCCTCTTATCTATAGAGCCACAAGTGTCGTCATCCCCTCACCTCCTTGTTTTTCCTCTTATCCGCAAAGTCAGTAGGTGCAAAAGATTTTAATTTTGATCTTCTTTTTCCGTCACTAGGTTCAAGTAGATCTGTTTATTTTTAAAATGGATTTCCTTCGAGCAGTCGAGCTCCTTTCTCGGCGACGTAATCTCTCAATTTCTTGAATATCTTTACATTATCATTCACATAATATTTTATATTCATGTCTTATACAGGTGTTCGGTAGTAACTCGACGAGTACAAGCGCGACATCCATTCTCTCGAATAACACACGATATCGGTACAACTATTGTCGTAGATATATTTTCTTTTGATATTATCTGTATGAGTCAACTATTATTTTTATTTTAATAAATTGATTAAATTTATTAACAGATTTATTAATTAATTTGATTAGTTTTATTTAATGAGTTTGTTTAACTGGAGTTGGTTGAAAAAATTGATAATGATATAATAATTAATGAGTTTGATTCTAAAAAAAAATCGAATAACACAATTTCAATAGTATTTTTTGCTCTATGCTTTAATTTTAAATGTATTGAATATTAGATACTATTGTTCTATAATTTTGAAAAATTAATAATCATTTTTTGTTTATATTTTTTAATCAATTAATTTATTATATCTCGATGATCAGCCCCAGGTAAATTTAGATTCTGGCTACGCCCCTATAATATGATATAAAGAATTAAATTAATTTTTTATAAAGGAGAGTACGTTATCCGCACGTGTTCATGTATTATATTACACACGCAACTAGGGGCTAAGAGTGTCAAAAATAAACCTGATCTGACGACCTAACCTGAGTTGATAAAAAAAGATCAAGTTTGGGTTGAGCATTTTTGAGTTTGGATTGGGTTTGTGTTAGAGGGTTTTCAGGTTTAAAATTTTCGGGTCGGATTGGGTTCGAGTTGACCCAAGTTGACCCAAATTTAGGGTTTAGTGGGGTTAGATCAAATTTTATTTTAGAATTAAGATATTTTTATGTATATCAATATCAATATTAGTATGATAATGATGGAGTATCGAGATAAAAGTGAAGAAATGTAGGAAAAATAGCTAAAAAAATTATTTTGAATCGGGTTTTTAGGTTATTCGGGTTGGATTCGAGTTGGTCGAGTTTTGGTTGGTCAGGTTCGAATTCGGGTTTAGGTGTTTCAATTTGAATTCTAGTTTGGGTCAGGTTGAATCTGACCCGACCCACCTGAATTGACTCCCTTACCAAGGATGGAGCAGTTGCCTCACCTTAATTTTTGTAAGTACCCCTAGAGGTGTATAACATTATAAAAATAGTAGAGTCTTGTCTCACTTAAAAAAATAAAAGTAAGGGCAATATTCAAAAATTAAAACTATTTTCTATAGGTCAATTCTTCTTTCTTCATATTATTTTTCTTCACTCAAATCTCTCCCTGCATTGTCCTACTTGGTATAAGAGGCATAACTAACGCAATACGTATGCACAATCACTAGTATTTATTATAATATTCTCTATATATTATTTAAACCATATGAGATTAGCCTTAATAATTATCAATAATATAAGTTTTTTTTTCTCTTTTACTTTTTGTCACGTGGTAACCGTTGAAAGGCGTGGGCTCTCAAATATTTTTTAAAAAAACAAAAGAGGAGTTATAGTATAATGATTTGTATTGCAAAAATGATTTGTCTTACAAAAATGATTTGTCTTTCAATTTCACATTATAACTATTTATATTACTTAATGGAAATCTATAAACCACACATTATTAATTAGCTATTAGTCATCATACACATGCATTTCGTACATGAATACACGTAAATTAATGAATATTTACCATCAAATAATTAAATAACATTATTCAACACTAATATGATTTATTTTATAAAAATCTTAATCTAAAAATAAAGTAAAAATTATGTTATTAATCATGCATCAAGTTACGTAGTAAGAATATCTTATATCACCTGAAGAATTGATTAGATAATTGATGAGATACAAAGATGGATAAATGTGACTGTATTTTTTTTGGAGAATCAATGAGATACAAATGGATTGATGTAGCTGTATTGATATACAGAAGAGCCAAAATAGATGGATTGATGCGTTGTGATATAAAAATGATAAGAAGGAGAAATCTGTAGCAAAAATTAGAGAGAGAGGGGAGGAGAGAATGATGAAGAACCGATGAGAATTGAGACGGCGAGAAGAAGCAATACAGATAATAGAAATTAGGTCATGCGTAAGGATAAGAAGTTGAAATTACTAATAAGTCTTGAAATTATTTTCGGTGTAAAAAGAAAAAATGGCATTAACGTAACTTAATTTTGGGCTTCACCAAATCAATTGAGAGTTAGCTATTAAAGGGTTTAGATTATTAATTAAATAGTAAGATATGTATTTATTCTAATACATGAATTCAAGATTTATGTATTATTTTGGTTCATGTACATCAAGCATTTACTATGCTTAATGTATTCAAATTTAACTTACTTTTGCCACTTCCCCCTTAATATGAACCTCAGTCTTTGAAAATTATCAAATTTTAGTGGCTTTATAAAAACATCTACAATTTGATCCATAGTCTTCACATACTTAAGTTTAACTTCTTTCTTTGTGATATATTCTCGAATAAAATGATATCTTGTATCAATATGTTTTCTATATTCATAAAACATTGAATTCTTTGTCAAACTTTGAGCTCGCTTATTATTAATCATGATCTTTATAACATCTTCTGTTCTAAATAAAGTTTCTTAAATAGGGCCGACCCTAGACTTTGAAGAGTTTGTGGCCAAAAAAGGGGTCATTTGTATTTATATAAAAAATGATAAAATTGATGCTATAAAAATAATTTCATTAACAGAGCACATAAACTAAGATTTATAATGGGTCTTTTGTATTCATATGTGAACTAATAATAAAATTGAATATTGAATTGTTATAGTGATATTTAGAGCAAAGGAGAAACTAAAATAATTATTGAAATAAGAATTTTACTAGAATAAAAAGAGATCTAGCAAACTAATTGAGTGAGCTAAATCATTTTCATTTAATCATGCACAAAGGTAAATCAACATGGATCAAGCAAGAAAATCCCACCTAAATCGAAGGGTCTAAGTGCGTGCACTACTTGTAGCATCGATGGACGATAGCGTGATGGCAGCGACAAGATGATGCAATGACAATGACATTGGAAATCACAATGTGAGAATTGGGAAGGTGGTGGCGATGGTGGCTGGCGACATGGGTGAATAGTTTGAGGGTGAGCAAAAGTGGGTTCAGGAAGATTAGCATTTAAGGAGATATAAATAGGAAAATGTTGGCGAAGAGAAAGAAAAGGTCCTCTTCTGTGCGTGTTTTTCTCTCTTTTTTGGGCACTTTTACAAAAAAAAAAGTCTATAATATTTTAGAATTTATAATTAGGCCCTTTTTAATTTAATTTTTTTTACAATGAACACAGAGATTGTTTGTTAGACTTTACTTAAAAAAATTGGGCCCTACCAGAGGTGGAGCCCTATGCACCGACCCCATCTTAACCACCCTAGGGCCGACTCTAATCACCAGTACAAGAAATAGTTGCAACATACTCAATTTTACAATTGGAAAGTGTTACAATAGCTTTTTTCAACTCCACAAAATTGCATTATTTAAAAAGAATATAAAACCAATTATGATTTTTCTATCATCAATGTCTCTCACAAAATCACTATTACAATAGCCCATCAACTTAGTTGTTAGAGGATGAATAAATAGTATCATAATTTAGAGTTCCTTTAATGTAACGAAGTATTCTCTTAACTGCCAAAATATGAAACTCAACTAGATTCTCCATAAATCGACTCGTAACTCCAACTGCAAATCCAATATCTCAGGTCTTTTACAAGTCAAGTTTCTTAAACTCCTAATAAGACTTTTGATGTCGTTGGATCAATTTTCTCCTTTTCTTTCTTCACTTTAGATAATTGCGCTCCAAATTGCATAGGAGTATTAATTGATTTGTAATTAAACATGTTGAATTTCTTTAGAACCTCTTATGTACATCTTTTTTGAGAAATAAAAATTTCATCCTCCATTTTCTTTCTTTTTTTGGATTCCTAAGAAATAAATCATGAGTCCAATGTCAGTCATCTTAAATTCATGACTTATGGCTATATTGAATTCTTCAAATATTTCTTTTTTTGATTATTTCATGTAAAAATGAGATTATCCACATAAATACAAACATATAAGAAAACCGGACCGTTTTCTTTTATATATAGTGCATACTCATATAAATACAAATTATTTTCTTGCAAATATTGTTAGGGTCAAAAAAATTCACATATCTCTATAATGATATGATATTGTCCACTTTAGATCTAAGCCCTCGTGGATTTATTTTTGGACTCTATCTAAAAGGGCTTATATCAATGGAGATACCTTCCATCTTACAAACTCATAAGCTTTTTCATATATTTTTAATATGAGACTTTAATTGTATTCTCAATAATTCTTTTCTCAAATAAAAGTCTATCATTGTTCTCATGGTTTAAGTCTTTCCTCAAGCATCCAGTCACTATTAACTTGTTTTGAGCCTCTCCTCAAGTATTCAGTCACTATTAACCTACTTTGGGTTTCCCTTAAACATCTAGCCAATCAAGGTCATTCCTCTCCTCTAAGACTTTTTCACCACCTAGGGTTCACTCCCTCTGGATTTTCACTAAGCATCTGGTCACCCTTGACTTGCTTGAACTTTTCACCATCTAGGGTTCATTACCCCATGATTTTCTTTAAGCACCCGGTCACCCTTGACCTTGTTAAACTTTTCACTTAGAGTTGGCAGCCCCCTCCTTTATTCAAGGGTATTATTTCACCAACATGGTGTTAGGACTCATGCGAGCTAGAGGGGGAATGAATAGCTTCGATCACTTTTCTTCAATGCTTTGTGCTTGTCATTGAATGCATAGCAAAAACCTTGCTTTAATCGTGACTCTAATGCATAACTCCAGGATTTACTTGGTATCTATCTCCTTGAGGTGACTAATCCAAGGGTTCACTCATAGCGATCACATCCACTATAAAATCTCTCATTCTCAGAAACTTTTTGAAGATGGAGAAGTCTCTTACAATGTGTTCTTACAATAACAAGGGCACGTAATACAAGACACAAATGAATATAAAAATAATAACACTTTACAATTGAAAACCTTGCTTACTTGATCTCTTGTAGCTTGGAAATACCTCTTGATGGTACAGAAATACAGCGCACTATCCTCCAAAATCCCTAAGAACTGGCAGCAAAAAACTCCTTGAAACTTCTCCTTTAAAGCTATTAGGCCGGGGCTGATTTTTGCCTATTAGTCGACTGATCTTACCCATTGATCGATTGATATGGTCTTTGAGTGTTGAATAACCTCTAAACTTTTTGAAATTTGTCTAATTTTTTTGATAATTCGAACATCAGTCGACTAATGCCCAACATCAGTCGATGAGAGCATCAGTTGAATAGAGCATGCGAGTCTTACTCGCTTCTGTGCTCTTTAATTTGACATCAGTCAAACAAAACAAGCGAGTCACACTTGCTTCTGTTCTCTTTAATTTGATCTCATTCACTTGATTCTATCAGTCAACAGATTCTATTAGTTGAATCAAATCAAGTAAATTTAACTTGCTTCTGTTTAGTTTCTAAAACTATTAGTCGACTGATATCAACCATTAATCGATTGATTTCATCAGTTGAGTCTAGCAACCAAATTGACTTGCTTATGTTCGATTTCTAAAGCCATTAGTCGACTGATCAAATTTATTAGTCTACTGATACATGAGTTTTACAAATATAGATATCTGAACAAGCTTCGTTTCATAATGAAAATCACCTCGTTATGATATTCGAGTCAAAAGTGTTGATGTTGTTAGGGCCCGTGCAGTCGACAAGAGGGGGCGAATTACCTGTAAATTAAAAATGAATCTTTCTCAATCTTTCAAATAAGATTAGTAGCACAATTAATTTAAAGCAAATTAACAACTAATAAAATAAAGAGGCCAAGAAAGTTACTTGGTTACAACCTAGGCGCTTGTTAATTCAAGACAAAAAAGCACTAAAGATCTCCTTTGGTGAAGGCAGAGGAGCCTCTTACACTTGTTGAATGTTCAGAAAGTTACTAAAAAAATGAATACTTGAGTTGTTGAATATTTTCTATTTTCAGGGGTCTTTTTATAGTCCCTAGAAAATTTTATCCGAAGTTGGAAGGTACCTTCAATAGGCTTGAAGGTGCCTCTAGAATGACAAATTTTATCTGTGAGAAGATAAACTCTATCTTTACTAACGGTTACTGTTTGCCCAGTTGAAGGCACCTTCAAAGGGTTTAAGGCGCCTTCCATAAAGGCATGAAGGCATCTTCAAGGGATTGAAGGCGCCTTCCACCAAAAAGGCGTGAGGGCGCCTTCAACGCTATTGAGGGCACCTCCAACAGCTCCACAGCACTCCGTTTGCTTTTCTGCTGCTCCGATCGCCTGGGTGATTTTGTCCATCTGGAATTGGATTCACTCGGACCCATCTTCCGGCCTTCTCCTTGAGCAAGGTTTCAGTCCAGCTTCTCATCCCTCGGAAACACCACGCGCTTCCTTCTCATCTGCCAGCGTACTCTTCTACATCACCCCGTCCTTCAGATGCACCGAGCCTGTCGACTCTTTCTCGTGCCATCCTTTTTACTAGCTAGGTCTTTCGCTCAACTTCCTGTGCTCCTAAGTTCCTGCACACTTAGAGACAAGACATCAAATACACACAGAACCTAATTTAACTCGATTGACCATATCAAAACTATCTCGAGGTACTAACAATCTCCTCCTTTTTGATGTGCATAAACCTGAGTTAGAGTTAGGAAAAAATCATAGTTAAAACTGTAACTTTTACAAGCTACAAAAGTACAAATATAATCTCCCCCGAGACTTAAGCTCTTAACTCTTATTCTTCTCCTTTGATCACATCAAAAATAAAGTTGGGAAAAGCAAAGTTGGATAAAGAATTTGAAACTTTTCTAAGGGTAAGGAAACATATTTCAATTTTTATATAAAAAATCTGAATTTTCATGATTTAATAACGACATTTGCAAAAAGAAGAGTTTAAATTTTGGAAATTAGTGTTAAGGTTCAATAGTAAATTTTTCACGAAAAATTTACAAGTGTTTTAGTACAAACAAATTATTTTGCACAAAAACATAGGTTTTGCAAGTTAAAATTTAAAAATTAATTAAAATAAATCCTCAAATATTTTGTAAGTATTGATAAAAGAATGTAAAGTTAAAAAAAAAAAAATTTAAAAAATAAAGTTTCAAGATTTTTTAGATTTAAAAATAAAGTTTTCGATAAATAATCTATAGAAAATTTATTATTTATCAAAAATTTATAAAAATATATTTTTCGACAGAAATTCAATAATTCTATTAGTAGACAAAATTTGGATAAGAATTTCTAGCAAAAATATTATACGAAAAAATATTTTGACCAGTTATGATTCTTTTCAGAAATAAATATTTTAAAAATAATTTTATTAATCAAAAAATTAGGTTGATTTTTCTATGTATTCAAAATATAATTGTAATTTTTTAAAAATTTAGGTTTTTCAAAATACTTATTTGAAGAATTTTAAGTTTTAAATTATGATTTTTAATAAAAAGTATTTTATTTGAAGAAAATTCTGGAAAATTTAATACTAAGAGATTTTCTATTCTAGTAATAAAAAAATTAGAAATAATTATTAACAATAAGCATACAAACTTGGTTTTGCAAATTAATATTTCTAAACATGAATAATCCTTTATTTATTCTAAAAAAGATTTTGAGACCCAAAATAAATTTTTACATACAAGGTTAATAAGAAATTTATTTGGAACATATTTTTATGATATATTTTTTTAATTTGTCTCTTATGATATTTAAGATACCAATTTAGACTTCTATAATTTTTTTAGGCATTTTGATTAAGACATGCAGAATTTCTATATTTTTTTAATTTGGTCTTTTTTCATTTTCTTCCTTTAACTTATCATACATTTCTAAAGGGCAAGTTTTTGCTAAGATTATTTTTAATTCAAGAACTTCTCTTTTTCCTAAGAAGGTGACATTTTTTGAAACCAATACTTCTATTTTCTTGGGATTATAACAATAATATCCAACAGAGTTCTTTGGATATCCCACAAAATACCACAAAGTGGATCTACTATCCAGTTTGTCTCCCACTGCCTGCTTCACATAAGTAGGACATCCCCATATCTTCAAGTATGGATACTTGGGAGGTTTTCCCATCTATATTTCATATGGTGTCTTTTCTAATGCTTTTGTATAACTTTATTCAATAACATTGCCGCAGTTTCGAGTGCATAGCCCCAAAACGATAGCAGTAAATTAGTGAATCTCATCATAAATCGAACCATGTCTATCAGCATTCGATTACGATGTTCTGCTACACCATTAAGCTATGGTGTTGCAGGAGGAGTCCACTGTGAGAGAATCTCATTCTCTTTTAGATAGTCCTTAAACTCTGTACTCAAGTATTCTCCACCTCAATCTGATTGAAGCTTCTTAATACTTTTTCTCAATTGTTTTTCTACTTGATTTATGAACTCTTTAAACTTTTCAAAAGATTCAGACTTATATTTCATCATGAATAGTCATCAGTAAAAGTAATGAAGTAGTAATGACCATGTTTCGTGCTAACACTTAATGGACCACACACATCAGTATGGATCAAATCCAACATATCATGCGCACGTTTCACTTGACCTTTAAAAGATGTCTTAGTCATTTGTCCTTTCAAATAGGATTCACGAGTTGGTAGGGAATTTATGTTTGATGAATCAAACAATCCTTCACTTACTAACTTAGTCATCTTTCTTTGAGAAATATGACCTAGTCTAGCGTGTCATATGTGTGCTTGATTTATACTATCTTCTTTTCTTTTTTTTTTTATTGTTGATTGCGCTTGTATATTGTTTACTGGAATATCTTTCAATTTTAAGTTATAGAGATCATTTTCTAATTCACCAGTCCCAATCAAACATTCATCCTTGTAAATATTGCAAAAACCTTTTGCAAATAGATAAGAATAACCACATCTATCAAGCATAGAAATAGAAACAATGTTTTTAACTAAGTTTGGAACAAATAAAACATCTCTTAAATACAACTTAAAATCATTGCTCAAGATCAAAGTAATGTCTCCTATAGCTTTCGCAACAACTCTTGCTCCATTCCCAAGTCTCAAGAAGGTCTCACCCTTTCTGAGTCTTTTACTTCTTGTCATCATCTGCAAATCATTGCAAAGATGAGAACCACAACCAGTATCCAATACCGAAGAAGTAGAGTTAATAGAGACATTAACTTCTATATAGAGCATACTTTGCTAAAATGCTTCTGAGCAAGATACTCTTTACAATTGTGCCTCCAATGTCCAAGCTTATTGCAGTGGAAACAAACATGTTCTGACTAATTAGGCTTTGTAGGCCTTGGCTTCTTATTAGGCTTAATCTTCTTCATAGGGGCATAACGCTTCTTTCCCTTTTTCTTAATTCCTTTCTTAGATCTAGAAGATGAACCCGCAAGGAAAACAGATTTTTCCTTTTTTATGGTTACTTCATAATTTGCAAGCATATTGACTAGCTCTTCAAGGGTAGCCTCTAGCTTATTCATATTGAAGTTAACCACAAAATTGTCAAATGAGGGGGGAGAGACAACAATATGATGTCTTTCGATAGCTCGTGTGGAATAACCAAGTCAAGGTTCACCAACTTTTTAATAAGCCCAATCATCTTAACTCCATGCTCATGGACCGAAGCCCCATCTCGCATACGAGCCGTTATGAGCTCCTTGACAGTCGCGTGCCTGACTAAACGAGTCTCTGCACCATACAACTCTTGTAGGTGTATGTGAATATCTTTAACATCCACAGTCTCCTCAAACTGTTTTAGCAGTTCATTTGACATTGAAGCCAACATATAACATCTTGCTTGAAGATTATGGTCCGACCATTTTTCAAGCTTTTCCAACTGATCAGGGGTGGCATTAACAGGAGCCTCTTTTGGAGGTGCATTATCCAATGTGCAATCTTTTCAGATGCCAGAACAATCTTTAAATTTCTTAGCCAGTTAGAATAGTTAGGTCCAGTTAATTTGTTCTGATCAAGTATCACAGATAGTGGATTCCGAGATGTCATATCGAAAATATACTAAAGTAAAAATAGATAATTAATATTATTGATTATTTTTAATAATTCATAAGATAAAATATGTAGACTATTATATTTTGAATTATCTCCCACTATTTTTAACATTTCCATCACACTCTAATGAAAAAGAGAAGTTATATTTCCTTAGTGAGTACATAGAGCCCAATTAGTCAATTGTAATCCCTGAATGATATCAGCCGATCATAATTTCCAAAAGGTAGAACTCAATTACATCATATGCAACCTCTATGTAATTCGCCTCACGTTTGATAAGGGCCCAATAATATGATGCCGATTATCTTTGTGTTTCAAGCCAACCCATCAATGTTAGATTGTAATAGACGGTCGTCATGCGTTCCCTCAATGATATGAGCCGAAGTCATGGGAGTTCCACCCATTCCACATCACTTATGTCAGTGGAAGACACAGCTTTCCGACATCCAGGCCTCCCCAATGATATGAGCCAGAAACTGACTGCTGGTAGCCTTCATCATGCAACCACCGTTGATGGAAGACAGTGAAAATTAAATATACTCTTTTATTTTTCCCTTTATGGCTTGATATAAATTTTGAATCATATTCAAAATGAGGGGCTTTAATTTAAATATTTATATCATCACTCGGAAGATATAATATGTTTTATGTATGTTTGTCGGATTTAAGCAACTATGTTATAGAATAACATACATACATATATCTAATACTATATATCAAATATATCATATTTTAAGGATGAGCAATCAGTGAGAGCCATTTGATCATCCTTCTTGCATCGTATGCATAATATCAAATATTTTATATCAATTAATTAATAATTAATTAATTGGTCAACTTATGCTTCTTGTTAATTATTTAAATTTGACCGCAAGATTATCAACTAAATTGATAAATCAATTTATCTATTATCAATTTTGGTAAACCAATTATTATAGGTAAAATCATGTTTCACCATAATATGTTACCAAATATTTTACGTGATCAAACTAATTAACACGAACATATTTACTTTTGTCTTAAAGTTCATACGATAAATAATGATAACCTGGCTCTGATACCACTGTTGAAACCTAGTTCGAAATTCGATGATCATGTTTCTACACTCTTATGCACAGCGGAAATTTAAAATTTTATTTATGATTTAACAATTAAATCAAAGGAGTATTGTATGATTTTTAAAACAAACATAAGCATGATCTTTATCTAAGCATGCATTACAATCTAACCGTATAAGTAAGATTTTAAAAGCATAACAAAGATACACTATCATGTGATTGATTCATATAATGTTAATTTAATCATTTTATTTATACATGCTAAACTATCTAAAATAAACATTAGATCATTTAAGCATAACATAAATAAAACTATTAACATGTATTAACATACATATGAATCATAGTACAAGCATAAACATACCTTCCAAACAGTCTGTGTTTGAGTATGACTCCAATTATTCCAGTCGTAGCGAAATATCTCCTCGTTGTTGTCACGAGCTCGTACTTCCTTTGTCTAATCCAGTCCACGATCGGAGTCCTCTTTCCAACACTTGATCGCACTAGAGATCAAGTGTTGTTTTTCGTCGAGATGATCAAAACGACTTCCTTGACGATGAGGAAGGGGATGCCCAATTACCCTTCACAAGGGATTGTCTAATAATCCTCAACAAGGGACTACGCCTTCTAAAATTCTGCAAGAAGGTGGGCGACAATAATACTTCTCGAAGAGGAGATGTAACAACAAGAAAATGAGACTTTTTGATGGAAGAGAGGGAGAAGATCTCTATCTTCTTTTGGAAGTGGCTACCGAAACTCCAAGGAAAGGAAAAATGCTTGCTGTCTGGATTTTGCAAGCTTTCTTAACTTCACTGATCCGAAAGAAGAACAAGCCTTCTTTTCAAAACACACAAACACCACGGACCCTTGCCGTTCAAATTCATCCAGCACACCAAAATGATGCTACCGTATTTTTCCAGCAAGGAAGAACATGATTCTCTCCTCCAAAACCAATCAAGCCGTAGCTTTCATCTTTTCCTTTAATAGTTTCAAAGAGCAATAAAATAAAAATGTGGAGGGAGTGGAAGAGTGAGTGGGAAGGTGGATTAGTGGAGAAAATGAATGGTGAAGTGGAAAACGTGGTGACGGTGGGAAAAAAGAAAAACAAAACAAAATTTGTTTTCTTGTTTTCTCATTACACGTTGAAATGAAATCTCGCTTTTTCCTTTTTATTTATTTATTTCATGATGTAATATTTAATGTATTGTATTTCCTCTTGAGCTTGAAATTTCAAAGTCCATTATCGCTTTCATCTTTACGTATTAGATTTTTAGAACTTTTCTAGAACCCAATAATATAAGTCCATTGTAATCATATACAATAATATAAATCAAATTTATATATTTTGTATGGAACTCTTCCATTCTCCTTGTTTCCAATGATTGAAAATTATTATAACATTTGATCATATCAAACTTTATTTGCCAACACACGGTTTCATCACATCAAACTTTATTCGCCAAATTCAACTACTTGAATTTGACTTTCTCAACGGGAAATAGAGAAACCAATACTTGTGTGACTCTCATTGGTTTAAGGATACAACTAGCCGTGGGTTCACAACTCTTTGTGATTCAGGACTATACTTGTCCTTTATTCGGGCATACTCTTAATAGTCTCATCCTATGATTAACTCCTTAATTATAGGACGTCAGAATTAATTCTGATTAACACCCAACGAATCATGGTAAGAGCGTCTAGCAGCACCACCCCATGATTCCCTAGGTATCACTGAATAGTGCCTGCAAGAACCAGTCGATTATGGTTAACGTACAGTCCGATCCCTTCATCTCATATATCCCGGTCGAATCTACAATCATTGGTACATCGAGGATTGTATATTGATTCGACAACGATGTGATATATCTTATACTGATATCACATGTGTAATTATGAAACTCCTTTCCTAAAGTACATCTTACAGCTCTGATTAGAGACTTCATTCACTATAAAACAATATATTACATAGGATATCCATACCTATAGGTGTGCGGTGAATCTCCGACTACAATACACTGACTCCTATATATTTCATTACTACACCCAATCTCACCACCTGATGACCCTAATAGAGTCGGTAAATGAGTCAAAGTGCAGCCCCAACATATAGAGTCTCAGAGTTATCCCGGGTCATAAGGACTACTAGTGTACAACCACAACCAAAGACTTATCCACTCGATAAATGATAACCACTTGGAAAGTCTGTGTGTGGGATGTTCGATGAACTCATCATATGATCACCCATCTGTATGTTTGAACATCTCTATGTCCTTACCAATGAAACATGATACACTACATCACAGATGCTAGTCTCTAGCTCAAATAACCTTTTATCCTTATTTATTAGGCAACACAATTGACTAGGAACAAATTTAGAATATACAGTGATATTGATGTATTTCATGATGCCCATCATATGTACCACCATATCTCACTATAGTATATTCAAGGACTTTATCTATGCATATAGCATGGGTATAAAGATAAAGTAATGCCAAACTGAATTGAATTATATTAAAATAAAGGTTATTTATTTACAAGAGTTCATAAAGCCCTAGCCAATAGTTGGCTTTGTAGGGCATCTACTCTAACAATAAGTTGTTGTATCATCATCCAGGGAGGTGTTGGCGTCTGATTTGTCCTTCTTGGCTTTTAGAGTAATGTTGTTAGATTTTTATAATTCTTGAGAATCTACACAATGAGTCTCGTGAAGTTAAAGAGTTGAAAATTGACTTTCAAGAGAACATACCTCTAAGTCCTTAGAGATGTAGTAAGCATCTACTAAGGCTGACCATTCTTGAGTTCTTTGAAATATATTAAGTGTGTACCTTAAGGAGTCACGATTTATTACCCTTTCTCTGAGGTTGTTGAGCTGTGTGATCAGGTCTTTGATCCATGCATGGAATTGGGCTACCTTCTCTCCTTTGTTCCTCCGGAGGTTCATTAGTTGGCTTCGAAGGATGTCCCACTTTGCTAGTTTGGCTTTTGAAGTACCTTTGTGAAGCTCCAGGGATTTCTCCCAAAGATCTTTGGTGGACTTGTAGCTTTCGATCCGGCATACATCCTAAGGCGAAAGAACGCTAAGCAGATAGAACTTTACTTTTCCATTAGGCACGAAGTTGGCTTGCTCCTTCTTCATCCATGCGTACTCTTCTTTCTTGGCTCTGTGCTGATCCATAGGTGCTACAAAACTATATTTTATAATTAATAGAATTTCGAAGTCGATTTTAAAGAATACCTCCATGCACTTCTTCCACGTTGTGAAGTCTCCCTCAAATTTCGGTGAGAAGATGTTGGATCCAGCCATTTCTTTTGCTTCGGATGGCAATTAGTCCTTCTGAAGTAAACCTAGCATTGATACCACTTGTTAGGACCCGTGCGACCAGCAAGAGGGGGGGTGAATTATCTGTAAATTAAAAATAGACTTTCTCGATCTTTCAAACAAGATTAGTAGCACAATTAACTTAAAATAATTTAACAACTAATAAAATAAAGAGGTAGAGAAAGTTACTTGGTTACAACCTAGGCGGTTGTTAATCCAAGATAAAAGAAAGTACTAAAAATCTCCTTCGGTGAAGGCGGAGAAGTTTCTTACTCTCGTTAAATGCTCAGAAAGTTACTAGGAAATGAATACTTGAGTTATTGAATGTTTTCTAGCTCCAGGGTCTTTTTATAGCCCCTGAAAAATTCTATCCGAGGCTGGAAGGAGCCTTCAATAGGCTTGAAGGCACATCTAGCATGGCAAGTTTTATTTGTGTGAAGAAAAACTCTATCTTCACCAATGGTTACTATTTGCCCAGTCGAAGGCGCCTTCAAAGGGTTGAAGGCACCTTCCATAAAGGTCCGGAGGCACCTTTAATCCCTTGAAGGTGTCTTCCACCAAAAAGGTGCAAGGGTGCCTTCAATGCTGTTGAGGGCGCCTCTAGCAGCTCCACAGTACTCCGTTTGCTTTTCCGCTGCTCCGATCACCTGGATGATTTCATTCATCCAGAATTAGGCTCACCCGGACCCATCTTCCGACCTTCTCCTCAAGCAAGCTTCTGCTCTGACTTCTCGTCCCTCAAAAAATATCGTTCACTTCTTTCTCGTTTACCAACGTACTCTTCCACAACATCTCGTCCCTCGGATGCATTGAGTTCGTCGACTCTCTCCTGTGTCGTTCTTCTCGCTAGCTACATCTTTTGCTCAACTTCCTGTACTCTTAAGTTCCTGCACACTTAGACATAAGACATCAAGTACACACAGGACCTAACTTAACTTGGTTGACCATATCAAAATCACCTTGGAGTATTAACAGATGCAATTGACCTCCAGGGTTTTGATATTTGTTTGACAATATATTTAATGGAATCCAGTCAGGTCAATATTGACTGGATGACTAGCAAGGGTGAGAAGTCTAGCAAGGGAAGTCCTAAATGCAGTTAGGCAAGGGAAGTCCTAGTCGTGGCTAGGCAAGGGAAATCTCGGTAGATCGTGAAAACCAGGTAGGAAGTCTAGATGGGTCAAATAGACTTGACATATGGCAAAAGGATTTGGCAAGTTTGGAGGACCCGATATAGAATCCCTGGCAGGCTGATCCGATGCTGAGTTATTGTGAGTGAAGCCAAGTGGTGAAAATCCTAGGAGAAGGTAACGTTAGGTAACAAGAAGTCTTGGAGGAGTGAATTCCAAGCATTATAGTATTTTACTAGACTAGTGGATCTTAGTAAACCTAAGTTTAGTTTTACTATAGTATTTTGCATTACTATTATTGTTGTTGGATAATTTAGTATTACAGGAAAAGTCTTAGTGACGATCATGCACCGAGCAGAAAAAGTCCAAATAGCTGTAGAGGACCAAATGTTTGACAGGTAGGTTGAGGTAACCAACTAGAGTAAAACGATTGGGAGGTCATGTCCTAGGAAGGGACAAACCCTAGATCGCTAGTCCAACTAAAGAAACTAGGAGGTTTCTAATTTGAGATCAAGATAGGTCTTATTGTATTTTCTTACTCAAGAAGCATTATATTACTGTACTAACTTTAGTATTGCAGGAAAAATCTTAGTGGATCAGGTGATCAGACACTAAGGAGAGAAAGTTCAAATAGATTTGGAGGACCAAATGTTTGCTAGGTAGGTTGAGGTAAGCAACTAGAGTAAAGTGACAGGAAGGTCATGTCTCGGGAAGGGACAAACCCTAGATCGTTGGTCACACTAAAGAAACCTGGAAGTTTCCAAGTTGAGATCAAGATAAGTCTTACTGTCTTTTCTTACTCATGTAGCATTATACTACTGTGCTAACTTTGTGTTGTAGGGATATTTTTTTTACTGTAGAACTAACTCTGTTTTGCAAAAGTCGAAAGGATTGGCCGACTGAATAGGAGGTTCAGTCGACCGAACCTAGCTGATGTGTCAAGGTTTAGATCACACAGAGCAGACTTAGAAGTCAAGCAGATCGGTTCATGCCCCAGGAAGGGACAGACCCTAGGTCGCTAGTCTAACTAAAGAAACTAGGAGGTTTCCAATTTGATAGAGAGATCGGTCAACCGAAAGGATCAGTCGACCGAAGGCTTTTTCAATCGACTGAACGTAACTTATAAAAAGACCTCGAGATTCGAGCCAACAGATAACGAATGCTTGTGAAACCTTATGATCTTCCTCTCTGATTCGTGATGCTACTGCTCTATTCTTCAACTCTTTGTGCAAACTATAACACCGAAGAGCTTTGACAATTCTTCATTTTATATCTTCATTGTTGGTATATTTACTATTGGATCAAGATCGCGCTAGAGGGGGAGTGAATAGCGCTCGTGACTTTCACGTGTTTCGGATTCTAAAAACTCGACGAGTAAGCAGCGGAATAGAAAGAGATAACAAACACACACAAATACACAAAGGGTTTACTTGGTTCGGAGCCTAGGGTGACTCCTACTCCAAGGCCCATGATCGTTGATCACTTTTCGATGGGTAACAACTATAAAATCGATAAGAGTACAATAAGTGTTTACAATTAAATGTACCGAAAAGAAAACTTATACCGACAACTAGAAATGAAGAAAACGCGGCTTCGAGTTGTCGGGTACTTGCAACAGCACTTCTGAGTCGTCTTGTTAGCAACACACGAGAGAAGGTCACTTTAGAATTGATTATCTTAATCTTCTTCTCGAACACCCCTTTTATCCACTGCTGGAGGCACCTCAAACCTCATCCAAGGCGCCTCCAAGCCTCCTGAGTCAGCCGCGTGGATCAGCGCAGAAACCTACGTCGCTTATCCTGCTTGAGGCGCCTCCATGGCCAGTCCAAGGCGCCTCCAAGCTCCAAGGTGCCTTAAATCCCATCCGAGGTGCCTCCAGCTCCTCTTTGTAGCCAACTTCTATTTTGCACCCGAGGCACCTCCAAGCTCCATGGAGGCGCCTCAGACACTGTTCATCCGAGGCTTAGCTTGTTCCTTTTGTACCTGCAAGACACGTTAGTCCCAAAACAACAACATACCCTGCAAGACAAAGTTAGAAAAGAAATAAACATGATAAATCAAGTGATCGACAATCATCAGACTGTCCGGATCTGACTTCAGTTTTTCGACCGGAAACCCTAGGTCGATCTAACGCCTACTGTTCCCTCTGCGGGTAACACGTCCTCACCTACTCCCCTCAGGAGAGATTACCTGATGCTAGTCCGATCCTCCAAATCAACTGGACTTTCTGCCTAGGGTTACCACCCCCTAGGACCTAGGGTTACCACCCACTAGGACCTAAGGTTACCCCCCTTAGGATTTTCACCACTTAGGGTTACCACCCCTTATGACCTAAGGTTGTCACCCCTTAGGGTGCGTTTGGTTCAAGTTATCATGTATAATCTTGGTTATGTGATTACCAGGTAATCACATAACCAAGATTATGGGGAATAAAACATAACCAAATGTTGTTTGATTCAACCTAGGTAATGCAACAAAAACTTGTTTGTTTGAAGGTTTTAATGAATACCCTAGTTTAATATTTTACCGTATTACCCTTAGTTACAAAACCAACTATACATAATAATAATAATATTATTATTATTATTTATTTTTTTATGTTTTTTACTTTTCTTTTTTCTGTATATTTTTTTACTTTTTTATGTGTTTTTTTATTTTTTAATGTTTTTATATTTTTATATTATTTATATTATTTATATTTTTTTACATTTTTTTAATTTTAATTTTTATTTATTTATTTATTTAATTTTAAAATTTTTTATTTTTAAAATTTTTTAAAATTTTTTTTAAAAAAATTTAAATTTTAAAAAAAAAATTAAATTTTTTATTTTTTAAATTTAAATTTTTTTATTTTTTTAAAAATATTTATTTTTTAAAAAATAAATTTTAAAATTTTTTAAACATTTTTTTACATTTTTTCTCTTTTTTTTCATATTTTTTCTTATCGGAGGATATTTTTGTTAAAAAAAATTCGTTAACCCCGGAATCAAGAAAAACCTTAGTTTTCTGAGGTTTTCCGATTCCGGGCTGCATGACCCTTTTGTTGACGTGTCGGGCATGGAACATTACTCGGGAATCATCGAATACCTAAACCAAAAAAGGTTTTTGTTGATAACCTTGGTGGATAACCAAGGTTATCGAGAATAACCCCGAACCAAACGCACCCTTAGGGTTTTCCTCCACCTAGGGTTACCACCCCTAGGACCTAGGGTTACCACCCCCTAGGGTTTTCACCTTGCCTAACCGCAGCTAGGACTTTTGCCTAAGACCACTTAGGACTTTCCTGCAATCTCCATTAGACATGTTAGATCCCAAATAAGCTTAACTTTGACTCCTTTGCCATTATCAAAACTTGGGTTTGATCATCGGATGCTTCCCGCACCAACAATCACCCCGTTTTTTATTATGGCAATTGAAATTCAAAGTTAAATAAAATAGATGCATAAATGATCTTCAAAGTTTAAGTAAGAAACATAAACAAGCTTAAGTAAATAAATTTAAATACAAGCATAACTTAAGCTAAAACATACTTAAACTTTTAACGATGTAAGACTCCCCCTTGATAAGAGCTCTTTTTAATTTAAATTTTAAATTTGCTTTTTGAATTTTCTTATTCTCCCCCTTTGCCATATATCAAAATAAACAAGGGAGTAGAAAGGAACAGTGATTAATGGTCTTAGCTTGTTTTTAACTTTTCAAAAATGTTTAGAAAAGATAAAGGCGTTTAATATTTAGCTTTTAGGAGCTAATATTATTGTAAAACTTTTAGCTAAGTGAAACTTTTAACTTTTAGAAATTAATATTCTTAAAAAGCTAGGTAAACTTGTAAAATGCTTAATTTGAAAAGTTAAATTTGAAAGGCTTTGTTGAAAATATTTCGTTAAATTCTTAAAGCCTTTTTTTTAAAAGACATTTTCTTTATTTCAAAAAGTTTTTTGAACAATATTAAGTTAAAATAAAACAAGTTTTTTCAAAAAATACTTAGCTTAATTTTAAAAGAATCTAAAAATATTTAGCTAAATTTTGAAAGAAGTTAAACGATACTTAGTTTAGAAAGCTTTTTGCAAAAAGAATTGAATTTTGAAAATACTTAAAAAAACTTTAAAACACTTAGTTAAATTTGGAAACCTTGTAAATAATATTAATCAATTTTTGAAAGAGCTAAAAAACACTTAGCTAAATTTAACAAGCCTTTTGAGAGATATCTAGCTAAGATTTAGGTTAATTTGAAAAAATATTTGGTAAAGTAATTTGAAAATCTAGATTTTGAAAAGACTTCGAAAAAGACTAAGTTTAAAAGGCTTTTGAGAAAAAAAATAAGCTTGTAAAGTTGCAACTAAGGCCATTTTCACATAAGTTCAAGAAGTCCTAAAGTCCAAACATGAGTAACTTAAAAATTAAAATTAATCATTTAGTTCCTGGGGCCAAATGTCTAACCATTTAGCTACTAGTTGATTACCTAGAGGGCAACAACTTTCACTTGGTTAGTCAAGTTAAGTTAATTGATCTAGTTAGATTTGACTAGGTCTGGATGACTTAACTTGATTAATGTAATGTTAGTTTTTAATGCCCAGACTTATTGCGATGCACAGAAATAAGAATTCTGAAGTCTAGGCTGTACCCTATGTATCTCACGTCGTTCTAAGTTTCTCAAACACAAGCAAGTTATGCCTAGTATGCTTGTGAGATGCTCTGGCTGAAACTAGAGGAACATGATTTCTAAGGTTAGTGCCTAGGCTAAGTCCAAATTTTGAAAGTCTACTAAAATTGGGATTTTGAAGACATTTTTTTCCTAAAATTTTGAAGGATACAAAAACCAAGCTAATTAAAGATAATGAACATAAGGTCTATTCTACTAAGCACATTTCTATTTGTCTTCTAAGTGCACTGAACTCAAGTTCAGGTAAGGGATTTGTGAATATGTCAGCTAGCTTTGATTTGGACTTAACATAGTTAAGTACAATATCACCCCTAGCTACGTGATCCCTTACAAAATGGTGTTTTACTTCTATATGTTTAGTTCTTGAGTGGTGAATTGAATTTTTGGTTAGATTAATTGAACTTATGTTGTCAATTGAAATTTTAGTGTGCTGATATTCTAATTGATAGTCTTTTAGGGTATGCATCATCCATAATAGTTGAGATGCACATTCTCCTAGGGCTATGTACTCAGCTTCAGTGGTTGATAGGGCAACACAATGTTGCTTTCTACTTGACCAGCTTACTAGGCACTGATCTAGAAATTGACAGCTACCACTTGTGCTTTTTCTATCTAGCTTGCACCCGGCATAGTCTGAGTCAGAATAGCCAGTTAGATCAAGAGTGTAAGTCCTAGGGTATCATAGACCTATAGTTAGGGTTCCCTTAATATATCTAAGTATTCTTTTAACATGAGTTAAGTGTGACTCTTTTGCACAAGATTGATATCTTGCACACATATCTACTTCATGAAAAGAATATCCGGTCGGCTCGCAGTTAGGCACAGTAGACTCCCGACTCTACTGGTTTACCTTCTAAGTCTCGAGTCAACTTTAATATTAGTGGCCATAGGTGTATTAATATTTTTTGAGTTTTCCATTCCAAATTTTCTAACTAATTCCTTAGCGTATTTAGTTTGATAAATGTAAATTCCATCTTTAGTCTGTTTAATTTGTAAACCTAAGGAAAAGTTCAGCTCGCCTACCAGACTCATTTCAAATTCATCTTCCATTAATTTGGTAAACTCTTTTAAAAATTTGGAGTTGAGCTATAAAGATGTCTTTTTCTAAGGTTTTTACAAAGAGAGTTGGATCTATTTGACCTTGGTTGAATCCTTTTGATGTTAGATAATTGGATAAGCATTCATACCAAGCCCTAGGAACTTGTTTTAGTCCATATAGGTTCTTTTTTAGTCTAAAGACATGATTTGGGTATTCTAAGTCCTCAAATCCTGGGGGTTGACCTACATATACCTCTTCTTTAATAAATCTGTTTAAGAATGCGGATTTTACATCCATTTGGTATTGAACCCCTTGTGTGTTGCATATGCTAGCAGCATCTGGCTACAGGGGCATAGGTTTCACCATAATCTAACCCTTCTACTTGATTGAATCCTTTGGCTACTAACTTAGCTTTGTTTCTGACTATATTGCCCTGATCATCTAATTTGTTCCTAAAAATCCATTTAGTATCAATTATAGTCTTGTTCATGGGTTTAGGTACTAATTCCCAGACTTGGTTTCTTTTAAATTAGGCTAACTCTTTTTGCATTGCTAAGGTCCAGTCTGGGTCTGGCAGGGCTTCATTTATAGTTTTTGGTTCAATTTAAGAAATCAGGGCTATTTGGCTTAGGTTCCTGTAAGATGACCTAGTTCTGACTCTTAGAGTTGGATCACCCAAAATTTGGTCAGATGGATGATTGGTGCTTGTTCTTGTTGGTCTTACATTTGGGTTAGGAATTGGTTCTTCAGATTCATTAGGTTCAGGTTAAATTCTGTCATCATCTTCTGTATTTCTTGAGTTAATATTTTCTGTATTATTATTTTCATTTCTTATATCGGGTAGTTTATTTTTTTCATCAAATATTATATTCATTGTTTCTTCAACTTTTAGGGTATTTTTGTTATAAACTCTATATGTCATACTAGTTGTTGAGTACCCTAAAAATATTCCTGGGGTTGTTTTTGATGAAAATTTTCCTAAGTAGTCTTTAGTGTTTAAGATGAATACTTTACACCCAAAGACTTTTAAATAATTTAAATTAGAAATTTTATTATAGTATATTTTATAGGGTGTTTTATTCTGAAATTTGTTAATTAAAACCTATTTTGTATATAACAGTTGTATTAATTGCTTCAACCCGTAAATGATTGGATAATTTGTATTCGTTTAACATGGTTCTAACGGCTTCTTGTAGGGTTCTGTTTTTACGTTCTACTAGACCATTTTGTTGGGGGTTCTAGGGCAAGAATATTCATGTTGATATCCATTAATTTCACAAAATTCAATAAACTTATGATTTTCAAATTCTCCCCATGGTCACTTCTTATTCTTTTTATCCGTGTCTTTTTCATTTCTATTATGTTACAAAGTCTTAAATACTTCAAAAGTTTCATCTTTAGTTTTTATAAATTTTACCCAAGTAAATCTTGAGTAGTCATCGATTATTACTAAGCAATATTGATTTTACTTAGTGACTTGGTTTCGTGTGAATCAAACAAATCTAGGTGAAGGAGCTCAAGTATCGAAGCAGTTCTGTTTAGATTGGTTAACTTATGGTTTGACTTGGTTTGTTTACCTTGTTGACAGGTATCTTGAATTTTCAATAAATTTTAATTTGGACAGACCTCTAACTAGACCATTTTGACTCATTTTTTAAATGAGTCTAATATGAGTGTGACCCAGTCTCCTGTGCCACAACTCAGTTTCCTTTTGTTGTGTTAGGAGACACTTTATTGAGGATGTTGGTAGATTAATTGTGTAGACATTGTCTCTCCTAACGCCCTTAAGTATGATTTCAGGGTTATCAATATTTTTAACTATACACCCAGATTTGGTAAAGTTTACTGAATAACCACTATCACATAACTGACTTATATTGAGTAAGTTAAAGTTAAAATTTTCAACTAATACCACTTTTCCAATAATAAAATTGGAACTGAGTTCGATGTTACCTCTTCCGATTACCTTAAGTTTACCATCGTTGTCGAATGCAACAGATCCTAAAGTCTTTAGTTTGAGCTTTGTCAACTTCAGTCTATCTTCAGTCATATGTCTGGAGCATCTACTATCCAACATCCATTGATCCAATTCTTTATGTTCCTACACATAAAGTATTTGAATTGGAATCTATTTTATGGGAAAGATAGTTTGAATGAAGTTAGCTCCCTAATTTTCCATCTCACCCAATCTTGGTTTCCAATCAGATATCCCTTATAAGTGATTGTGAGATGGTTAGATTATCAAGTTGTTTTGTCTAAGTTAATTAGGTTGATGAGTAAGTTTGTTAATTTCATTAATTTAATTTGATTAGTTAGGTTCGAATGATTTGACTTACGAAAATTTTTTTAAAATAAGTTTTAAAAGGAATTTTGATGTAAGTTTTAAAAGAATTTTTAAATAAGTTTTTTTTAAATAGAGTTTTTAAATAAATTTTCTAAAAGATTTTTTTTAAAAGAATTTTTCAATAAGTTTTTAAAAGATTTTTAAGTAAGTTTTTAAAAGATTTTTAAATAAGTTTTTTTTAAAAGAATTTTAAATAAGTTTTTTTAAAAGAATTTTAAATAAGTTTTTAAAAGAATTTTTAAATAATTTTTAAAAAGAATTTTTAAATAAAGTTTTAAAATAAGTTTTTTAAAGAATTTTTAAATAAGTTTTTAAAGAATAAATAAGTTTTAAAAAATTTTTAAATAAGTTTTAAAACATTTTTAAATAAGTTTTTAAAGAATTTTTAAATAAGTTTTAAAAGATTTTAAATTTAATTTGATTTTAATTAATTTAATCCTTAGTCATCTCACGAGATCTAAATTTTTCATTCGAGGAATCCTATAATTTTGTGAGATGAATTAGGTTCAAGTATAGTGTTTGATTTAACTTTGTGGTAGATTTAGGTTTAGCTTTGGGCTCAACAAATAGGCATTCTTCGGATAAACTTCTGGGCTATGGTGAGTCACCTGGACATCATTAGAGTAACCATGCCTTCGAGGTTTTCCAAATATTCCTATCCACTGAACTTAGTACAAAACCTTGGTCTAACTGGTTAGGATCCATAAAGGGTAGCTTCGGTTAGTTCCACTTAGCCAAATGCACCAGGTCGAAGTCATATCTTCCTAGACATGCATAGACTAAGCTTCCCTAACGTACTATCATCCAAAATTTCACCAGTACCATAGGTCAAATTAAACTTGTTCTCTTTCTAATTAGTCCTAATTACCCTACCGGGTAGCTTGGTTTGGGTTACCCTGCCGGGTAGGTTAGTTTTGGAGGTATCAGCTATTCTGGAGCCTCCTCCTATATTATTGATAATTTTATTTAATTTTATAAATTAGATTGAAGTTATATTCCTTTAATGGTTAATTACTTTTATTTATTTATTAAGATGATTTTTCTATTTGCTCCCCCTGGATCATAGCCTCGATATAATCTATCAAGGTAATGTACTTGATCCTTGGGGACCCAATATTGACCAAGTCTAACTTGATTAACTAAGTTGGACTTAGGTACCCATGCTTAGACTATTTTACTATTCGGTCTGTTTACTAAAGATAAATAAGATCGAAATTTCCTTTTTGCTTTGAATCCTAGTTCGGATCAATTGTAAACGACATTCTGTTTTCCAAGAATCAAGTCAAGATTCTTGGAACCCAGTGTAAACCGTTCCAATGCAATTTTTAAATCCTTGACTTGACTTTTCAGGCTGGAATTCTTTTCCTCAAGTTTTTGGACTGAGGTTCCAGTCTGAACTGGGTCAGTCAAGGATTCAGTATTAGCCGCTTCTTTAAGGGATGTTACCTCCTTTAGAAGCGACTTAATCCGAATATTTGACTTAGCTACTTTACACATTAAATAATTAATTAAATTGTATAAACGACATTTACTTACAGAGGGGTTTAGCCCTTCAGAAACGGATACGGATCCGTGGCTTCTCTCGGACTCAGCTTCTGATTCATCCACGCTTCCGGACTCGTTGGTGTAGTCCTATGCCGTCAACGCAAGAAAGCTTGCTTGCTCGAGTTCTTCATCGTCGGATTCCTCGGAAGAAGACTCGTCCCACGTCGCCTTCAGGGCCTTCTTCCTTCTTGGTTTCTTCAGATCCTTCTGGTTCGGACAGTTCGTCTTGATGTGCCCCTTCTGATTGCACCCGTAGCATGTCACCTCGAACTTTACCTTTGCTTGGGCCTTCTTGGATTGAATTGCCTTTTTGAGGCCCTTCTTGTTGAAGCCTTTCTTTTATTGTAGAGCTTCCTCACTAGGTTGACGAGTTCGGTAGTGAGTTTGTCATCGTCGTTGTCTGAATCCGGTTCTTCTTCTGACTCCGGTTCGGTTCTGTGCTTTGATTTTGACTCACGTGCTTTTCCTGTACCTACAATCAAAGCCAAACCTTTTTCGGTCGAACGTGAGTTAATCTGTTCATGAAGTTCAAACTCAGCAAACAATTCATCTAATTTAATAACAAAAAGTTCCTTAGAGACCTTGTACGCATCTACCATGGATGCCCACAAGGTATTCCTCGGAAAGGCATTTAAGGAATACCTTATTACATCCCTGTTGTCTACCTTTTGCCCGATCGCATGTAGCCCATTGAGTAGATCTTGTATCCGGGCGTGGAGTTGGGTAGTCGTCTCACCTTCCTGCAATTTAATATTATATAACTTATTAAATATTAAGTCCCTTTTACTCACCTTTGTGTCGGATGTTCTTTCATGAAGTTCGATCAACTTCTCTCACAACTCCTTGGCGCTAGAAAAAGGGCCGACCTGGTTGAGTTCCTCCTTTGTTAGTCCACACTGGAGGGTGCAAGTTGCTCTAACATTTGCTTCTACCTTCTTGATTAATGCTGGATCCCAGTCTTCGCAGGGTATTGGTTTGCCGTCTCCATCAGTTGGTAGTTTAAACACAGTCTTGACGATCATCCACATCTCGAACTGAATCTTTAGGAAATTCTGCATTCTGCCCTTCCAGTAACCGAAGTCTTCTCCGGTGAAGAGTGGGGGGCGGGCAGTGTTGTAACCTTCTTGTTGGGCCATTTAGAGGATATGCACAAAAAAAAACAAAAAGATGTCCCAGGACTTGATTCTGGATTAGTAGTGCGGTATGGAAATAAATTGTGTTCTCGAGTGGTGTTGCACCAACTTCGAGAAAAGAATACGATTACGAAAAGAACTAGATCAGAATGTAGCAATTATGCTAATTCTAATCGACTTCAAAATTGAAAAGTACCACGAAAAGAATGCTTGATTGGTGGTTGCACCAAATCAAAGCTACCCCGCTCTGATACCAATTGTTGGATCGAGATCGCGCTAGAGGGGGGTGAATAGCGCTCGTGGCTTTCACGCGTTTCAGATTAAAAAAAACTCTACAAGTAAGCAGCGGAATAGAAAGAAATAACAAACACACACAAAGACACTAAGGGTTTACTTGGTTCGGAGTCTAGGGCGACTCCTACTCCAAGGCCGGTGATCGTTGATCACTTTTAGGTGGGCAACAACTATAAAATCGATAAGAGTACAATAAGTGTTTACAATTAAATGTACTAAAAAGAAAACTTATACTGACAACAAGAGATGAAGAAAACGCAGCTTCGGCTTGTCGGATACTTGCAACAATACTTCTGGGTCGTCTTGTTAGCAGCACACGAGAGAAGGTCACTTTAGAATTGATTGTCTTAATCTGCTGCTCGAACACCCCTTTTATCCATTGGCCGAGGCGCCTCAAACCTCATCCAAGGCGCCGCTTATCCTGCTTGAGGCGCCTCCATGGCCAGTCCAAGGTGCCTCCAAGCCTTGCTCCAAGGCACCTCCAGCTCCATCTAAGGTGCCTCCAGCTCCTTTTCACAGCCAACTTCTGTTTTACACCTGAGGCGCCTCCAAGCTCCATGGAGGTGTCTCGAACACTGTTCATCCGAGGCTTAGCTTGTTCCTTTTGTATCTGCAAGACACGTTAGTCTCAAACAACAACATACCCTACAAGACAAAGTTAGAACAGACATAAACATGATAAATCAAGTGATCAACAATCATCGGACTGTCCGGGTTTGACTTCGAATTTTCGACCGAAAACCCTAGGTCGACTCGACCCCTACTGTTCCCTCTGCGGGGAACGCGTCCTCACCTACTCCCTTCAAGAGATATTACATAATGCCAGTCCGGTCCTCCAGACCAACTAGACTTTCTGCCTAGGGTTACCACCCCCTAAAACCTAGAGTTAGCACCCCCTAGGACCTAGGGTTACCACCCCCTAGGATTTTTCTCCACCTAGGGTTACAACCCCCTAGGACCTAAGGTTACCCCCCCTTAGGATTTTCACCACCTAGGGTTACCACACCCTAGACCTAAGGTTGCCGCCCCTTAGGGTTTTCCTCCACCTAGGGTTACCACCCCCTAAGACATAGAGTTACCACCCCCTAGAGTTTTCACCTTGCCTAACCGCAGCTAGGACTTTTGCCTAAGACCACTTAGGACTTTCCTGCAATCTCCATTAGACATGTTAGATCCCAAATAAGCTTAACTTTGACTCCTTTGCCATTATCAGAACTTGGGTTCAATCGTCGGATGCTTCCCACACCAACATTTACTTAGCTTGTATAATTATTTGTAAATCTCATTATATGAATTACCTCTTTTCTAAAGATTTCGGAAAGAGAAATTTTTGTGGATTATCAAACGGTGCGATCAAAGATTGAGGGTCTTGGAGTAGGAGTCGACACAGGCTCCGAACCAAGTAACTATTTGTGTCTTTAGAGTATTTCTTTTGCTATCTTATTTTCTGCTGCTATACTTTGATTTGGTTGTACGAGATGAAAAAGATTTTTAACAAGCAATATCACCCCCCCCTATCAGTATTTCAATCTTCAAAAAGTTATAACATTCAGAAGTTTGCTCTGTCAGAACTTCCTCGTTTCATGTTAACTCTTTGTTGAACTTTCGACTAGCATGTGTCCGATCAATTGTGACTCACTTGAACTTTTCATCTTGTGCCAAGTGTTTAGCTCCTAGTTGACCCACTTTGGACTTAACCTAATTCCTAACTAGGTTTGCCTAATTCCCAACTAGGTCTTCCACTGCCTAGCCCTGTTAGGACTTTCATTTCCTATTTCTCAACTAGGAATTCCATTATCTAGTTCTCAACTAGGTTTTCTACTGCATAACCCCACTAGGACTTCTATTTCCTAACTAGGTCTTTTACTGTCAAGCCCCGCTAAGACTTCCATTACCTAGTTCCATTAGGACTTTTACTGCCTAGTCTCGCTAGAACTTGCACTACATATTGATCAAATAATGGAACCCCAACTCGAGTTAACTCGAGTTGGGTCAACTTGGTCAACCTTGACTAAAGGTCGATTGCACCAACACATGGCTCTATCTGGACTGTGACTTTGATTCCACTTGTTAAGACCAAAAGAATTACATATTTACATAATGGTATGGTAGTGTCCACTTTAGGCCTAAACCCTCATATATTTATTTTTGGGCTCTACCCAAAAGGCCTCATATTAATGAAGATATCTTTCATCTTATAAATCTATGATCTTTTCTATGTATTTTCAATATTTTACTTTGATTGTATTCCCAATAATTAAGTATATTGTTCAAAGCTCTTGACACTTGTTTAAACACGTAAAGTGTCTTCTTTAGATTCAAGACCTTATCTTCATGCCCCTTAACCACATATCCAAGATGTTGCTCAATGTAAAAATTTTCATTAAGATAACCATTAACAAAGATAGATTTAACATCCAACCGATAAATCTTCCAATGATTGTGAACAACAAGAGATATCAACAAGTGAATTGTCTTCAATCGAGCTACTATAGCAAATACCTCATCATAATCAATGCCTACTTTTTACTTGTAGCCTTTAGCAATAAGTTGTGCTTTAGACCTTTCTACTTCTTCATTGGTATTCCTCTTTGTCTTGTACACTAATTTGACTCTAATAGTCACTAACTCCCAAGTATCACTCTTCATAAGCTCCTTTCCACTTCTCATCCTCTTTTATTTCTTTAAAGCTCAAAGGTTTAATATTTGCATGTAAACAAAATAGACTCATTTCATCAATAAAATGAGTCTATCATCATGATTTTAATATTTGGAGGTTTTTTTCCCTTGAAAATGATCCCGATGTGATTAATAACCCGGGTGAATGTGGAGCTACTAGTGAAGTAGATTCATCTTGGACTTCTTATTCTATATTAAACTAAGAAAGGAAATCATAAGACCACTTCTTCTTAATTCTTCTTCTTCCTTGAGCTCCAATCTCATGATGCATCTTTATTAAATTCTATATCTCTGTTTATCATAACTCTTCCTCTGTGTGGACTGTACAATCTATACCCCTTAAAATTTTCATCATATCCAATGAAAAGAAGTTTCTAATTTTAATTATCTAACTTGGATCTTTCTTATGCATGGACATGTGCAAATGCAATAAATCCAAATATTTGTAGATGTGACACAGTTGATTTCCACCAACTTCATGCTTATTGAGGTATTATATTTTCAAGTTCTTTGTTAGAGATCGATTTGAAAGATACATAACACATGCCTCAACTTCAGCCTAAAACTTTTTAGGAATGCCATTAGAGTTTAAGATACTCTTCTCCATATTAAGTATTGTCATGCTATTCCTTTTGGTAACTCAATTTTGTTGGGATGATCTAGAAACTAGTATAAGACAACAAATTTCATGCAACTCACATAAATTGTTAAATTTATTAGATAGAAATTCATCACTCCTATCGGTTTTTAATACTTAAATTTGATGTCTATTTTCTTTTTTTTTAACAAGTGCTTTAAACCTTTTGAATACATTAAATGCCTCATATTTTTGCTTCAAAAATAATCTCATATTTTTCTATTAAAATCATCAATAACCCAAAGATTCTAACTTAATAGGACCACAAACATTAGTCAAGCTATTCACTGAAACGGAAATTGAAAGTTAGAGAAAAAAAATATCAAGTTAGACAAAAATTTTTTTGAGGAAGCAGAGCTAACACTAAAATCTTTTAGCTTCCAGCCTTCCACCTTGTGCTTGGTGGGCTTCTTCAAGGCCCAAAATGAAGTAGGCTGGACCATGTATCGGCCCAAGTCCTAACTACTGTCGTCATTTATGTCATCAGAAAAACAGTTCTATAATCGAAAACAATGTAGACAGATTTACTCTATTAAAACTCATTTAAAAAAAGATTCAAAAATAACATCAATGCAGTCGTCAGATGGCCTAGGCATCTTCCTCGTTCCTTCTGCTATCTTCTCGATGGCTTCAGCTGGCTCTCAGCCATCATGAATGACCAGAACTGTAATTCTGTTGCACAGCTTTCCAGTCACGCTTTGTCTTCACTTTCATTGTTTACTTCATGGTCCAGAGTTTGATACTCTAAGTTCACTATTTTCTCCGTTGCACAGTTTGTCTCCATTCTAATTCTTAGGTGAGACAGTCCACTACTCAATCTTCCTATCAGTTTAGTATTTTCTACTGTCTGACATAATTCTGGAGAAATTTCTTTTCCCTGAGCTGTCAGAATCCTCCACCTTCCTTGCCCTGGTTGGGAGGATAAGTCAACTTTTAAGTGAGACTTTGCTACTGTCCGATAGACGTCTTTCCTTCTAATTATTTATACGGTGCACTACGAAATTTATCTCAATGACGCTTGCAGTCTGGATAGATCTTCATTCCATCGACCATCAAGGTAAATCGAAAATCGCTCGCGGCGAGTGGCTAAGAAGCTAACATCCTTTGATTGCGCTCCCTATTTGAAGGAATTTTTTTTATAAATTCATTATAATTGAAAATCAAATCATAATTATATACCTAAGTAATAATTTAAATACCATGTCACTGTATCATAATACCGAGGGCATAATCGTGGATGATTATGAAGTATATAAAGGTACTTAATAGCCCTAAACAGATGATGTCTGGGCTGACCTAAGCTAAGGATGAGTCGTAGATAATTGTGCGGGGATTAGTGAGGAGGAGGTGCGTATATGCAGCTGGCACCTGTACTGCAACTGACAAAAACAAAAGGCTTTGAGAAGAGAAGAGAGAGGTTGGGCTGCCTGCACGCAGACGCAGGCAGCCGCGTGCTTTGTTGGATTCCTTCTTTCACATGCCCAACACTTAAACCGAGCTTAAATAATTAATAAGGCCCTTAATGCTTTGCTAATCCCAGACACACTCTTCCCTTGTTTCCCCATTTCCAGCTCCACCAACTTAATCACTTCATTGATTACTCTACTCTGATCCTTTCCTCTAGGCCATATCTCTGCCCGCATACACTGCAACACTAATTATTTAATCTTAAACCAAAAGGTGCTCCTCTGAAAGTTTATCCAAAGTTATCATTTCTAATAATATATCTTCAGACTTCCACGTAACTTATTTAATAATGTAATCCAGCTGAACCGTAAATGAATTAGACTGTTAAAATAATCATTTATTATTATTTTTTAAAGGCGCCATTAATTTTAACGGCAAACAATTAATTAGTTTAATCTAATCATCCTTATTATAGACTATATTATCTCGGTCAATTATCTTCTCTCTGTAGTTAATTAATCTTAACCCAAAAGGTACTCCCCGGGAAATGTATCTGCCCCCTTTAAAGAAATTTTTATAAAGTTTTAATAATTTGGGTCACCTCTTCTCTTCTCCTCTTTAGTTAATTTTAAACCAAAAGCTGCTCCTTGATCGAGAAGTCAATCCTAAGTATTGTATATTTAGATTTTAAGTATTAATCTCACAATTATTAGAGTCTTCCATGCTAATTAGTTTAGACGTTTTCCCTTTAAAAGCAATCTATAAAATTATAATAGTCTTAAACCAAAAGGTGTCCTTATCAAATTATTAGAGTATTCCATGCTAATTAGTTTAGAAAACTTCCTTTTTAAAAAAGAATCTCTATAATTATAATAATCATATACCAAAAGGTATCCTTGTCAAACTAATCCCTGAGTAATCACACTTAATCTTGTATTCCATTAAAATTTTGAAATCATTAATTATCTTGGTCAATTTCTTATCTTAAACTAAAAGTCGCTCCTTGGGAAGTTCATCCTAAGTTATCTCACCTAGTTACTCAATCGACATTGTCCTCTAGATGTGGATATTCCATGCATCTTTCTATAAAGATTTTCTTTAAAAATTTATGCAAAAATTGACTATGAAAAAAACTTTGGACTTGTCCAAAACAAAAATACTTTATTGAAGCTAAATTGACTCCTAAAGTGCCATGATTTATGCCACCTTTAAAGTGTTTTTTTTGGCTCGGTGTCAAGCTCTCCATGCAAGCAAGGACAATCCCAAAGCTTTGCAAGCCTCAATTGTTTATTACCCTGAAGCAAGTGAAAACCCTAGCTTGACCTCCTTCATCACTAATTCAATGTATGAAAGCCTAACTCCTCTTCTCCTGCATTGGCATCGACCACAAGGCATGCAAAGTCTTAGTTTGGAAAGAAAAGCAAAAGAGATTCTTAACTGTGCACCACAAACTAGGTCATTAGGGGCCTTAATTAACTCCTAATCCAGGGATTCCATTGTTAATCATGATTAGGGGGCATTAATTAAGTGGATCAGGCAGTGGGAGGTCGAAACGTGGCCTCTTCCTTTTCTCAACAAATCCGTACGCAGATTCCAGAGGTCTAGCTGCTGTGGGGGGTGCGTGGAGGAATTATTTTAATGGTGGGACCCAGCAGATGCCCAATGGCCTTCCTCCATTAGACACGTCAGCTGAAAAATAAAACTGGCAAGGACAAGTTGGATTGAGGGTGACAACGGATGCAATCGGCCATCGAAAACCTAAATTAAGTTAGGCAAAAATAAGAAATATGAATATAACTCTTATTTTTCTCTATCATTTTTTCTCTATTAATACATGTATTTATCATGATTTATCTGACTAGTCTTTTTTAGCAAAACTATCAATTGAGGATGGGAATTGAAAAGAAAAATAATATCAAGTTAGGCAAAAATTTAGAGGAGGCAAAGCTGTCAATTGGAACACTGAAATCTTTTTATCTTCCACCTTACGCTTGGTGGCCTTCTTCAAGGCCCAAAATGAAGTGGGCTGGCCCATGTGACGGCCTAAGTCCTAACTACTCTCTTCATTCATGCCATCAGAAAAACAGTTTGTTATAATCGAATACAATGAACGACCGATTGACTCTTAAGCCACTAAAACTCCTTTTTAAAAAATGACACAAAAATAACATTAATGCAGTCGTCAGATGGCCCATGCATCTTCCTTGTTCCTTCGGCCATCTTCTCGACGACTTCAGCTAGCTCTCAGCCATACATGAACAATCAGAAATGTCTTCACTTTCATACAATGTCTCTATTGTTCACTTTCATGGTCCAGAATCTGATACTCTAATTAAGTTCACTATTTTCGCTGTTGCACAGTGTCCATTTCTACCCCCCTCTCTCTCTATACGGTCTCCCTCCCTCCCTCCCCCTAGGTCTTATGTGAGGTGAGACCGTCCTGGACTTGTAGCCGAGTTGATACTAGAATTGCATCACATGAGACAGTCCACCACTCAATCTTCCTATCAGTTAGGATTGTTTACTGTCTGACATAACGCTGGAGAAATTTCTTTTCTGTGAGCTGTTACAAGTTTTCAGTTTCCTTGTCGCGGTTGGGAAGAAAAGTCAACGTTTAAGTGAGACTTTGTGATTGACCGTGACGGAGTTAATTAACCTCTATCTAATATAACACTCAAACGTGATTTGATCATTTCTTTATACTATAACTCTGCTAAATAATCTAATTGAACCATTCTACATATCGATAGTAAATGTTGGATAATTTGTCAAAGATTTTAGAAAATTAGTATAATTTAAATTACATCAAATTAAATTTAATTTATCTATCGAGATAACCTGAGCTGATAATCTCATGCTACTAGTGGGGATTAATTTCTGCCAAGTACTAATTGCAGAATGCACAGTGGTCGAGCGAGTAGATTAGCCGAGCGGGAAGAGTAGGGATGATAATTCGGTTAATTCGGTTATTTTGGTATTAATTTTGTGTAAATTCTTTTTAATATTTTTTTAAAACAAATTCGATTAATTCGATGTTAATCGAAATAACCTATTTTTAATTTGATTCGGTTAATTCAATTTTAGTAAAACTTTGATTCAATTCGATTAGCCAATATTAAATCAATTTTCGGTTAGTTTGATTAATTTATGGACCAAATTAACCGAATGCTCACCCCTTAGGGAAGAGCGGCCAAGTGAGCAAATTGGCTAAGCGAACAAATCGATCGAGTGAGCAAATCGACCGAGTGAGCTGAGCGACAGATCAAGCAGAGCAGGCAAAGTAGCCGAGCAGCATATCAGAGTAGTTGATCAGGACGAGTGCCCAACCGGGTAGTGTGATCGAGTGGGTAGATTGAGCCGTGAGGCAATGTAGCCCAGTGGCAGAGCGATCGAGCGGACATATCTACCAAGCGCCAGATCGACTGAGTCATAGAGTGGCTAACCATGCTGAGTAGCTGACCTGGCTTAGTAGCATATTAGTAGAAGGCAGGGCGGCCTAAAGGCAGAGTAGCCTAGTGGTAGAGTGGTTGAGCGGACAAATTGATCCAGCGACAGATCTTCACGGGGGCGATATCATGAGTATTCCTACCCCACTACCTTTCTGGGTGGATGATTCATCCAAGTAAATTCTCCAACTTTCCTTAGGCTGCAAGTTTTGCACTTCTGTCATGTAGTTAATTAAGGCTTGAGTCTTGATGGTCGTCCGAGATTAATATTATATGTCATATTCACTCAACTCTGTTGTCCACTTGATGAGCCTCCCCAAGGCTTCTAGATTGATAAACACTCGACCGAGGGTACTATTAGTTAATACAACAATGGGGTGTGAAAGAAAATAATGACGTAACTTCCGGGCAGCTAATGCCAGCCTAAATGCTAATTTTTTAAGAGCGGTATAACGACATTCAGTATCCTTTAATAAATGACTTAAAAAATATACTGGTTGTTACTCACCACATTTCTGCCTTACTAAAACTGACCCTACAGTCCCCTTAGTGGTAGACAAGTATACCCACAGTAGCTCACCATCTATGGGATTGGTGAGGATGGGTAGATTAGATTGGTAGTCCTTGAGGTCTTCCAGTGCTTTGTTACACTCTGCATTCCACTGAAACTTGGTGGCTCGGGGAATATCTTGAAGAAGAGTAAGCTCCGATCGGATTCTGCTTTATTAAAACTGACCCTACGGTCCCCTTAGTGGTAGACAAGTATACCCACAGTAGCTCACCATCTATGGGATTGGTGAGGATGGGTAGATTAGATTGGTAGTCCTTGAGGTCTTCCAGTGCTTTGTTACACTCTGCATTCCACTGAAACTTGGTGGCTCGGGGAATATCTTGAAGAAGAGTAAGCTCCGATCGGACGACCTTGAGATAAATCGAGATAAAGCAGTAATCCATCCGGTTGGCCGCTATGCTTTTTTGAAATTTTGTTGGGGAGTCATGTTCTGAACAGCTTGCACCTTGATCGGATTGACTTTGACCCCCTGCTCGGTCACCATATAGCCGAGAAAGCATCCATTCTTAGCTCCAAACAAAAACTTGTTGGGGTTGAGCTTGAGTCCATATGCCCACAAGGTACTATAGGTTTCATTAATATCCGTAAATAAATCTACCACTCAGAGGGATTTGAACAAGATGTTGTCCACGTATACCTCCATGTTTCATCTGATCTTGTCTTCGAAGACTTTGTTCATAAGCCACTGATAGGTGACACCTACATTGTTCAATTCAATTGACATAACCTTATAACAGTGTCCCATCAGTAGTAATAAAACTGACCCTTTCCTAGTCCTCTTCGAATATTGGCACTTGATAATATCCTTGGTACGCGTCCAACATGCATATTAGTTTCAGCATCCTATGTTAAGTTTACCACACAGGTCAATGCATGGCAAATGATAATATTCCTTTGGACACACTTTGTTCAGGTCTCGGAAGTTGATACAGACATGTCATTTGTTTTCCAGCTTGGACACTAGCACCACATTATCCAACCACACTAGAAACTACACATCTCTAATGTAGCCAACTTCTAGCAATTTGTCGATCTCTACTGGATGATTTTGTTTTGATCTGTACCAAAGTCCCTCTTCTTCTGCTTGACTGGCCGAGCATCAAGAAGGATATGGAGCCAGTGTTCCATGATAGTTGGGGACATGCCAGTGACCTCTTGGAGTATCCAACAGAATACATCATGGTCGCGTGTGAAACATGCGACCAACTCCTTTATGAACTTAGGAGGCAAGTCGGCGGCTACCCGGGTGTGGCCTCCAGTCGACCTAGATAAATCTACACTTCTTCTAACTCCTAATGGGGCCTCATGTATCACATTTACCCCTAATGGTTGCACCCTGAGGGCCTTGTAGGCCTCTGTTTTGATGACGTCTACATAGCACTTACGCGTTACCAGTTGATCTCCCTTGACTTCACCACTAATTCATCAACTGGGAACTTGATTTTCTGATAGAATATTGAGACTATAGCTCAGAATTCATTTAAAGGCAGCCAACCCAGGATTGCGTTATAGGCTAATGGCATGTCTACCACTATAAAGGTAGATTGTCTAGTCCTCATTAGAGGCTCCTCTCCGAGAGAAATTGCTAGCTTGATCTATCCGAGTGACTGCAATTCATTCCCGGTGAATCCGTATAGGGGAGTCACCATGGGCTGAAGTTCACTTCTCTCGATTTGTAATTGATCGAATGTCTTTTTGAAAATCACATTCACAAAGCTTCCTAAATCCATAAAAGTCCAATGCATATTATAGTTAGCTATTATTACCTTGATGATTAGGGCGTCATCGTGGGATACTTTTATCCCCTCGAGGTCCTTAGGACCGAAACTAATCTCTGGCCCCCGTGCTTGCTCTCTATTGTAACTGACTGCGTGGATCTCCAATCAATGTATATGTGACTTCCTAACTTTGTTAGAATCTCCATCGGCCGGATCGCCAACTATCATGCTCACATCTCCCCAAGAAGCATTGCCACAATTTTCTTCTTGTCAAGTCTAAGGGTATCCTAGCTCGACTAGGGTGGGGGCTTGGTTATTTTGTTATTAGGGTCGATCGACATTCGCGGAGCCTCTCCTCGAAGGTTCGTTCGGTCGTTTGAAGCACCTATTATCTTGAGGTGGAGATCGATGTTGAAACCCCTGATTAGCTGCTTGATACAACTCCGGCGAGGCTCGACAAATGAAGTCCGGATGACTTTCATGTGTTGGACTGTATTGTGTCTCTAATCTTGATGATGGGGCCCCATTTTGGGACCTTAGGCTGAGGGGGAGGAGGGGGAGGGGTCTTGAGCTCTATAGTAGGGACTTGCACGGGTGCCACCACTTCTCTCTTCTGAGCGGTCTATCCCTCTTCCACATTAATGTACTTGGTTGCCCTTCTTAGTAAATGATCGAAGTCCTTAGGAGGGTTCTTTATTAAGGACGGGAAAAAGTCTCCATCCATAAGTCCTTGTGAGAAGATCGTCACTAAAATTTCTGAGGTAACTAAAGAAACATCCATACCCATTGAATTGAAACACTTGATATACGCCCTTAGAGCTTCTTTTGGTCCCTTCTTGAGGGAGAACAAGCTTAGAGTGGTTTTGTGGTATCTTGACTGCTAAAGAAATGGTGGAGAAGAGTCTTCCTGAAATCCTTGAAGTTGTTGATAGAATTCACCTGGAGCATGTTGAACCATCTCTGCACAGAACCAGAGAGTGTAGTCAAGAACACCCTACACTTTACTTCGTCTATATAGTAGTGCAGTATAGCGATGTTTTTAAATTTAAGTAAATAATCTTCTAGGTCCATTGCGCTTCCATATTCTCCTATGGCAAGGGGTCGAAAATGACGTAACAACCTATCTTCCAAAATCTCTGTGGAGAAAGGCATGCTTAGTCGCTCAAGTGAGCCACTAGTAGCTAGTGCTTTTCCCTTTCTTAGATCCCATTCAAGGGCATCTCCTGAGGAGGACCCTTGAGGTATCTCAGCGTGACCATTATCCTCAAAGGGTGTGCAGAACAGTGCTATGTGATAAGCGATTGGGGACGGTGGAGTGAAGGGAAAACTAGTCGGATGTAAGGGAACCTGAGGGAAATTGACCGACGGATGAGGAGCCGGAAGAAAATCCACCGGCCCTTCTTGTTTGGTCCTCCGCTCAGTGTGTGGCCCCGTTACGGACATATCCAAGGCATTTGACAGCGGATGCCTCTGAGGTTGTTGTTGTTGCTGCACTAACCTCTGAGCTTTCGCCGCCACGAGTAAGTCGAGGTCCTCTTGAGACAAGGTTACGGTTGTAACTTTCCAGCGTCTTCCATGCTCATGCTACGTAATCGGGTGAAGTTCGATAGACGACATCAAATTTGTTCCTGTCTACAATCGGTGAAGATGGACCACTGATGAGATGACTTGTTTGTTGATTACGAGAAGACATCAGAAGGGAGTTTGAAACCGCAAGCGAACCTGCCACGTTAAAGAGGACAAGGGAAGAGGCCAGGGAGGGGGTCCTAGCACAATTACTCCAACACTCAAGTAAAATAGGGATGCTCGATAATGGTAATCCAAGAACAGTGATAAAAAATAGTGAGGACTGATGGGAGAACTTACCTGCATGGGAAGAAGGGACCCCAAATATATATAGTGTTATCTTTCTCTGCATGAATAACAAGGCATGTTACTAAAATAAGGTCAATCATACTGATAATCTGTCATCTTTCCCCAATGGTACCAGTCAGTTTTATGTTTGGGGGATGGAAACATCTATTGTATGGGTTGCATAGAGTCTTTTCCCGTGATTCTGAGTTACATAGCTTTAAAAGAATTATTGGGCTGATGATGTTGAATATTTTTCATAATAATGGGTCTTTCAGAGCTGTCGAGCCTTAACGAGCCCCGGTGATGCCTTTACAACCGTCTTAATGATATTTGATTGGACCTCGATCCCAAGTGAGTCGATTGGATATACACGGGGGGCGTTGAGTACTTGTGCGACCAAGTTAACCTCTGATGATTCAATCCATTTTCCTGGGTATGAAGTCTAGTCAGACCTTGAAGAAAGAGCCAAGTATATCGAACCCTCGAGATAGTCAATGGAGCTAGTTCACTTGGAACCCTATGGGAAACACCCACTCAAGAGTCTCTTAGGGGAATCAACCTCGGACTTTCCATGTGACTTTTTACAAGTGTTCAACCAAGATCCTCTAAGAGCTAGTCTAGGACCAAGTCGTTGAAGTTAACCACCTTGGGACTTCTACTGCCATGTTCCTCGGGAATCTGACTATTACATCCTTCGGAATTTTGACCGCCTTGTCCATCAAGACTTTGACTAACACGTTCCTCAAGACTTTGATACCTACATTAAGAGTCTCATCCTATTTGCCGAATCAATATACATTATATAACATCAAGGAATAATAAAGATTTATTGTTGCTCTGGTTCTTTGTTGCCTTCTTCTTATTCCTTCATCTTTTAGGGCCCGAGGAGGTGGCCGCTATTGCTTGGGAGCTTTGTAGGGATGTTCGTGTCGTTGGCAGGGATGGGGATTGGTTTGAAGGCGATGGACAGACACGACGATGGAGGGCACTAGCTCCAGTGGCCGGTGGCGCTTAGCATCAGCTCCACGTTGGCCTACGTAGCATTTTTCTCCATCGGTACGAGGCCCATTGTGTGGGTGTACAGCTCGGAGATCTTCCCTCTACACCTGCGAGCATTAGGGGTGCCATCGGGGTGGCCGTGAACTGAATCACCAGCGGCATTATTGTCATGACCTTCCCCTCTCTCTCTCTCCAAGGCCATCGCGTTGGGGGCAGCTTTCTCAGGAATGTTAGCGGTGGCATAGGGTCCTTCTTCACGTTCTCGCCGGAGACGCGAGGCAGGATGCTGGAGGAGATGCAGAAGCTCTTTGGGGAGGAAAAGAAGACGGCGACGCCGGAGAAAGGGAAGGACGAAGAGTTGAAACAACGGTCGACAGTAATTAGTACTTGAAAACACAAGGGCACAACTTATCAATCAACTATTATTCGCTGTGAACGATATTCTAGCAAATAGGAACCTTTGGGATTTGACACACAATTTCATGTTAAGTGCATCCACAACGCTAACTAATTATAACATCCACCACTTCATCAACAAGCATAAGATCCATTGCCACGTACTCATTATAACAACATATCTCTTTCACTCACATTCCTTTTAACATTAACACTCATTACTTATGAGTTTCACAGTCCACTCAATCATCTTAAAATTAATACATATTAAATAAATATAATTTAAAATATTTAAATTATTATTATTTTTAATAATAATCTTATCTTTTTAAAAAATAATTTTACTATTTTTAAAAAAATAATATTACATTTTTAAATATATTTTTACCATTTAAAAAAAGGAAAAATAAATAAAACAAAAAAAAAGAAGAGAGAGGGATGAACGTCATCCCTCTTAACACTTCCCTCTATCTCCTATGAGTGGACAGTAATAATGTCCACTCATAATGGATAGGGGGTATTAAATGGGCATTATAATGTCCATTTAACACCCCATTAAGGATGTCCTAACATGGAGATCTTAGAATTGCCAACGTGGGCATAACTGAGTTGGTATCACATAACGATTTTTAGGATTTGAAAACAACAAAGTTAAAAGAAACTATTGTAAGACGATAAAAATAATAAATAATAATCGACTTACCATATTTAAGATAATAATCAGTAATTAATTCTAATTGCTAAATATATATTATATTTGGACTATCAGTTGTTTCTATAATAGTTAAAATTTGGAAAATTTATGTAGGGCAGTCACCCCAATGTTACCACCTAGTTAATCATTTTTATAATAGTTGAAATTAGATAACATATCATATTTGTTATTATATTTTACTATTTTATTAAGAATCTGTTCTTTTATTAACTAATTTTGGTGAAGCCCAAAATAAAGTTATGTTAATGTCATTTTTTAATTTTTATACCAAAAATAATTTTAAGGCTTGTTGGTAATTTCTACAAACGCATCAATCAGAGATCTAGAGTTCAAGACTCAATTACAGTGCAACGTATTATTAATAATTTTTCTCATTAATCAATTAGAAATTTATAGTTTTTTTAGTCTCACATCTTAGAATTGGTAACACTGTGAGCATAGAACCTTCTATAAATAATACCTTGGATCAGTAATGTTAGAAATCATACTTTTCTTGACTTTTTGACTAAAATTAAGTATGATATTAAATTAATTTTTTATAAGCGGAAGTCTGTTACAGTATCTTGCTGCTGGGATTAAGTGTAGTATTTGTTCTTATCAGTTTAATATATGATCATGGGCGGAGCCACATTGGGGCTAGGGTGGGCTCCAACCCCACCAATTTTAGAAAAATAAAATTAAAAAAATCATCCCTATATATTTTGTTCCTTAATTATTTCTTGCTTTGCCGTGTGCACTTTCCATTAAATCAAAATTTTTGATTTTGTTTAATTAAATTTCAAATATATGTCAATTTATTAGAATTTTAATTAAATTAAGATTTTATAAACTCCATGAAAGTCGTCTCTTATTTTTCCTCTTATCTATAGAGCCACAAGTGATCCATCCCTCACCTCCTTGTTTTTCCTCTTATCCAAAGTCGTAGGTCAAAAGATTTTAATTTTGATCTTCTTTTTCCGTCACTAGGTTCAAGTAGATCTGTTTATTTTTAAAATGGATTTCCTTCGAGCAGTCGAGCTCCTTTCTCGGCGACGTAATCTCTCAATTTCTTGAATATCTTTACATTATCATTCACATAATATTTTATATTCATGTCTTATACAGGTGTTCGGTAGTAACTCGACGAGTACAAGCGCGACATCCATTCTCTCGAATAACACACGATATCGGTACAACTATTGTCGTAGATATATTTTCTTTTGATATTATCTGTATGAGTCAACTATTATTTTTATTTTAATAAATTGATTAAATTTATTAACAGATTTATTAATTAATTTGATTAGTTTTATTTAATGAGTTTGTTTAACTGGAGTTGGTTGAAAAAATTGATAATGATATAATAATTAATGAGTTTGATTCTAAAAAAAAATCGAATAACACAATTTCAATAGTATTTTTTGCTCTATGCTTTAATTTTAAATGTATTGAATATTAGATACTATTGTTCTATAATTTTGAAAAATTAATAATCATTTTTTGTTTATATTTTTTAATCAATTAATTTATTATATCTCGATGATCAGCCCCAGGTAAATTTAGATTCTGGCTACGCCCCTATAATATGATATAAAGAATTAAATTAATTTTTTATAAAGGAGAGTACGTTATCCGCACGTGTTCATGTATTATATTACACACGCAACTAGGGGCTAAGAGTGTCAAAAATAAACCTGATCTGACGACCTAACCTGAGTTGATAAAAAGATCAAGTTTGGGTTGAGCATTTTGAGTTTGGATTGGGTTTGTGTTAGAGGTTTCAGGTTTAAAATTTTCGGGTCGGATTGGGTTCGAGTTGACCCAAGTTGACCCAAATTTAGGGTTTAGTGGGGTTAGATCAAATTTTATTTTAGAATTAAGATATTTTTATGTATATCAATATCAATATTAGTATGATAATGATGGAGTATCGAGATAAAAGTGAAGAAATGTAGGAAAAATAGCTAAAAAAATTATTTTGAATCGGGTTTTTAGGTTATTCGGGTTGGATTCGAGTTGGTCGAGTTTTGGTTGGTCGGGTTCGAATTCGGGTTTAGGTGTTTCAATTTGAATTCTAGTTTGGGTCGGGTTGAATCTGACCTGACCCACTAATTGACTCCTTACCAAGGATGGAGCAGTTGCCTCACCTTAATTTTTGTAAGTACCCCTAGAGGTGTATAACATTATAAAAATAGTAGAGTCTTGTCTCACTTAAAAAAATAAAAGTAAGGGCAATATTCAAAAATTAAAACTATTTTCTATAGGTCAATTCTTCTTTCTTCATATTATTTTTCTTCACTCAAATCTCTCCCTGCATTGTCCTACTTGGTATAAGAGGCATAACTAACGCAATACGTATGCACAATCACTAGTATTTATTATAATATTCTCTATATATTATTTAAACCATATGAGATTAGCCTTAATAATTATCAATAATATAAGTTTTTTTTTCTCTTTTACTTTTTGTCACGTGGTAACCGTTGAAAGGCGTGGGCTCTCAAATATTTTTTAAAAAAACAAAAGAGGAGTTATAGTATAATGATTTGTATTGCAAAAATGATTTGTCTTACAAAAATGATTTGTCTTTCAATTTCACATTATAACTATTTATATTACTTAATGGAAATCTATAAACCACACATTATTAATTAGCTATTAGTCATCATACACATGCATTTCGTACATGAATACACGTAAATTAATGAATATTTACCATCAAATAATTAAATAACATTATTCAACACTAATATGATTTATTTTATAAAAATCTTAATCTAAAAATAAAGTAAAAATTATGTTATTAATCATGCATCAAGTTACGTAGTAAGAATATCTTATATCACCTGAAGAATTGATTAGATAATTGATGAGATACAAAGATGGATAAATGTGACTGTATTTTTTTTGGAGAATCAATGAGATACAAATGGATTGATGTAGCTGTATTGATATACAGAAGAGCCAAAATAGATGGATTGATGCGTTGTGATATAAAAATGATAAGAAGGAGAAATCTGTAGCAAAAATTAGAGAGAGAGGGGAGGAGAGAATGATGAAGAACCGATGAGAATTGAGACGGCGAGAAGAAGCAATACAGATAATAGAAATTAGGTCATGCGTAAGGATAAGAAGTTGAAATTACTAATAAGTCTTGAAATTATTTTCGGTGTAAAAAGAAAAAATGGCATTAACGTAACTTAATTTTGGGCTTCACCAAATCAATTGAGAGTTAGCTATTAAAGGGTTTAGATTATTAATTAAATAGTAAGATATGTATTTATTCTAATACATGAATTCAAGATTTATGTATTATTTTGGTTCATGTACATCAAGCATTTACTATGCTTAATGTATTCAAATTTAACTTACTTTTGCCACTTCCCCCTTAATATGAACCTCAGTCTTTGAAAATTATCAAATTTTAGTGGCTTTATAAAAACATCTACAATTTGATCCATAGTCTTCACATACTTAAGTTTAACTTCTTTCTTTGTGATATATTCTCGAATAAAATGATATCTTGTATCAATATGTTTTCTATATTCATAAAACATTGAATTCTTTGTCAAACTTTGAGCTCGCTTATTATTAATCATGATCTTTATAACATCTTCTGTTCTAAATAAAGTTTCTTAAATAGGGCCGACCCTAGACTTTGAAGAGTTTGTGGCCAAAAAAGGGGTCATTTGTATTTATATAAAAAATGATAAAATTGATGCTATAAAAATAATTTCATTAACAGAGCACATAAACTAAGATTTATAATGGGTCTTTTGTATTCATATGTGAACTAATAATAAAATTGAATATTGAATTGTTATAGTGATATTTAGAGCAAAGGAGAAACTAAAATAATTATTGAAATAAGAATTTTACTAGAATAAAAAGAGATCTAGCAAACTAATTGAGTGAGCTAAATCATTTTCATTTAATCATGCACAAAGGTAAATCAACATGGATCAAGCAAGAAAATCCCACCTAAATCGAAGGGTCTAAGTGCGTGCACTACTTGTAGCATCGATGGACGATAGCGTGATGGCAGCGACAAGATGATGCAATGACAATGACATTGGAAATCACAATGTGAGAATTGGGAAGGTGGTGGCGATGGTGGCTGGCGACATGGGTGAATAGTTTGAGGGTGAGCAAAAGTGGGTTCAGGAAGATTAGCATTTAAGGAGATATAAATAGGAAAATGTTGGCGAAGAGAAAGAAAAGGTCCTCTTCTGTGCGTGTTTTTCTCTCTTTTTTGGGCACTTTTACAAAAAAAAAAGTCTATAATATTTTAGAATTTATAATTAGGCCCTTTTTAATTTAATTTTTTTTACAATGAACACAGAGATTGTTTGTTAGACTTTACTTAAAAAAATTGGGCCCTACCAGAGGTGGAGCCCTATGCACCGACCCCATCTTAACCACCCTAGGGCCGACTCTAATCACCAGTACAAGAAATAGTTGCAACATACTCAATTTTACAATTGGAAAGTGTTACAATAGCTTTTTTCAACTCCACAAAATTGCATTATTTAAAAAGAATATAAAACCAATTATGATTTTTCTATCATCAATGTCTCTCACAAAATCACTATTACAATAGCCCATCAACTTAGTTGTTAGAGGATGAATAAATAGTATCATAATTTAGAGTTCCTTTAATGTAACGAAGTATTCTCTTAACTGCCAAAATATGAAACTCAACTAGATTCTCCATAAATCGACTCGTAACTCCAACTGCAAATCCAATATCTCAGGTCTTTTACAAGTCAAGTTTCTTAAACTCCTAATAAGACTTTTGATGTCGTTGGATCAATTTTCTCCTTTTCTTTCTTCACTTTAGATAATTGCGCTCCAAATTGCATAGGAGTATTAATTGATTTGTAATTAAACATGTTGAATTTCTTTAGAACCTCTTATGTACATCTTTTTTGAGAAATAAAAATTTCATCCTCCATTTTCTTTCTTTTTTTGGATTCCTAAGAAATAAATCATGAGTCCAATGTCAGTCATCTTAAATTCATGACTTATGGCTATATTGAATTCTTCAAATATTTCTTTTTTTGATTATTTCATGTAAAAATGAGATTATCCACATAAATACAAACATATAAGAAAACCGGACCGTTTTCTTTTATATATAGTGCATACTCATATAAATACAAATTATTTTCTTGCAAATATTGTTAGGGTCAAAAAAATTCACATATCTCTATAATGATATGATATTGTCCACTTTAGATCTAAGCCCTCGTGGATTTATTTTTGGACTCTATCTAAAAGGGCTTATATCAATGGAGATACCTTCCATCTTACAAACTCATAAGCTTTTTCATATATTTTTAATATGAGACTTTAATTGTATTCTCAATAATTCTTTTCTCAAATAAAAGTCTATCATTGTTCTCATGGTTTAAGTCTTTCCTCAAGCATCCAGTCACTATTAACTTGTTTTGAGCCTCTCCTCAAGTATTCAGTCACTATTAACCTACTTTGGGTTTCCCTTAAACATCTAGCCAATCAAGGTCATTCCTCTCCTCTAAGACTTTTTCACCACCTAGGGTTCACTCCCTCTGGATTTTCACTAAGCATCTGGTCACCCTTGACTTGCTTGAACTTTTCACCATCTAGGGTTCATTACCCCATGATTTTCTTTAAGCACCCGGTCACCCTTGACCTTGTTAAACTTTTCACTTAGAGTTGGCAGCCCCCTCCTTTATTCAAGGGTATTATTTCACCAACATGGTGTTAGGACTCATGCGAGCTAGAGGGGGAATGAATAGCTTCGATCACTTTTCTTCAATGCTTTGTGCTTGTCATTGAATGCATAGCAAAAACCTTGCTTTAATCGTGACTCTAATGCATAACTCCAGGATTTACTTGGTATCTATCTCCTTGAGGTGACTAATCCAAGGGTTCACTCATAGCGATCACATCCACTATAAAATCTCTCATTCTCAGAAACTTTTTGAAGATGGAGAAGTCTCTTACAATGTGTTCTTACAATAACAAGGGCACGTAATACAAGACACAAATGAATATAAAAATAATAACACTTTACAATTGAAAACCTTGCTTACTTGATCTCTTGTAGCTTGGAAATACCTCTTGATGGTACAGAAATACAGCGCACTATCCTCCAAAATCCCTAAGAACTGGCAGCAAAAAACTCCTTGAAACTTCTCCTTTAAAGCTATTAGGCCGGGGCTGATTTTTGCCTATTAGTCGACTGATCTTACCCATTGATCGATTGATATGGTCTTTGAGTGTTGAATAACCTCTAAACTTTTTGAAATTTGTCTAATTTTTTTGATAATTCGAACATCAGTCGACTAATGCCCAACATCAGTCGATGAGAGCATCAGTTGAATAGAGCATGCGAGTCTTACTCGCTTCTGTGCTCTTTAATTTGACATCAGTCAAACAAAACAAGCGAGTCACACTTGCTTCTGTTCTCTTTAATTTGATCTCATTCACTTGATTCTATCAGTCAACAGATTCTATTAGTTGAATCAAATCAAGTAAATTTAACTTGCTTCTGTTTAGTTTCTAAAACTATTAGTCGACTGATATCAACCATTAATCGATTGATTTCATCAGTTGAGTCTAGCAACCAAATTGACTTGCTTATGTTCGATTTCTAAAGCCATTAGTCGACTGATCAAATTTATTAGTCTACTGATACATGAGTTTTACAAATATAGATATCTGAACAAGCTTCGTTTCATAATGAAAATCACCTCGTTATGATATTCGAGTCAAAAGTGTTGATGTTGTTAGGGCCCGTGCAGTCGACAAGAGGGGGCGAATTACCTGTAAATTAAAAATGAATCTTTCTCAATCTTTCAAATAAGATTAGTAGCACAATTAATTTAAAGCAAATTAACAACTAATAAAATAAAGAGGCCAAGAAAGTTACTTGGTTACAACCTAGGCGCTTGTTAATTCAAGACAAAAAAGCACTAAAGATCTCCTTTGGTGAAGGCAGAGGAGCCTCTTACACTTGTTGAATGTTCAGAAAGTTACTAAAAAAATGAATACTTGAGTTGTTGAATATTTTCTATTTTCAGGGGTCTTTTTATAGTCCCTAGAAAATTTTATCCGAAGTTGGAAGGTACCTTCAATAGGCTTGAAGGTGCCTCTAGAATGACAAATTTTATCTGTGAGAAGATAAACTCTATCTTTACTAACGGTTACTGTTTGCCCAGTTGAAGGCACCTTCAAAGGGTTTAAGGCGCCTTCCATAAAGGCATGAAGGCATCTTCAAGGGATTGAAGGCGCCTTCCACCAAAAAGGCGTGAGGGCGCCTTCAACGCTATTGAGGGCACCTCCAACAGCTCCACAGCACTCCGTTTGCTTTTCTGCTGCTCCGATCGCCTGGGTGATTTTGTCCATCTGGAATTGGATTCACTCGGACCCATCTTCCGGCCTTCTCCTTGAGCAAGGTTTCAGTCCAGCTTCTCATCCCTCGGAAACACCACGCGCTTCCTTCTCATCTGCCAGCGTACTCTTCTACATCACCCCGTCCTTCAGATGCACCGAGCCTGTCGACTCTTTCTCGTGCCATCCTTTTTACTAGCTAGGTCTTTCGCTCAACTTCCTGTGCTCCTAAGTTCCTGCACACTTAGAGACAAGACATCAAATACACACAGAACCTAATTTAACTCGATTGACCATATCAAAACTATCTCGAGGTACTAACAATCTCCTCCTTTTTGATGTGCATAAACCTGAGTTAGAGTTAGGAAAAAATCATAGTTAAAACTGTAACTTTTACAAGCTACAAAAGTACAAATATAATCTCCCCCGAGACTTAAGCTCTTAACTCTTATTCTTCTCCTTTGATCACATCAAAAATAAAGTTGGGAAAAGCAAAGTTGGATAAAGAATTTGAAACTTTTCTAAGGGTAAGGAAACATATTTCAATTTTTATATAAAAAATCTGAATTTTCATGATTTAATAACGACATTTGCAAAAAGAAGAGTTTAAATTTTGGAAATTAGTGTTAAGGTTCAATAGTAAATTTTTCACGAAAAATTTACAAGTGTTTTAGTACAAACAAATTATTTTGCACAAAAACATAGGTTTTGCAAGTTAAAATTTAAAAATTAATTAAAATAAATCCTCAAATATTTTGTAAGTATTGATAAAAGAATGTAAAGTTAAAAAAAAAAAAATTTAAAAAATAAAGTTTCAAGATTTTTTAGATTTAAAAATAAAGTTTTCGATAAATAATCTATAGAAAATTTATTATTTATCAAAAATTTATAAAAATATATTTTTCGACAGAAATTCAATAATTCTATTAGTAGACAAAATTTGGATAAGAATTTCTAGCAAAAATATTATACGAAAAAATATTTTGACCAGTTATGATTCTTTTCAGAAATAAATATTTTAAAAATAATTTTATTAATCAAAAAATTAGGTTGATTTTTCTATGTATTCAAAATATAATTGTAATTTTTAAAAAATTTAGTTTTTCAAAATACTTATTTGAAGAATTTTAAGTTTTAAATTATGATTTTTAATAAAAAATATTTTATTTGAAGAAAATTCTGGAAAATTTAATACTAAGAGATTTTCTATTCTAGTAATAAAAAAATTAGAAATAATTATTAACAATAAGCATACAAACTTGGTTTTGCAAATTAATATTTCTAAACATGAATAATCCTTTATTTATTCTAAAAAAGATTTTGAGACCCAAAATAAATTTTTACATACAAGGTTAATAAGAAATTTATTTGGAACATATTTTTATGATATATTTTTTTAATTTGTCTCTTATGATATTTAAGATACCAATTTAGACTTCTATAATTTTTTTAGGCATTTTGATTAAGACATGCAGAATTTCTATATTTTTTTAATTTGGTCTTTTTTCATTTTCTTCCTTTAACTTATCATACATTTCTAAAGGGCAAGTTTTTGCTAAGATTATTTTTAATTCAAGAACTTCTCTTTTTCCTAAGAAGGTGACATTTTTTGAAACCAATACTTCTATTTTCTTGGGATTATAACAATAATATCCAACAGAGTTCTTTGGATATCCCACAAAATACCACAAAGTGGATCTACTATCCAGTTTGTCTCCCACTGCCTGCTTCACATAAGTAGGACATCCCCATATCTTCAAGTATGGATACTTGGGAGGTTTTCCCATCTATATTTCATATGGTGTCTTTTCTAATGCTTTTGTATAACTTTATTCAATAACATTGCCGCAGTTTCGAGTGCATAGCCCCAAAACGATAGCAGTAAATTAGTGAATCTCATCATAAATCGAACCATGTCTATCAGCATTCGATTACGATGTTCTGCTACACCATTAAGCTATGGTGTTGCAGGAGGAGTCCACTGTGAGAGAATCTCATTCTCTTTTAGATAGTCCTTAAACTCTGTACTCAAGTATTCTCCACCTCAATCTGATTGAAGCTTCTTAATACTTTTTCTCAATTGTTTTTCTACTTGATTTATGAACTCTTTAAACTTTTCAAAAGATTCAGACTTATATTTCATCATGAATAGTCATCAGTAAAAGTAATGAAGTAGTAATGACCATGTTTCGTGCTAACACTTAATGGACCACACACATCAGTATGGATCAAATCCAACATATCATGCGCACGTTTCACTTGACCTTTAAAAGATGTCTTAGTCATTTGTCCTTTCAAATAGGATTCACGAGTTGGTAGGGAATTTATGTTTGATGAATCAAACAATCCTTCACTTACTAACTTAGTCATCTTTCTTTGAGAAATATGACCTAGTCTAGCGTGTCATATGTGTGCTTGATTTATACTATCTTCTTTTCTTTTTTTTTTTATTGTTGATTGCGCTTGTATATTGTTTACTGGAATATCTTTCAATTTTAAGTTATAGAGATCATTTTCTAATTCACCAGTCCCAATCAAACATTCATCCTTGTAAATATTGCAAAAACCTTTTGCAAATAGATAAGAATAACCACATCTATCAAGCATAGAAATAGAAACAATGTTTTTAACTAAGTTTGGAACAAATAAAACATCTCTTAAATACAACTTAAAATCATTGCTCAAGATCAAAGTAATGTCTCCTATAGCTTTCGCAACAACTCTTGCTCCATTCCCAAGTCTCAAGAAGGTCTCACCCTTTCTGAGTCTTTTACTTCTTGTCATCATCTGCAAATCATTGCAAAGATGAGAACCACAACCAGTATCCAATACCGAAGAAGTAGAGTTAATAGAGACATTAACTTCTATATAGAGCATACTTTGCTAAAATGCTTCTGAGCAAGATACTCTTTACAATTGTGCCTCCAATGTCCAAGCTTATTGCAGTGGAAACAAACATGTTCTGACTAATTAGGCTTTGTAGGCCTTGGCTTCTTATTAGGCTTAATCTTCTTCATAGGGGCATAACGCTTCTTTCCCTTTTTCTTAATTCCTTTCTTAGATCTAGAAGATGAACCCGCAAGGAAAACAGATTTTTCCTTTTTATGGTTACTTCATAATTTGCAAGCATATTGACTAGCTCTTCAAGGGTAGCCTCTAGCTTATTCATATTGAAGTTAACCACAAAATTGTCAAATGAGGGGAGAGACAACAATATGATGTCTTCGATAGCTCGTGTGGAATAACCAAGTCAAGGTTCACCAACTTTTTAATAAGCCCAATCATCTTAACTCCATGCTCATGGACCGAAGCCCCATCTCGCATACGAGCCGTTATGAGCTCCTTGACAGTCGCGTGCCTGACTAAACGAGTCTCTGCACCATACAACTCTTGTAGGTGTATGTGAATATCTTTAACATCCACAGTCTCCTCAAACTGTCTTTGCAGTTCATTTGACATTGAAGCCAACATATAACATCTTGCTTGAAGATTATGGTCCGACCATTTTTCAAGCTTTTCCAACTGATCAGGGGTGGCATTAACAGGAGCCTCTTTTGGAGGTGCATTATCCAATGTGCAATCTTTTCAGATGCCAGAACAATCTTTAAATTTCTTAGCCAGTTAGAATAGTTAGGTCCAGTTAATTTGTTCTGATCAAGTATCACAGATAGTGGATTCCGAGATGTCATATCGAAAATATACTAAAGTAAAAATAGATAATTAATATTATTGATTATTTTTAATAATTCATAAGATAAAATATGTAGACTATTATATTTTGAATTATCTCCCACTATTTTTAACATTTCCATCACACTCTAATGAAAAAGAGAAGTTATATTTCCTTAGTGAGTACATAGAGCCCAATTAGTCAATTGTAATCCCTGAATGATATCAGCCGATCATAATTTCCAAAAGGTAGAACTCAATTACATCATATGCAACCTCTATGTAATTCGCCTCACGTTTGATAAGGGCCCAATAATATGATGCCGATTATCTTTGTGTTTCAAGCCAACCCATCAATGTTAGATTGTAATAGACGGTCGTCATGCGTTCCCTCAATGATATGAGCCGAAGTCATGGGAGTTCCACCCATTCCACATCACTTATGTCAGTGGAAGACACAGCTTTCCGACATCCAGGCCTCCCCAATGATATGAGCCAGAAACTGACTGCTGGTAGCCTTCATCATGCAACCACCGTTGATGGAAGACAGTGAAAATTAAATATACTCTTTTATTTTTCCCTTTATGGCTTGATATAAATTTTGAATCATATTCAAAATGAGGGGCTTTAATTTAAATATTTATATCATCACTCGGAAGATATAATATGTTTTATGTATGTTTGTCGGATTTAAGCAACTATGTTATAGAATAACATACATACATATATCTAATACTATATATCAAATATATCATATTTTAAGGATGAGCAATCAGTGAGAGCCATTTGATCATCCTTCTTGCATCGTATGCATAATATCAAATATTTTATATCAATTAATTAATAATTAATTAATTGGTCAACTTATGCTTCTTGTTAATTATTTAAATTTGACCGCAAGATTATCAACTAAATTGATAAATCAATTTATCTATTATCAATTTTGGTAAACCAATTATTATAGGTAAAATCATGTTTCACCATAATATGTTACCAAATATTTTACGTGATCAAACTAATTAACACGAACATATTTACTTTTGTCTTAAAGTTCATACGATAAATAATGATAACCTGGCTCTGATACCACTGTTGAAACCTAGTTCGAAATTCGATGATCATGTTTCTACACTCTTATGCACAGCGGAAATTTAAAATTTTATTTATGATTTAACAATTAAATCAAAGGAGTATTGTATGATTTTTAAAACAAACATAAGCATGATCTTTATCTAAGCATGCATTACAATCTAACCGTATAAGTAAGATTTTAAAAGCATAACAAAGATACACTATCATGTGATTGATTCATATAATGTTAATTTAATCATTTTATTTATACATGCTAAACTATCTAAAATAAACATTAGATCATTTAAGCATAACATAAATAAAACTATTAACATGTATTAACATACATATGAATCATAGTACAAGCATAAACATACCTTCCAAACAGTCTGTGTTTGAGTATGACTCCAATTATTCCAGTCGTAGCGAAATATCTCCTCGTTGTTGTCACGAGCTCGTACTTCCTTTGTCTAATCCAGTCCACGATCGGAGTCCTCTTTCCAACACTTGATCGCACTAGAGATCAAGTGTTGTTTTTCGTCGAGATGATCAAAACGACTTCCTTGACGATGAGGAAGGGGATGCCCAATTACCCTTCACAAGGGATTGTCTAATAATCCTCAACAAGGGACTACGCCTTCTAAAATTCTGCAAGAAGGTGGGCGACAATAATACTTCTCGAAGAGGAGATGTAACAACAAGAAAATGAGACTTTTTGATGGAAGAGAGGGAGAAGATCTCTATCTTCTTTTGGAAGTGGCTACCGAAACTCCAAGGAAAGGAAAAATGCTTGCTGTCTGGATTTTGCAAGCTTTCTTAACTTCACTGATCCGAAAGAAGAACAAGCCTTCTTTTCAAAACACACAAACACCACGGACCCTTGCCGTTCAAATTCATCCAGCACACCAAAATGATGCTACCGTATTTTTCCAGCAAGGAAGAACATGATTCTCTCCTCCAAAACCAATCAAGCCGTAGCTTTCATCTTTTCCTTTAATAGTTTCAAAGAGCAATAAAATAAAAATGTGGAGGGAGTGGAAGAGTGAGTGGGAAGGTGGATTAGTGGAGAAAATGAATGGTGAAGTGGAAAACGTGGTGACGGTGGGAAAAAAGAAAAACAAAACAAAATTTGTTTTCTTGTTTTCTCATTACACGTTGAAATGAAATCTCGCTTTTTCCTTTTTATTTATTTATTTCATGATGTAATATTTAATGTATTGTATTTCCTCTTGAGCTTGAAATTTCAAAGTCCATTATCGCTTTCATCTTTACGTATTAGATTTTTAGAACTTTTCTAGAACCCAATAATATAAGTCCATTGTAATCATATACAATAATATAAATCAAATTTATATATTTTGTATGGAACTCTTCCATTCTCCTTGTTTCCAATGATTGAAAATTATTATAACATTTGATCATATCAAACTTTATTTGCCAACACACGGTTTCATCACATCAAACTTTATTCGCCAAATTCAACTACTTGAATTTGACTTTCTCAACGGGAAATAGAGAAACCAATACTTGTGTGACTCTCATTGGTTTAAGGATACAACTAGCCGTGGGTTCACAACTCTTTGTGATTCAGGACTATACTTGTCCTTTATTCGGGCATACTCTTAATAGTCTCATCCTATGATTAACTCCTTAATTATAGGACGTCAGAATTAATTCTGATTAACACCCAACGAATCATGGTAAGAGCGTCTAGCAGCACCACCCCATGATTCCCTAGGTATCACTGAATAGTGCCTGCAAGAACCAGTCGATTATGGTTAACGTACAGTCCGATCCCTTCATCTCATATATCCCGGTCGAATCTACAATCATTGGTACATCGAGGATTGTATATTGATTCGACAACGATGTGATATATCTTATACTGATATCACATGTGTAATTATGAAACTCCTTTCCTAAAGTACATCTTACAGCTCTGATTAGAGACTTCATTCACTATAAAACAATATATTACATAGGATATCCATACCTATAGGTGTGCGGTGAATCTCCGACTACAATACACTGACTCCTATATATTTCATTACTACACCCAATCTCACCACCTGATGACCCTAATAGAGTCGGTAAATGAGTCAAAGTGCAGCCCCAACATATAGAGTCTCAGAGTTATCCCGGGTCATAAGGACTACTAGTGTACAACCACAACCAAAGACTTATCCACTCGATAAATGATAACCACTTGGAAAGTGTGTGTGTGGGATGTTCGATGAACTCATCATATGATCACCCATCTGTATGTTTGAACATCTCTATGTCCTTACCAATGAAACATGATACACTACATCACGGATGCTAGTCTCTAGCTCAAATAACCTTTTATCCTTATTTATTAGGCAACACAATTGACTAGGAACAAATTTAGAATATACAATGATATTGATGTATTTCATGATGCCCATCATATGTACCACCATATCTCACTATAGTATATTCAAGGACTTTATCTATGCATATAGCATGGGTATAAAGATAAAGTAATGCCAAACTGAATTGAATTATATTAAAATAAAGGTTATTTATTTACAAGAGTTCATAAAGCCCTAGCCAATAGTTGGCTTTGTAGGGCATCTACTCTAACAATAAGTTGTTGTATCATCATCCAGGGAGGTGTTGGCGTCTGATTTGTCCTTCTTGGCTTTTAGAGTAATGTTGTTAGATTTTTATAATTCTTGAGAATCTACACAATGAGTCTCGTGAAGTTAAAGAGTTGAAAATTGACTTTCAAGAGAACATACCTCTAAGTCCTTAGAGATGTAGTAAGCATCTACTAAGGCTGACCATTCTTGAGTTCTTTGAAATATATTAAGTGTGTACCTTAAGGAGTCACGATTTATTACCCTTTCTCTGAGGTTGTTGAGCTGTGTGATCAGGTCTTTGATCCATGCATGGAATTGGGCTACCTTCTCTCCTTTGTTCCTCCGGAGGTTCATTAGTTGGCTTCGAAGGATGTCCCACTTTGCTAGTTTGGCTTTTGAAGTACCTTTGTGAAGCTCCAGGGATTTCTCCCAAAGATCTTTGGTGGACTTGTAGCTTTCGATCCGGCATACATCCTAAGGCGAAAGAACGCTAAGCAGATAGAACTTTACTTTTCCATTAGGCACGAAGTTGGCTTGCTCCTTCTTCATCCATGCGTACTCTTCTTTCTTGGCTCTGTGCTGATCCATAGGTGCTACAAAACTATATTTTATAATTAATAGAATTTCGAAGTCGATTTTAAAGAATACCTCCATGCACTTCTTCCACGTTGTGAAGTCTCCCTCAAATTTCGGTGAGAAGATGTTGGATCCAGCCATTTCTTTTGCTTCGGATGGCAATTAGTCCTTCTGAAGTAAACCTAGCATTGATACCACTTGTTAGGACCCGTGCGACCAGCAAGAGGGGGGGTGAATTATCTGTAAATTAAAAATAGACTTTCTCGATCTTTCAAACAAGATTAGTAGCACAATTAACTTAAAATAATTTAACAACTAATAAAATAAAGAGGTAGAGAAAGTTACTTGGTTACAACCTAGGCGGTTGTTAATCCAAGATAAAAGAAAGTACTAAAAATCTCCTTCGGTGAAGGCGGAGAAGTTTCTTACTCTCGTTAAATGCTCAGAAAGTTACTAGGAAATGAATACTTGAGTTATTGAATGTTTTCTAGCTCCAGGGTCTTTTTATAGCCCCTGAAAAATTCTATCCGAGGCTGGAAGGAGCCTTCAATAGGCTTGAAGGCACATCTAGCATGGCAAGTTTTATTTGTGTGAAGAAAAACTCTATCTTCACCAATGGTTACTATTTGCCCAGTCGAAGGCGCCTTCAAAGGGTTGAAGGCACCTTCCATAAAGGTCCGGAGGCACCTTTAATCCCTTGAAGGTGTCTTCCACCAAAAAGGTGCAAGGGTGCCTTCAATGCTGTTGAGGGCGCCTCTAGCAGCTCCACAGTACTCCGTTTGCTTTTCCGCTGCTCCGATCACCTGGATGATTTCATTCATCCAGAATTAGGCTCACCCGGACCCATCTTCCGACCTTCTCCTCAAGCAAGCTTCTGCTCTGACTTCTCGTCCCTCAAAAAATATCGTTCACTTCTTTCTCGTTTACCAACGTACTCTTCCACAACATCTCGTCCCTCGGATGCATTGAGTTCGTCGACTCTCTCCTGTGTCGTTCTTCTCGCTAGCTACATCTTTTGCTCAACTTCCTGTACTCTTAAGTTCCTGCACACTTAGACATAAGACATCAAGTACACACAGGACCTAACTTAACTTGGTTGACCATATCAAAATCACCTTGGAGTATTAACAGATGCAATTGACCTCCAGGGTTTTGATATTTGTTTGACAATATATTTAATGGAATCCAGTCAGGTCAATATTGACTGGATGACTAGCAAGGGTGAGAAGTCTAGCAAGGGAAGTCCTAAATGCAGTTAGGCAAGGGAAGTCCTAGTCGTGGCTAGGCAAGGGAAATCTCGGTAGATCGTGAAAACCAGGTAGGAAGTCTAGATGGGTCAAATAGACTTGACATATGGCAAAAGGATTTGGCAAGTTTGGAGGACCCGATATAGAATCCCTGGCAGGCTGATCCGATGCTGAGTTATTGTGAGTGAAGCCAAGTGGTGAAAATCCTAGGAGAAGGTAACGTTAGGTAACAAGAAGTCTTGGAGGAGTGAATTCCAAGCATTATAGTATTTTACTAGACTAGTGGATCTTAGTAAACCTAAGTTTAGTTTTACTATAGTATTTTGCATTACTATTATTGTTGTTGGATAATTTAGTATTACAGGAAAAGTCTTAGTGACGATCATGCACCGAGCAGAAAAAGTCCAAATAGCTGTAGAGGACCAAATGTTTGACAGGTAGGTTGAGGTAACCAACTAGAGTAAAACGATTGGGAGGTCATGTCCTAGGAAGGGACAAACCCTAGATCGCTAGTCCAACTAAAGAAACTAGGAGGTTTCTAATTTGAGATCAAGATAGGTCTTATTGTATTTTCTTACTCAAGAAGCATTATATTACTGTACTAACTTTAGTATTGCAGGAAAAATCTTAGTGGATCAGGTGATCAGACACTAAGGAGAGAAAGTTCAAATAGATTTGGAGGACCAAATGTTTGCTAGGTAGGTTGAGGTAAGCAACTAGAGTAAAGTGACAGGAAGGTCATGTCTCGGGAAGGGACAAACCCTAGATCGTTGGTCACACTAAAGAAACCTGGAAGTTTCCAAGTTGAGATCAAGATAAGTCTTACTGTCTTTTCTTACTCATGTAGCATTATACTACTGTGCTAACTTTGTGTTGTAGGGATATTTTTTTTACTGTAGAACTAACTCTGTTTTGCAAAAGTCGAAAGGATTGGCCGACTGAATAGGAGGTTCAGTCGACCGAACCTAGCTGATGTGTCAAGGTTTAGATCACACAGAGCAGACTTAGAAGTCAAGCAGATCGGTTCATGCCCCAGGAAGGGACAGACCCTAGGTCGCTAGTCTAACTAAAGAAACTAGGAGGTTTCCAATTTGATAGAGAGATCGGTCAACCGAAAGGATCAGTCGACCGAAGGCTTTTTCAATCGACTGAACGTAACTTATAAAAAGACCTCGAGATTCGAGCCAACAGATAACGAATGCTTGTGAAACCTTATGATCTTCCTCTCTGATTCGTGATGCTACTGCTCTATTCTTCAACTCTTTGTGCAAACTATAACACCGAAGAGCTTTGACAATTCTTCATTTTATATCTTCATTGTTGGTATATTTACTATTGGATCAAGATCGCGCTAGAGGGGGAGTGAATAGCGCTCGTGACTTTCACGTGTTTCGGATTCTAAAAACTCGACGAGTAAGCAGCGGAATAGAAAGAGATAACAAACACACACAAATACACAAAGGGTTTACTTGGTTCGGAGCCTAGGGTGACTCCTACTCCAAGGCCCATGATCGTTGATCACTTTTCGATGGGTAACAACTATAAAATCGATAAGAGTACAATAAGTGTTTACAATTAAATGTACCGAAAAGAAAACTTATACCGACAACTAGAAATGAAGAAAACGCGGCTTCGAGTTGTCGGGTACTTGCAACAGCACTTCTGAGTCGTCTTGTTAGCAACACACGAGAGAAGGTCACTTTAGAATTGATTATCTTAATCTTCTTCTCGAACACCCCTTTTATCCACTGCTGGAGGCACCTCAAACCTCATCCAAGGCGCCTCCAAGCCTCCTGAGTCAGCCGCGTGGATCAGCGCAGAAACCTACGTCGCTTATCCTGCTTGAGGCGCCTCCATGGCCAGTCCAAGGCGCCTCCAAGCTCCAAGGTGCCTTAAATCCCATCCGAGGTGCCTCCAGCTCCTCTTTGTAGCCAACTTCTATTTTGCACCCGAGGCACCTCCAAGCTCCATGGAGGCGCCTCAGACACTGTTCATCCGAGGCTTAGCTTGTTCCTTTTGTACCTGCAAGACACGTTAGTCCCAAAACAACAACATACCCTGCAAGACAAAGTTAGAAAAGAAATAAACATGATAAATCAAGTGATCGACAATCATCAGACTGTCCGGATCTGACTTCAGTTTTTCGACCGGAAACCCTAGGTCGATCTAACGCCTACTGTTCCCTCTGCGGGTAACACGTCCTCACCTACTCCCCTCAGGAGAGATTACCTGATGCTAGTCCGATCCTCCAAATCAACTGGACTTTCTGCCTAGGGTTACCACCCCCTAGGACCTAGGGTTACCACCCACTAGGACCTAAGGTTACCCCCCTTAGGATTTTCACCACTTAGGGTTACCACCCCTTATGACCTAAGGTTGTCACCCCTTAGGGTGCGTTTGGTTCAAGTTATCATGTATAATCTTGGTTATGTGATTACCAGGTAATCACATAACCAAGATTATGGGGAATAAAACATAACCAAATGTTGTTTGATTCAACCTAGGTAATGCAACAAAAACTTGTTTGTTTGAAGGTTTTAATGAATACCCTAGTTTAATATTTTACCGTATTACCCTTAGTTACAAAACCAACTATACATAATAATAATAATATTATTATTATTATTTATTTTTTTATGTTTTTTACTTTTCTTTTTTCTGTATATTTTTTTACTTTTTTATGTGTTTTTTTATTTTTTAATGTTTTTATATTTTTATATTATTTATATTATTTATATTTTTTTACATTTTTTTAATTTTAATTTTTATTTATTTATTTATTTAATTTTAAAATTTTTTATTTTTAAAATTTTTTAAAATTTTTTTTAAAAAAATTTAAATTTTAAAAAAAAAATTAAATTTTTTATTTTTTAAATTTAAATTTTTTTATTTTTTTAAAAATATTTATTTTTTAAAAAATAAATTTTAAAATTTTTTAAACATTTTTTTACATTTTTTCTCTTTTTTTTCATATTTTTTCTTATCGGAGGATATTTTTGTTAAAAAAAATTCGTTAACCCCGGAATCAAGAAAAACCTTAGTTTTCTGAGGTTTTCCGATTCCGGGCTGCATGACCCTTTTGTTGACGTGTCGGGCATGGAACATTACTCGGGAATCATCGAATACCTAAACCAAAAAAGGTTTTTGTTGATAACCTTGGTGGATAACCAAGGTTATCGAGAATAACCCCGAACCAAACGCACCCTTAGGGTTTTCCTCCACCTAGGGTTACCACCCCCTAGGACCTAGGGTTACCACCCCCTAGGGTTTTCACCTTGCCTAACCGCAGCTAGGACTTTTGCCTAAGACCACTTAGGACTTTCCTGCAATCTCCATTAGACATGTTAGATCCCAAATAAGCTTAACTTTGACTCCTTTGCCATTATCAAAACTTGGGTTTGATCATCGGATGCTTCCCGCACCAACAATCACCCCGTTTTTTATTATGGCAATTGAAATTCAAAGTTAAATAAAATAGATGCATAAATGATCTTCAAAGTTTAAGTAAGAAACATAAACAAGCTTAAGTAAATAAATTTAAATACAAGCATAACTTAAGCTAAAACATACTTAAACTTTTAACGATGTAAGACTCCCCCTTGATAAGAGCTCTTTTTAATTTAAATTTTAAATTTGCTTTTTGAATTTTCTTATTCTCCCCCTTTGCCATATATCAAAATAAACAAGGGAGTAGAAAGGAACAGTGATTAATGGTCTTAGCTTGTTTTTAACTTTTCAAAAATGTTTAGAAAAGATAAAGGCGTTTAATATTTAGCTTTTAGGAGCTAATATTATTGTAAAACTTTTAGCTAAGTGAAACTTTTAACTTTTAGAAATTAATATTCTTAAAAAGCTAGGTAAACTTGTAAAATGCTTAATTTGAAAAGTTAAATTTGAAAGGCTTTGTTGAAAATATTTCGTTAAATTCTTAAAGCCTTTTTTTTAAAAGACATTTTCTTTATTTCAAAAAGTTTTTTGAACAATATTAAGTTAAAATAAAACAAGTTTTTTCAAAAAATACTTAGCTTAATTTTAAAAGAATCTAAAAATATTTAGCTAAATTTTGAAAGAAGTTAAACGATACTTAGTTTAGAAAGCTTTTTGCAAAAAGAATTGAATTTGAAAATACTTAAAAAAAAACTTTAAAACACTTAGTTAAATTTGGAAACCTTGTAAATAATATTAATCAATTTTTGAAAGAGCTAAAAAACACTTAGCTAAATTTAACAAGCCTTTTGAGAGATATCTAGCTAAGATTTAGGTTAATTTGAAAAAATATTTGGTAAAGTAATTTGAAAATCTAGATTTTGAAAAGACTTCGAAAAAGACTAAGTTTAAAAGGCTTTTGAGAAAAAAAAATAAGCTTGTAAAGTTGCAACTAAGGCCATTTTCACATAAGTTCAAGAAGTCCTAAAGTCCAAACATGAGTAACTTAAAAATTAAAATTAATCATTTAGTTCCTGGGGCCAAATGTCTAACCATTTAGCTACTAGTTGATTACCTAGAGGGCAACAACTTTCACTTGGTTAGTCAAGTTAAGTTAATTGATCTAGTTAGATTTGACTAGGTCTGGATGACTTAACTTGATTAATGTAATGTTAGTTTTTAATGCCCAGACTTATTGCGATGCACAGAAATAAGAATTCTGAAGTCTAGGCTGTACCCTATGTATCTCACGTCGTTCTAAGTTTCTCAAACACAAGCAAGTTATGCCTAGTATGCTTGTGAGATGCTCTGGCTGAAACTAGAGGAACATGATTTCTAAGGTTAGTGCCTAGGCTAAGTCCAAATTTTGAAAGTCTACTAAAATTGGGATTTTGAAGACATTTTTTTCCTAAAATTTTGAAGGATACAAAAACCAAGCTAATTAAAGATAATGAACATAAGGTCTATTCTACTAAGCACATTTCTATTTGTCTTCTAAGTGCACTGAACTCAAGTTCAGGTAAGGGATTTGTGAATATGTCAGCTAGCTTTGATTTGGACTTAACATAGTTAAGTACAATATCACCCCTAGCTACGTGATCCCTTACAAAATGGTGTTTTACTTCTATATGTTTAGTTCTTGAGTGGTGAATTGAATTTTTGGTTAGATTAATTGAACTTATGTTGTCAATTGAAATTTTAGTGTGCTGATATTCTAATTGATAGTCTTTTAGGGTATGCATCATCCATAATAGTTGAGATGCACATTCTCCTAGGGCTATGTACTCAGCTTCAGTGGTTGATAGGGCAACACAATGTTGCTTTCTACTTGACCAGCTTACTAGGCACTGATCTAGAAATTGACAGCTACCACTTGTGCTTTTTCTATCTAGCTTGCACCCGGCATAGTCTGAGTCAGAATAGCCAGTTAGATCAAGAGTGTAAGTCCTAGGGTATCATAGACCTATAGTTAGGGTTCCCTTAATATATCTAAGTATTCTTTTAACATGAGTTAAGTGTGACTCTTTTGCACAAGATTGATATCTTGCACACATATCTACTGCGAAAAGAATATCTGGTCGGCTCGCAGTTAGGTACAGTAGACTCCCTACTCCCTATCACACTACGATAGTATTTCGACTCTACTGGTTTACCTTCTAAGTCTGAGTCAACTTTAATATTAGTGGCCATAGGTGTATTAATATTTTTTGAGTTTTCCATTCCAAATTTTCTAACTAATTCCTTAGCGTATTTAGTTTGATAAATGTAAATTCCATCTTTAGTCTGTTTAATTTGTAAACCTAAGGAAAAGTTCAGCTCGCCTACCAGACTCATTTCAAATTCATCTTCCATTAATTTGGTAAACTCTTTTAAAAATTTGGAGTTGAGCTATAAAGATGTCTTTTTCTAAGGTTTTTACAAAGAGAGTTGGATCTATTTGACCTTGGTTGAATCCTTTTGATGTTAGATAATTGGATAAGCATTCATACCAAGCCCTAGGAACTTGTTTTAGTCCATATAGGTTCTTTTTTAGTCTAAAGACATGATTTGGGTATTCTAAGTCCTCAAATCCTGGGGGTTGACCTACATATACCTCTTCTTTAATAAATCTGTTTAAGAATGCGGATTTTACATCCATTTGGTATTGAACCCCTTGTGTGTTGCATATGCTAGCAGCATCTGGCTACAGGGGCATAGGTTTCACCATAATCTAACCCTTCTACTTGATTGAATCCTTTGGCTACTAACTTAGCTTTGTTTCTGACTATATTGCCCTGATCATCTAATTTGTTCCTAAAAATCCATTTAGTATCAATTATAGTCTTGTTCATGGGTTTAGGTACTAATTCCCAGACTTGGTTTCTTTTAAATTAGGCTAACTCTTTTTGCATTGCTAAGGTCCAGTCTGGGTCTGGCAGGGCTTCATTTATAGTTTTTGGTTCAATTTAAGAAATCAGGGCTATTTGGCTTAGGTTCCTGTAAGATGACCTAGTTCTGACTCTTAGAGTTGGATCACCCAAAATTTGGTCAGATGGATGATTGGTGCTTGTTCTTGTTGGTCTTACATTTGGGTTAGGAATTGGTTCTTCAGATTCATTAGGTTCAGGTTAAATTCTGTCATCATCTTCTGTATTTCTTGAGTTAATATTTTCTGTATTATTATTTTCATTTCTTATATCGGGTAGTTTATTTTTTTCATCAAATATTATATTCATTGTTTCTTCAACTTTTAGGGTATTTTTGTTATAAACTCTATATGTCATACTAGTTGTTGAGTACCCTAAAAATATTCCTGGGGTTGTTTTTGATGAAAATTTTCCTAAGTAGTCTTTAGTGTTTAAGATGAATACTTTACACCCAAAGACTTTTAAATAATTTAAATTAGAAATTTTATTATAGTATATTTTATAGGGTGTTTTATTCTGAAATTTGTTAATTAAAATCCTATTTTGTATATAACAGGTTGTATTAATTGCTTCAACCCAGAAATGATTGGATAATTTGTATTATATTCGTTTAACATGGTTCTAACGGCTTCTTGTAGGGTTCTGTTTTTACGTTCTACTAGACCATTTTGTTGGGGGGTTCTAGGGCAAGAATATTCATGTTGATATCCATTAATTTCACAAAATTCAATAAACTTATGATTTTCAAATTCTCCCCCATGGTCACTTCTTATTCTTTTTATCTGTGTGTCTTTTTCATTTTCTATTATGTTACAAAAAGTCTTAAATACTTCAAAAGTTTCATCTTTAGTTTTTATAAATTTTACCCAAGTAAATCTTGAGTAGTCATCGATTATTACTAAGCAATATTGATTTTTACTTAGTGACTTGGTTCCGTGTGAATCAAACAAATCTAGGTGAAGGAGCTCAAGTATCGAAGCAGTTCTGTTTAGATTGGTTAACTTATGGTTTGACTTGGTTTGTTTACCTTGTTGACAGGTATCTTGAATTTTCAATAAATTTTAATTTGGACAGACCTCTAACTAGACCATTTTGACTCATTTTTTAAATGAGTCTAATATGAGTGTGACCCAGTCTCCTGTGCCACAACTCAGTTTCCTTTTGTTGTGTTAGGAGACACTTTATTGAGGATGTTGGTAGATTAATTGTGTAGACATTGTCTCTCCTAACGCCCTTAAGTATGATTTCAGGGTTATCAATATTTTTAACTATACACCCAGATTTGGTAAAGTTTACTGAATAACCACTATCACATAACTGACTTATATTGAGTAAGTTAAAGTTAAAATTTTCAACTAATACCACTTTTCCAATAATAAAATTGGAACTGAGTTCGATGTTACCTCTTCCGATTACCTTAAGTTTACCATCGTTGTCGAATGCAACAGATCCTAAAGTCTTTAGTTTGAGCTTTGTCAACTTCAGTCTATCTTCAGTCATATGTCTGGAGCATCTACTATCCAACATCCATTGATCCAATTCTTTATGTTCCTACACATAAAGTATTTGAATTGGAATCTATTTTATGGGAAAGATAGTTTGAATGAAGTTAGCTCCCTAATTTTCCATCTCACCCAATCTTGGTTTCCAATCAGATATCCCTTATAAGTGATTGTGAGATGGTTAGATTATCAAGTTGTTTTGTCTAAGTTAATTAGGTTGATGAGTAAGTTTGTTAATTTCATTAATTTAATTTGATTAGTTAGGTTCGAATGATTTGACTTACGAAAATTTTTTTAAAATAAGTTTTAAAAGGAATTTTGATGTAAGTTTTAAAAGAATTTTTAAATAAGTTTTTTTTAAATAGAGTTTTTAAATAAATTTTCTAAAAGATTTTTTTTAAAAGAATTTTTCAATAAGTTTTTAAAAGATTTTTAAGTAAGTTTTTAAAAGATTTTTAAATAAGTTTTTTAAAAGAATTTTTAAATAAGTTTTTTTTAAAAGAATTTTTAAATAAGTTTTTAAAAGAATTTTTAAATAATTTTTTTAAAAAGAATTTTTAAATAAGTTTTTAAAATATTTTTTAAATAAGTTTTTTTTAAAAGAATTTTTAAATAAGTTTTTTTTAAAAGAATAAATAAGTTTTTAAAAGAATTTTTAAATAAGTTTTTAAAACATTTTTAAATAGGTTTTTTAAAAAGAATTTTTAAATAAGTTTTTAAAAGATTTTAAATTTAATTTGATTTTAATTAATTTAATCCTTAGTCATCTCACCAGATCTAAATTTTTCAATCAAGGAATCCTATAATTTTGTGAGATGAATTAGGTTCAATTATAGTGTTTGATTTAACTTTGTGTTAGATTTAGGTTTAGCTTTGGGCTCAACAAATAGGCATTCTTCGGATAAACTTCTGGGCTATGGTGAGTCACCTGGACATCATTAGAGTAACCATGCCTTCGAGGTTTTCCAAATATTCCTATCCACTGAACTTAGTACAAAACCTTGGTCTAACTGGTTAGGATCCATAAAGGGTAGCTTCGGTTAGTTCCACTTAGCCAAATGCACCAGGTCGAAGTCATATCTTCCTAGACATGCATAGACTAAGCTTCCCTAACGTACTATCATCCAAAATTTCACCAGTACCATAGGTCAAATTAAACTTGTTCTCTTTCTAATTAGTCCTAATTACCCTACCGGGTAGCTTGGTTTGGGTTACCCTGCCGGGTAGGTTAGTTTTGGAGGTATCAGCTATTCTGGAGCCTCCTCCTATATTATTGATAATTTTATTTAATTTTATAAATTAGATTCGAGTTATATTCCTTTAATGGTTAATTACTTTTATTTATTTATTAAGATGATTTTTCTATTTGCTCCCCCTGGATCATAGCCTCGATATAATCTATCAAGGTAATGTACTTGATCCTTGGGGACCCAATATTGACCAAGTCTAACTTGATTAACTAAGTTGGACTTAGGTACCCATGCTTAGACTATTTTACTATTCGGTCTGTTTACTAAAGATAAATAAGATCGAAATTTCCTTTTTGCTTTGAATCCTAGTTCGGATCAATTGTAAACGACATTCTGTTTTCCAAGAATCAAGTCAAGATTCTTGGAACCCAGTGTAAACCGTTCCAATGCAATTTTTAAATCCTTGACTTGACTTTTCAGGCTGGAATTCTTTTCCTCAAGTTTTTGGACTGAGGTTCCAGTCTGAACTGGGTCAGTCAAGGATTCAGTATTAGCCGCTTCTTTAAGGGATGTTACCTCCTTTAGAAGCGACTTAATCCGAATATTTGACTTAGCTACTTTACACATTAAATAATTAATTAAATTGTATAAACGACATTTACTTACAGAGGGGTTTAGCCCTTCAGAAACGGATACGGATCCGTGGCTTCTCTCGGACTCAGCTTCTGATTCATCCACGCTTCCGGACTCGTTGGTGTAGTCCTATGCCGTCAACGCAAGAAAGCTTGCTTGCTCGAGTTCTTCATCGTCGGATTCCTCGGAAGAAGACTCGTCCCACGTCGCCTTCAGGGCCTTCTTCCTTCTTGGTTTCTTCAGATCCTTCTGGTTCGGACAGTTCGTCTTGATGTGCCCCTTCTGATTGCACCCGTAGCATGTCACCTCGAACTTTACCTTTGCTTGGGCCTTCTTGGATTGAATTGCCTTTTTGAGGCCCTTCTTGTTGAAGCCTTTCTTTTATTGTAGAGCTTCCTCACTAGGTTGACGAGTTCGGTAGTGAGTTTGTCATCGTCGTTGTCTGAATCCGGTTCTTCTTCTGACTCCGGTTCGGTTCTGTGCTTTGATTTTGACTCACGTGCTTTTCCTGTACCTACAATCAAAGCCAAACCTTTTTCGGTCGAACGTGAGTTAATCTGTTCATGAAGTTCAAACTCAGCAAACAATTCATCTAATTTAATAACAAAAAGTTCCTTAGAGACCTTGTACGCATCTACCATGGATGCCCACAAGGTATTCCTCGGAAAGGCATTTAAGGAATACCTTATTACATCCCTGTTGTCTACCTTTTGCCCGATCGCATGTAGCCCATTGAGTAGATCTTGTATCCGGGCGTGGAGTTGGGTAGTCGTCTCACCTTCCTGCAATTTAATATTATATAACTTATTAAATATTAAGTCCCTTTTACTCACCTTTGTGTCGGATGTTCTTTCATGAAGTTCGATCAACTTCTCTCACAACTCCTTGGCGCTAGAAAAAGGGCCGACCTGGTTGAGTTCCTCCTTTGTTAGTCCACACTGGAGGGTGCAAGTTGCTCTAACATTTGCTTCTACCTTCTTGATTAATGCTGGATCCCAGTCTTCGCAGGGTATTGGTTTGCCGTCTCCATCAGTTGGTAGTTTAAACACAGTCTTGACGATCATCCACATCTCGAACTGAATCTTTAGGAAATTCTGCATTCTGCCCTTCCAGTAACCGAAGTCTTCTCCGGTGAAGAGTGGGGGGCGGGCAGTGTTGTAACCTTCTTGTTGGGCCATTTAGAGGATATGCACAAAAAAAAACAAAAAGATGTCCCAGGACTTGATTCTGGATTAGTAGTGCGGTATGGAAATAAATTGTGTTCTCGAGTGGTGTTGCACCAACTTCGAGAAAAGAATACGATTACGAAAAGAACTAGATCAGAATGTAGCAATTATGCTAATTCTAATCGACTCCGAAAATTGAGAAATACCATGAAAAGAATGCTTGATTGGTGGTTGCACCAAATCAAAGCTACCCCGCTCTGATACCAATTGTTGGATCGAGATCGCGCTAGAGGGGGGTGAATAGCGCTCGTGGCTTTCACGCGTTTCAGATTAAAAAAAACTCTACAAGTAAGCAGCGGAATAGAAAGAAATAACAAACACACACAAAGACACTAAGGGTTTACTTGGTTCGGAGTCTAGGGCGACTCCTACTCCAAGGCCAGCGATCGTTGATCACTTTTCGGTGGGCAACAACTATAAAATCGATAAGAGTACAATAAGTGTTTACAATTAAATGTACTAAAAAGAAAACTTATACTGACAACTAGAGATGAAGAAAACGCAGCTTCGGCTTGTCGGATACTTGCAACAATACTTCTGGGTCGTCTTGTTAGCAGCACACGAGAGAAGGTCACTTTAGAATTGATTGTCTTAATCTGCTGCTCGAACACCCCTTTTATCCATTGCTGGAGGCGCCTCAAACCTCATCCAAGGCGCCTCCAAGCCTCCCGAGTCAGCCGCGTGGATCAGCGCAGAAACCTTCGTCGCTTATCCTGCTTAAGGCGCCTCCATGGCCAGTCCAAGGCACCTCCAAGCCCATCTGAGGCGCCTCCAGCTCCTCTTCGCAGCCAACTTCTATTTTGCACCCGAGGCGCCTCCAGGCTCCATGGAGGCACCTCGGATACTGTTCATCCGAGGCTTAGCTTGTTCCTTTTGTACATGCAAGACATGTTAGTCCCAAAACAACAACATACCCTACAAGACAAAGTTAGAACAGATATAAACATGATAAATCAAGTGATCAACAATCATCGGACTGTCCGGGTTTGACTTCGAATTTTCGACCGAAAACCCTAGGTCGACTCGACCCCTACTGTTCCCTCTGCGGGGAACGCGTCCTCACCTACTCCCTTCAAGAGATATTACATAATGCCAGTCCGGTCCTCCAGACCAACTAGACTTTCTGCCTAGGGTTACCACCCCCTAAAACCTAGAGTTAGCACCCCCTAGGACCTAGGGTTACCACCCCCTAGGATTTTTCTCCACCTAGGGTTACAACCCCCTAGGACCTAAGGTTACCCCCCCTTAGGATTTTCACCACCTAGGGTTACCACACCCTAGACCTAAGGTTGCCGCCCCTTAGGGTTTTCCTCCACCTAGGGTTACCACCCCCTAAGACATAGAGTTACCACCCCCTAGAGTTTTCACCTTGCCTAACCGCAGCTAGGACTTTTGCCTAAGACCACTTAGGACTTTCCTGCAATCTCCATTAGACATGTTAGATCCCAAATAAGCTTAACTTTGACTCCTTTGCCATTATCAGAACTTGGGTTCAATCGTCGGATGCTTCCCACACCAACATTTACTTAGCTTGTATAATTATTTGTAAATCTCATTATATGAATTACCTCTTTTCTAAAGATTTCGGAAAGAGAAATTTTTGTGGATTATCAAACGGTGCGATCAAAGATTGAGGGTCTTGGAGTAGGAGTCGACACAGGCTCCGAACCAAGTAACTATTTGTGTCTTTAGAGTATTTCTTTTGCTATCTTATTTTCTGCTGCTATACTTTGATTTGGTTGTACGAGATGAAAAAGATTTTTAACAAGCAATATCACCCCCCCCTATCAGTATTTCAATCTTCAAAAAGTTATAACATTCAGAAGTTTGCTCTGTCAGAACTTCCTCGTTTCATGTTAACTCTTTGTTGAACTTTCGACTAGCATGTGTCCGATCAATTGTGACTCACTTGAACTTTTCATCTTGTGCCAAGTGTTTAGCTCCTAGTTGACCCACTTTGGACTTAACCTAATTCCTAACTAGGTTTGCCTAATTCCCAACTAGGTCTTCCACTGCCTAGCCCTGTTAGGACTTTCATTTCCTATTTCTCAACTAGGAATTCCATTATCTAGTTCTCAACTAGGTTTTCTACTGCATAACCCCACTAGGACTTCTATTTCCTAACTAGGTCTTTTACTGTCAAGCCCCGCTAAGACTTCCATTACCTAGTTCCATTAGGACTTTTACTGCCTAGTCTCGCTAGAACTTGCACTACATATTGATCAAATAATGGAACCCCAACTCGAGTTAACTCGAGTTGGGTCAACTTGGTCAACCTTGACTAAAGGTCGATTGCACCAACACATGGCTCTATCTGGACTGTGACTTTGATTCCACTTGTTAAGACCAAAAGAATTACATATTTACATAATGGTATGGTAGTGTCCACTTTAGGCCTAAACCCTCATATATTTATTTTTGGGCTCTACCCAAAAGGCCTCATATTAATGAAGATATCTTTCATCTTATAAATCTATGATCTTTTCTATGTATTTTCAATATTTTACTTTGATTGTATTCCCAATAATTAAGTATATTGTTCAAAGCTCTTGACACTTGTTTAAACACGTAAAGTGTCTTCTTTAGATTCAAGACCTTATCTTCATGCCCCTTAACCACATATCCAAGATGTTGCTCAATGTAAAAATTTTCATTAAGATAACCATTAACAAAGATAGATTTAACATCCAACCGATAAATCTTCCAATGATTGTGAACAACAAGAGATATCAACAAGTGAATTGTCTTCAATCGAGCTACTATAGCAAATACCTCATCATAATCAATGCCTACTTTTTACTTGTAGCCTTTAGCAATAAGTTGTGCTTTAGACCTTTCTACTTCTTCATTGGTATTCCTCTTTGTCTTGTACACTAATTTGACTCTAATAGTCACTAACTCCCAAGTATCACTCTTCATAAGCTCCTTTCCACTTCTCATCCTCTTTTATTTCTTTAAAGCTCAAAGGTTTAATATTTGCATGTAAACAAAATAGACTCATTTCATCAATAAAATGAGTCTATCATCATGATTTTAATATTTGGAGGTTTTTTTCCCTTGAAAATGATCCCGATGTGATTAATAACCCGGGTGAATGTGGAGCTACTAGTGAAGTAGATTCATCTTGGACTTCTTATTCTATATTAAACTAAGAAAGGAAATCATAAGACCACTTCTTCTTAATTCTTCTTCTTCCTTGAGCTCCAATCTCATGATGCATCTTTATTAAATTCTATATCTCTGTTTATCATAACTCTTCCTCTGTGTGGACTGTACAATCTATACCCCTTAAAATTTTCATCATATCCAATGAAAAGAAGTTTCTAATTTTAATTATCTAACTTGGATCTTTCTTATGCATGGACATGTGCAAATGCAATAAATCCAAATATTTGTAGATGTGACACAGTTGATTTCCACCAACTTCATGCTTATTGAGGTATTATATTTTCAAGTTCTTTGTTAGAGATCGATTTGAAAGATACATAACACATGCCTCAACTTCAGCCTAAAACTTTTTAGGAATGCCATTAGAGTTTAAGATACTCTTCTCCATATTAAGTATTGTCATGCTATTCCTTTTGGTAACTCAATTTTGTTGGGATGATCTAGAAACTAGTATAAGACAACAAATTTCATGCAACTCACATAAATTGTTAAATTTATTAGATAGAAATTCATCACTCCTATCGGTTTTTAATACTTAAATTTGATGTCTATTTTCTTTTTTTTTAACAAGTGCTTTAAACCTTTTGAATACATTAAATGCCTCATATTTTTGCTTCAAAAATAATCTCATATTTTTCTATTAAAATCATCAATAACCCAAAGATTCTAACTTAATAGGACCACAAACATTAGTCAAGCTATTCACTGAAACGGAAATTGAAAGTTAGAGAAAAAAAATATCAAGTTAGACAAAAATTTTTTTGAGGAAGCAGAGCTAACACTAAAATCTTTTAGCTTCCAGCCTTCCACCTTGTGCTTGGTGGGCTTCTTCAAGGCCCAAAATGAAGTAGGCTGGACCATGTATCGGCCCAAGTCCTAACTACTGTCGTCATTTATGTCATCAGAAAAACAGTTCTATAATCGAAAACAATGTAGACAGATTTACTCTATTAAAACTCATTTAAAAAAAGATTCAAAAATAACATCAATGCAGTCGTCAGATGGCCTAGGCATCTTCCTCGTTCCTTCTGCTATCTTCTCGATGGCTTCAGCTGGCTCTCAGCCATCATGAATGACCAGAACTGTAATTCTGTTGCACAGCTTTCCAGTCACGCTTTGTCTTCACTTTCATTGTTTACTTCATGGTCCAGAGTTTGATACTCTAAGTTCACTATTTTCTCCGTTGCACAGTTTGTCTCCATTCTAATTCTTAGGTGAGACAGTCCACTACTCAATCTTCCTATCAGTTTAGTATTTTCTACTGTCTGACATAATTCTGGAGAAATTTCTTTTCCCTGAGCTGTCAGAATCCTCCACCTTCCTTGCCCTGGTTGGGAGGATAAGTCAACTTTTAAGTGAGACTTTGCTACTGTCCGATAGACGTCTTTCCTTCTAATTATTTATACGGTGCACTACGAAATTTATCTCAATGACGCTTGCAGTCTGGATAGATCTTCATGATATTAATTAGGGTGCCGATCACCCTCATGATTAATCGATTTGATCGGATACCAATTAAAAAAAAATCTATTAGGTAAATTTGGATTACAAACATATATACATAAAGCCTACGTTTAAAATTTTTCTGAAATTTAAAATTCAAACTCTGGTTTTTTTTATTATTCCTCACAACGTTTTACCATTACATCACACCACACTCGGGGACATTTAAGTGAGACAATCTTGTTCATGTTGATGATAGAGAAAGAGGATTAAAGGTCAAAGATGAGTGAGTACATTAATCAAATTTTCTTTTTCAATGAGATCTTGATGGAGAATATTAGTCTCATTGTATTCTTGGTATATAGTGTGTAGTTTGATAAGGATGGTTTTCTTGCCTTTTCTTCATGTTTTTTTTAAAAAAAATATAAACTCAAATAATTGAGGTAGTGAATAAGAAATAATGCATTCTTTATTAGATAAAATGGCATTTAGGTGGAGCCATGCTAGATTTTGAGGAAAAGCCTAGCTAATTTGACTTTGATGGATTGGGACGTCAAACAACTTGCACCCATTCCAAAGAGTAAAAGACCAAAATAGCAAAATTATTTCTCATACGACATCCTATACTTTCTATATGTTCATACTCAAAAGACCTACCATCTCCGTAGTAAAATAGACAATGAAGATTATGACGAAGATCATGTGAAGTTATAAGGGAGCATGGATATATACATGAAAATATAATTTAAATTGTTTGATAGGAGTATTATATTAATGGAATAAAATTGAATAAAACTTGGACTTTTTTTTTCAAAATATTGTCATATTTTGTGTTTTTTAAATAAAAAAAGTCATGACAACAATGAGAACCCTACAATTTCTTAACTTTCTGTTTTTTTTTTTTGTCCTAACCATAAAAAAAATGGAATTTGGCCTCTGCTTTTGTAATTTGGTCACTCCAAAAATGCGAGGCTCCGGGGCTTTTGGACTGTAACTGTGCGCCCTCTGCAGTCACCAATCATGTCATCGAAAAGGCTCCTCGCTCGGTTGGGTGTCGTTCTCAGCGTAGCCATCACCCCAAGACTTTTAAGGCATGTTTACTTGGACGAAATGGAAACGTAAGAGACTAAATTATAGATAAAGGCAGTGTTCAGCTAGTTAAATTGAGAACTAGGTCCTTGTAAAAACAGCTTTAAATTATTCTTCATCGTCTTCATACCGAAATGATCTCGGACCTAATTAATTATTGTTGTTATTGTTGATTACTATAATTAATATTATTTGAAGTTGTTCGCGTTGGATAAAATAATATGTTACTAAAGTTTTTGGGAATTAATTGAATTTAAATACATCAAGTTAAATTCAATTTATTTGTTGAGATGACTTGAACAGATAATTTTAAGCTGTCAACAAGAGTTGATTTCTGCCAAGTGTTGAACGCAAACAAGTGATCGGCAGGACAAGTGAGCGGTCGGATGGACGAGTCGCAGACCAAGTGACCGAGCGGCCGAACAAGCAAGTGAATAAGCGGCTGAGCGAACACTACAAAAATACTGTCACTTAGGGAAAACTTTTGCAACAAATTTTAGAAAAAAATTCGTTGGAAATTGGATTTGGGACGAAAATTACGACAAAAAAAATTCGTTGCAAATATGCCGTCGCAAAAATTTGCGACGAAAAATTATAATTTCGTTGGAAATTTTGCAACGAAATCAATATTCGTTGCAAAATTCGTTGGAAATTTTGCAACGAAATCAAAATTCGTTCCAAAATTCGTTGAAAATTTTGCAACGAAAATAAATATTTGTTGGAAATGTCAAAAGAAAAAATCTCCAACGAACCCCAAATTTATCGCAAATTAGCAACGAAAAAACATATTCGTTGCAAATAGATTTGCGACGAATAACTATTTGTTGGAAAAGTTACAAAATACAATATTTCCAACAAAAATGTGGATTCGTTGGAAATTTCCAATGAAAATACATATTCGTTGGAAATTTCCAACGAATCCACATTTTCGTTGGAAATTTCTAACAAATATGAATTTCGTTGGAAATTTTCAATGAATCCATTGATTCGTTGGAAATTTCCAACGAATATGAATTTCGTTGGAAATTTCCAACAAAATATGGATTCGTTGGAAATTTCCAACGAAAAATTGTATTCGTTGGAAATTTCCAACGAAATTCATATTCGTTGGAAATTTCCAACAAATCTATATTTCGTTGGAAATTTCCAACGAAAATACATTTTTCGTTGTAGCATTCCGATAAATACGATATTTCCAACGAATCTAATTTCGTTGCAAAATTCGTCCCAAAATTTTAAAAAATATATATCCAGTCCCATATTTTTTCCTATTACAATTTTTTTTTAAACAGATTCAACATATATATATATAATACACCACTAAACACAATAACACAAATATAAACCAAAAATCAACAACATATTAATGTACAACAAAATAAATACAAAGGTAGATCCGCTACCTTAGCGGCCCCCCTAGTGCCGGCCCCACGGATATGGAGGGAGGTTCATGCAGGTACACAGGCCATAGGCGCATGGCGGGGTAAACCCCAGGTCGTACAACAAAATAAATACAAACATCAATAATATAAACCTAATCACATACATCATTAAAACATGTTCCATACACAACCTAAACCAAGAGCATAAAACTAACAATACAACATGAAAAAGTTACAAGAAAACTAACAATGCAACACACATTATCATCCAACAATACAAACTACAACAATATACAACTACAACTAACACTCTAAACCAAACACTATAATAAAGTTACAAGAAACATGACATAGTATCCAAATTCCAATGTCATACATAAACATGAAAAAGGTAGAGTAGAAGATAATTTTATGGAGATCCTTCTCAATCCAAATCCTTCTTCTACCTACATCAAAAGATAAACAAACAAAAAGAAAATCTTATAAACCAACACAAAAATAAATAGGTAAAGACTTACATATTTTTACGTCAATACCATCATCATCTTCACCTACCAACCGAACAAAAAAACAATAATAATCAAAATACAAAAATTAAGAATTTATAAAATCGATTATAGTAATAAAAACTCCTTTCATTCTGCATGTTGCCTGTTTCAAATAAATTATAGTAATAAAAACTCCTAGAACATAAATACTAATGGTCAATATTACTTAGTTCACATACAACTGCAAATAACATATAATAGAAGAAAATAAAAACATGCAATCCTTATTAAAATATCGTGTGTAAATAAATATACCTAACAAAGATAAATAAAATCGAACGTCTCTCCCAGCCACGTCAAATCCAAACCTGCACAAACATTAATATCAGAATTACAATAAAATAAAAAGGTCTACAAATAAAAACATGCAATCATTATTAAAATATCATGTGTAAATAAATATACCTAACAAAGGTACGTAAATAAAACCGAACGTCTCTCCCAGCCACGTCAAATCCAAACCTGCACAAACAATAATATCAAAATTACAATAAAATAAAAAGGTCAACAAATTATCAAATATAATCTTGGCCCCAGCGGCAAGGAACTGACCCCCGGACAGCTGTGCCGCGGTAAGGCACAGACACCCCACGACCTACCAAGGTCGAGAACAACTAGCCGACATCAAACAATGACCTGCCGATTTACAAACAGAGGTTATCCAATGCTGGCAGTGGCCCAACAGCTAGGCGAGGCCACCAGCAACCATCCTATGCCGACAGTGGCCAGGTGAGGCAGATAATGGCCAACCTCGGCGCCGGCGAGAGAGGCCAGGCGGCGGCGCTAGGGCCAGGCGCCGCCGCGGCCAGGCGCGACCGCTCGTGGCCAAGTGAGCCAGCTCGTGGCCAGGCGTGGCCGCGAGCATCCTGGCAACGCTGCGAGATCGGAGCAAAAATAAGGAAATGTGATCGACGGAGTAAAAATAAAGCTTACCGGTCGAGAAAGATGGGCGGAAAATTAGGTCACGCAGTCGCCGTCACGCAGGGAAGGAGAAAAATTAGGTCAAGGAGAAAAGAACGGGCCGGGTGGAGTTTATATTAGGGTTTTCCAACGAATTTCCAACAACATAATTATTTGTTGGATATTTCCAACAACTTTCAAATTTGTTGGAAATTTCCAACGAATCTGTAGATTCGTTGCAAACTCTACATTTTCTTAAAATCACGGTTAACCGACCTAGAGATCTCCGAATTGGATGAAACCAGTTCCTATGTGCTCATCTATTTATCCTGATTTTATATATGTTCTCAAATATTTTTTTTCCCTTATATATATTTTTTTCAAAATTTTTTCAATTCCCATTGTGTTAGGAAAATTAAATTCAGGTTTAAAAATTCACAGATCAAACTAAATTAGCTCCAAAATGATTTTTAATTCATGAATATAATCGCGAGAACCTTACGAATGTAAACAAACTGATTTTTCCTCGTTCTGAGCACTCGAACATTATTTTGTAAATCTTACAAGTTCAACTATACTTCAATTTGATTTAAAACTCTAACACTTTCATGCTCAAATTCAAATTCATCCAATTGACCTAGATGTTAAAAATTCATCTTATGTCAAAAAAAATATTTGAGCTCATCTATAGAATCAAGAGACGAAGAGGAGCACATAGGAATTGGTTTCATCCGATTCGGAGGTCTTTAGGTTGGTCAAATGAGTTTTTAAGACATTGCATACTTTGCAACGAATCTGGAATTCATTGGAAATTTCCAACAAACTGGAAGATTCGTTGGAAATGTTTCCAACGAATCTGTCAATTCGTTGGAAATTTCCAACGAATTCCAGATTCGTTGCAAACTCTACATTTCCCTAAAATCACGGTTGACCGACCTAGAGACTTCGGAATTGGATGAAACCCGTTCTTATGTGTTCCTCTATTTATCCTGATTTTTTATATGTTCTCAAATATTTTTTTCCCTCATATCTTTTTTTTATTTATTTTTGAATTCCCATTGTGTTAGGAAAATTAAATTCAGGTTTAAAAATTCACAAATCAAAATAAATTAGCCCCAAAATTATTTTTAATTCATGGATATAATCGCGAGAACCTTATGAATGCAAACAAACTGATTTCGCCTCGTTCCGAGCACTCAAACATTATTTTGTAAATCTAACAAGTTCAACTATACTTCAATTTGATTTAAAACTCTAACACTTTTATGCTCAAATTCAAATTCATCCAATTGAACTAGATGTTAAAAATTCATCTTATGTCAAAAAAAATATTTGAGTTCATCTATAGAATCAGGAGACCAAGAGGAGTACATAGGAAATTGTTTCATCTGATTCTGAGGTCTCTAGATTGGTCAAACGAGTTTTTAAGACATTGCATACTTTGCAATGAATCTGGAATTCGTTGGAAATTTCCAACGAATTCCAGATTCGTTGCAAACTCTATATTTCCCTAAAATCACGGTTGACCGACCTAAAGATCTCGGAATTGGATGAAACAAGTTCCTATGTGCTCCTCTATTTATCCTGATTTTATATATGTTCTCAAATATTTTTTCCCTCATATATATTTTTTTTATTTCTTCAATTCCCATTTTGTTAGGAAAATTAAATTTAGGTTTAAAAATTCACAGGTCAAAATAAATTAGCTCCAAAATTATTTTTAATTCATGGATATAATCGCGAGAACCTTACGAACATAAACAAACTGATTTTGCCTCATTCTGAGCACTCGAACATTATTTTGTAAATCTAACAAGTTCAACTATACTTCAATTTGATTTAAAACTCTAACACTTTCATGCTCAAATTCAAATTTATCCGATTGACCTAGATGTTAAAAATTTATCTTATGTCAAAAAAAATATTTGAGCTCATCTATAGAGTCAAGAGACCAAGAGGAGCACATAGGAACTGGTTTCATCCGATTCGGAGGTCTCTAGGTTGGTCAAACGAGTTTTTAAGACAATGCATACTTTGCAACGAATCTGGAATTCGTTGGAAATTTCCAACGAACTGGCAGATTCGTTGGAAATGTTTCCTACGAATCTGCCAATTCGTTGGAAATTTCCAACGAATTCCAGATTCGTTGCAAACTCTACATTTCCCTAAAATCACGGTTGACCGACCTAGAGACCTCAGAATTGGATGAAACCAGTTCCTATGTCCTCCTCTATTTATCCTGATTTTATATATGTTCTCAAATATTTTTTTCCCTCATATATTTTTTTTCTTTATTTTTTCAATTCCCATTGTGTTAGGAAAATTAAATTCAGGTTTACAAATTCACAGATCAAAATAAATTATCTCTAAAATTATTTTTAATTCATGGATATAATCGCGAGAACCTTACGAACGCAAACAAACTGATTTTGCCTCATTCTGAGCACTTGAACATTATTTTCTAAATCTAATAAGTTCAACTATACTTCAATTTGATTTAAAACTCTACCACTTTCATGCTCAAATTAAAATTCATCCGATTGACCTAGATGTTAAAAACTCATCTTATGTCAAAAAAAATATTTGAGCTCATCTATAGAATCAGGAGACCAAGAGGAGCACATAGGAACTGGTTTCATCCGATTCGGAGGTCTCTAGGTCGGTCAAACGAGTTTTTAAGACATTGCATACTTTGCAACGAATCTGGAATTCGTTGGAAATTTCCAACGAACTGGAAGATTCGTTGGAAATGTTTCCAATGAATCTGCCAATTCATTGGAAATTTCCAACGAATTCCAGATTCGTTGCAAACTCTATATTTCCCTAAAATCACGGTTGATCGACCTAGAGACCTCCGAATTTGATGAAATCAGTTCCTATGTGCTTATTTATTTATCTTGATTTTATATATGTTCTTAAATATATTTTTTCCCTCATATATTTTTTTTCTTTATTTTTTCAATTCCCATTGTGTTATGAAAATTAAATTCAGGTTTAAAACTTCACAGATCAAAATAAATTAGCTCCAAAATTATTTTTAATTCATGGATATAATCGCGAGAACCTTACGAACGCAAACAAACTAATTTCACCTCGTTCTGAGCACTCAAAAATTATTTTGTAAATCTAACAAGTTCAACTATACTTCAATTTGATTTAAAACTCTAACACTTTTATGCTCAAATTGAAATTCATCCAATTGACATAGATGTTAAAAATTCATCTTATGTCAAAAAAAATATTTGAGTTCATCTATAGAATCAGGAGACCAAGAGGAGCACATAGGAACTTGTTTCATCCGATTCCGAGGTCTCTAGGTCTGTCAAACGGGTTTTTAAGACATTGCATACTTTGCAAAGAATCTGGAATTCGTTGGAAATTTCCAACGAACTGGCAGATTCGTTAGAAATGTTTCCAACGAATCTGTCAATTCGTTGGAAATTTCCAACGAATTCCAGATTCGTTGCAAACTCTATATTTCCCTAAAATCACGGTTGACCGACCTAGAGACCTCCGAATTAGATGAAACAAGTTCCTATGTGCTCCTCTATTTATCCTGATTTTATATATGTTCTCAAATATTTTTTCCCTCATATATTTTTTTCTTTATTTTTTCAATTCCCATTGTGTTAGGAAAATTAAATTCAAGTTTAAAAATTCACAGATCGAAATCAATTAGCTCCAAAATTATTTTTAATTCATGGATATAATCACGAGAACCTTACGAAGGCAAACAAACTGATTTCGCCTCGTTCTGAGCACTGAAACATTATTTTATAAATCTAACATGTTCAACTATACTTCAATTTGATTTAAAACTCTAACACTTTCATGCTCAAATTCAAATTTATCCAATTGACCTAGATGTTAAAAATTCATCTTATGTCAAAAAAAATATTTGAGCTCATCTATAGAATTAGGAGACCAAGAGGAGCATATAGGAACTTGTTTCATCTGATTCCGAGGTCTCTAGGTCGGTCAAACGGGTTTTTAAGACATTGCATACTTTGCAACGAATCTGGAATTCGTTGGAAATTTCCAACAAACTGTCAGATTCGTTGGAAATGTTTCCAACGAAATTCCAACAAATAGTATTTTCGTTTCAATTTTTGCGATGAAAATACTATTCGTTGCAAAATTTGCAACGAAGAAATTATTCGTTGGAAAATTTGCAATGAAAATATTTTTCGTTGCAAAATTTGCAGCAAATATTTTTTTTTGTCGCAAACTTGCAACAATATTAGCGACAAAATATCTTTTGTTGCTAATTTGCAATGAATTTATTTTGTTGCTAAATTTGTTGCTAATTTGGAACAGTTTATTATTTTGTTGCAAATTTTGTTGGAAAGTTTGGAACAAAATTTAAATTCGTTGCAAACATTCGTCCCTAATAGACTATTTTTTTTGTAGTGGAACTGTGGTCGAATAGGCGTGCAACGGAACAAACGTAAAGGCCGAGCGGGCTGCGGCTGGACGAATGTGTGACCGAACGAACGTAGAGGCCGAGCGAGCTTCAGTCGAATGGGCGAGTAGTCGAGCAAAGAATAGGCCAAATGAGCGAGCGACCGGATGGGTTTGCGGCCGAGCGAATAAGCGTACGCTGGAGCAGACCAAGTGTATGGCCGAGTGGACCAAGAGTCTGAGCAAGTTTACGACTAGACGGGTGAGCAGCTAAGCGATTGAGCGAGCGACCGAGCAAGTGGCCGAGCGAACTGAGCGACTGGACGGGCGTGCAGTCGACTAGACAAAAATGCCGACCAAGTTAGCAACCGAACGAACACAGAGGCCGACCGAGTTAGCGTCTGAGTAAACGTAAAGTTCGAGTGGGTGGATGGACCAAGGCCTACGAGGGTCATTGTTTCCTTGAAACAGATTCTCCCTACCTCCGGCTGTACTTCGAGGTTTCCTCGGGTCCTCTATTTCCCAGGATATAGTGATGAACAGTGATTCCCACCAAGCACTGATAGTCACGGCGAACTGAGAGGTACTCGACTGCTATTATGGACACTTCGCCAAGTAAGAGATGCATGATAGAGGAGAAGGGGAACGTAGGTGGAGAGCTTCAACTTTTTGAGTGTGTAGCGTTTTGCGCAACCTTCTTATATAGGAGCTCAGACCAATGGACATCATTAATAATCATTTAATGATCATTATTTGCCAGCTGTGAAACACTAATATTTCACTCGGCTGTTGAAAATTGACAGTGATTCAGATTGCATGAGATGAACCACCGCTCTTAAAAAACTCACTCTTGTATTCATAAGATATGTTACAAGGAGAGTATTACAAAGAGGAATAAAAAACTTCTCTCACAAGAAAGGAAGATTGTCCCTCTTGTTTGAGGATAAGAAACATGGAGAAGGAGATGCTTAGCCTTTTTGTAGAAAATAGAAAATAGAAAAATAGAATTTCTTAATTCATCCAATGAGAGATATGCAACTCCCATTTTATGAGGGATGAAATGATTATTTAACCGTTATCATCCAGCCAAATATTAATTGTATTATAGACAAAATAATGGCAAGCAATTAATGGCTGATGTGGCACCAATTAATAGCTGATAAACTTGCCAAAAGAAGCTGATTTGACAACCAAACAATGGCTAGGTGGATGGCCAAATAATGATTTGCATAATGGTGGATTTCCATCTGTTTTATCTTCCTTATTTTCAACACTCCCCCTCAAGTTTGGCGAATAGATATCCATGGAGCCCAACTTGATGAGGATGTTCTGCATATAGTTAATTGTAGTCCCCTTAGTGAAGATGTCAGCAAGCTGCTCATGACTTCGTATATAAGAAGTGATTATGATTTTGTCTTCTATCTTTTGACGCACAAAATGACAATCAACTTCGATGTGTTTGGTTCGCTCATGAAAGACTGGATTTGAAGCAATATGGATGACTGATTGGTTGTCGCAATATAGTTTAATAGAAGTGGTGACCATAAATCCCAACTCTTCGACTAAAGCCTTCAACCAGACTATTTCACTAGTTGCAGTTGCCATTGCCCTATATTCTGCCTCTGCGCTTGATCTAGATACAATTGACTGCTTTTTTACTTTTCCAAGATATTAGATTTCCTCCAACAAACATGTAGTATCCTGTAGTTGATTTTCTATCTTGAGTGTCTCCAGCCCAGTCTGCATCACAGTAGCCCACAATCTCTGAGCTTTTGTTGTTCTTCATGCATATCCCTCTTCCTGGAGATTGTTTGAGATATCAGAGGATCCTTTCAATGACCTTCCAGTGGCTCATCTTAGGTGCGTGCATATGCTGGTTGATTTGGCCAATTGCATATGCAATATCTGGTCTGGTAATAGTCAGGTAGATGAGTTTGCCAACCAACCTCTGGTACCTCTGTATGTCAGCAAAAGGCTCATCCTTATCCTTCTCTTCATTATACGTAGAGAATGGACTGTTGGCTGACTTTGCTCCCAACTTACCTGTCTCCTGTAAAAGGTCAAGAGCATATTTTCTTTGGGATAGAACTATCCCTTTAGGGGAATAGGCTAATTCTATACCTAGAAAATACTTTAATTTGTCCAAATCTTTAATTTCAAATTTCAAATTTCAAATTTCAAATTTCAAATTTAGACATTAAGAAATTTCTAGCTTGATTAATGTAGTTCATACTACTTCCAGTAATAATTATGTCATCTACGTATATAAGTACTATAGTGGTTTCCCTATCATTATTTTTAATAAAAAGAGAAGAATCACTATAACATTTTCTGAAATTGAGACAAATAAGTGCAGAACTTAATTTTGCATACCAAGCTTGAGGAGATTGTTTCAGCCCATAAATAACCTTTCTTAGTCGACAAACCTTTCCTTCCTCTCTTGAATGAATCCCTTGAGGTAATTGCATATATACTTCTTCTTCTAACTCCCCCTGGAGAAAGGCATTTTTAACGTCCATTTGATACATTGACCATCTATTGTTGGTGGCCAATGATAAAAGAACCCTTACTGTGTTCATTTTAGCCACGGGAGCAAATGTTTCTATATAATCGACACCGTAAGTTTGAGTGTATCCTTTGGCCACTAGTCTAGCTTTAAAGCGATCTATTGAACCATCACTTTTATGTTTGACTTTGTAGATCCATTTACACCCTACTGCCTTTTTGCCCTCGAGTAAGGTTGTAATTTCCCATGTTCTATTTTTTATAAGGGCATCTAGCTCTTCTTGCATTGCCTTTTTTCCATTCTGGATTTTCATTGGCTTCATTATAATTCTTGGGTTCTTGTACTTGATCAATGCCACTCAAGAATACTTGATGACTTAGGGAAGTATTATTAGTAGTATAATAATTAGCAATTGGATGAGATATAGCTTTAAGATTGTAATAATCTACCCATTTAGATGAAGGGAACCTTTGCCTAGTGGATCTTCTGAGGGAAGGTAGAGTTGAACCAAAAGTTTCATTTTCTGATGGTGTTGAGAAACTTTGAGATTGATCTCTCTCTTGCTCATTTCTTGTTTCAATCTCTAAGGAGTTTGGTTCATCATTTTCTCTTTGTTCAAGAGTGTTGTGTCTTCCTTCCTCAGAGTTCGTAATATTTTCCTCCTCGCTTGATTGTGGAGGAAGAATAGTTGGCTCTTCTGGAGTATATAGGAACATTTGAAAGTCCTCTTTTTCTTGTTCTTGCTCCTTTTCTTGACCTGCAAAGTAAAACTCATTTTCTACAAATTCACATCCTTCGATGTGTATACTTTATTAGTAACAGGATCATGACATATATATCCTTTCTGAAATGAACCATATCCAATAAAAATACAACATCTACCCTTTTTATCGAGTTTGTCCCTAAGTTGTTTAGGTACATGAACATAACAAACACAACCAAATACTTTCAAGTGTGAGATGTTTGGTTTAATGTTAGTGAGTAGTTCCAAAGGAGATTTACCTTTGAGTCCTTTGGAGGGTAAATAATTGATAAGATGAGCAGATGTACTAACTGCATCACTCCAATAACTTTTTGAGATGTTTGCATGAAATAGAATGCTTCTAGCTATTTCTAATAGGTGTCGATTCTTTCTTTCTGCTACGCCATTTTGTTGTGGGGTATACAGACAAGATGTTTGATGAATAATTCCCCTTTCTTCTAGATAATTTTTAAATTCATGACTCATATATTCTCCTCCATTATCAGTTCTAAGTATTTTGATATTAGCATTATATTGCTTAGAAGTGTATCGAAAGAAATGCTTAAATGCCTCGAATGCTTATCCTTTAAATGTAAGCATGTATGTCCAAGTGTACCTAGTTACATGATCAATAAAAGATATAAAATATTTAAAACCTCTTCTAGATATAATCGGAGAGATCCATATATCAGAGTGAATAAGATCAAAGGCATTTTTATATATTGTTTCAGAAATAGGATAATACATTCGAGTCTCCTTTCCAAAAATACAAGCTTCACATGATCTTTCTTCATAAATTTTAGATGGGAACAATTTTTGTAAGGCTTGTTTATGTGGGTGACCTAATCTAGCATGCCATAAAGAGTAATTATCTGTTTGACATGTTGTGGGCGCATGACTATGTTGGTCCAAAAAATAAAGATTATTTCTTCTGGATCCATTACCAATCACCTTGTTCGTTTTGAGATCCGGAAAAGTAACAAAGTTAGAATAAAAAACAACCTTGCAATTATGATCTTTAGTGATTTTGCTAATGGATAGTAGATTAGAAGTAAATTGAGGAGCATATAACGCATTAGTATTTTTTCCAAAAAGTTCTATCTCTCCTAGTTCTTTAATTTTTAAATTATGTCCGTTAGCTACTTTTACCGTAATATGGTTGACTAGTGGTTTGAGATTACTAAGTTTATTCTTATCCCTTACCATATGATAATCACAACCTGAATCAATTAGCCAACTTTGAGAACTAAAAAAATTTAGAAGAGTTCGAGCAATTACCTTGATCATTTATAGATGTTTTTACTTGCTCGAGTAGTTTTAAGATGTCATTGATGGCGATTTCCTGAGTTGCAATATCTTGGCCGAGTTGTGGGATGATTGATCCTTTTTCTTTAAGTGATCAGGCCTTAGGTGTGGATGAAGTCGCCAACATTTTTCCTTTGTGTGATTCGGCTTCTTGCAATATCCACACACAACTTTGGATTCTTGGACTTTATTCGCCTTTTGTTCTTCTAGGTCTATATTGAAGCCATGACCCTTTGATTGTGAGGCTTCAAGTCTCATTCTTGTTGCAGCTCTTTGAATCATAGCCCTGACCTCTTGATAGGGAGGAAAACTTTTCATCCTCAGAATCTCTTGACGTAGAGGAGCATAAGTTTCTTCTAGCTAGCGACATAAGAAGGCCAAATATAATATCTTCCTCTCTTTGTTGTTGTAAAACTTTGAAATCGGTTGTAATCGGCCTCAAAGTATTATATTCATTCCATAGATCTTCGTAGTCACCAAATAGTTGGGAAAGAATCTTTTCTTCCTTTTTGATATATGCAATTTTTCTTTTAATTTCAAAGATCCTTCCCAGATTTGATTCTTGTCCATACAAATTGCTCATTTGTTCCCAAAGGACCTTCGACGTTGGGGCGCAAGTGACCATTGTTCTATGAGTTTTATCCATAGAATTTGATAGGAGAATAAATACTTCATCATCCTTCTCTTTCCAAGCTTCGAAAGAAAGGTTCGACTCTACAGGAGGATCATTTGTAATATACTTCAAAAGCTTCCTTGAGTTTAAAAATCTCTTAATATGAGTGGCCCAAGAGAAGTAATTAGATGAATTGAGAATCATAGATGAAAAAATATAATGTTGTGCTGAACTTGCTTATAAATCTCCCATATTTGTACAACGTATAAAGGTTCGTCAAGGTTGATCGAACTAGTGCCCAGAATAAGCTTGCAATACCCTATCGGAATCAATCAACTTGCTCTGATACCATGTTGAAAATTGACAGTGATTCAGAAAGCATGAGATGAAGCACCGCTCTTAAAAAACTCACTCTTGTATTCATAAGATATGTTACAAGGAGAGTATTACAAAGAGGAATAAAAAACTTCTCTCACAAGAAGGGAAGATTGTCCCTCTTGTTTGAGGATAAGAAACGTGGAGAAGGAGATGCTTAGCCTTTTTGTAGAAAATAGAAAATAGAAAAATAGAGTTTCTTAATCCATCCAATGAGAGATGCAACTCCCATTTTATAAGGGATGAAATGATTATTTAGCCGTTGTCATCCAGCCAAATATTAATTGTATTATAGCCAAAATAATGACAAGTAATTAATGGCTGATGTGGCACCAATTAATAGCTGATAAACTTGCCAAAAGAAGCTGATTTGACAACCAAACAATGGCTAGGTGGCTGACCAAATAATGATTTACATAATGGTGGATTTCCATCTATTTTATCTTCCTTATTTTCAACATCGGCTGCATGAATTTTTAATTTAATACATCCGCTACAACCTTAAATATGTAGCAAAAAGTTTGTGGCAAAATATTGGTTGTTCAATTTTGGCAAAATTTTCCCCAATCGCTTCGGCATTCAACGTGCGCGTACATGAGTCAACATAGTTTAATACAATCCAGACACTGAATTTGCACCCCTTGTCCACTCATATGTGAATGAAAATCTCTCCTCATGTATTTGTTCACATCATTAATACATGTAAGTTAATATAAGCCAACCAATTTATGTCTTAAAACTCTCAATATAGGACTGAAGTTCCATTCACAATGAAATTTCATGTCACCTCTTCTCCATTCATATATATCCAATAGTTTATTTTTGTTGCCTCTATGTTATTGGACTTAGATACGTCTTCAACTTCCACATTTACCGCTATTTCTTCTATATGTTGAGAGTTCGACTTGGGTTAAGTTTGAGAGTTGGAGTGACATTGGGTTGGTTGACTCCCTCCCCATGCTAACTCGAGTAGCAACTCTAACGTCCTCACTTACCGGCATAGTTAAGTTGATACTAAAATGATAGATTATCATATAAAAATATAAATCAAATTTTTGAGAGAATAATTCTTTAGGGAATAAAATTCTCTTATCTAAAGAGATAACAGTCAGTTAGCATGATTTACTTCTTTCATTCTAGGATCGATAATGAAAAACATTTAGGATCACTTTTTGCCATATTTATTAGCAACTCCAACATTAATCCATATAATGGTTAGAGTTTGATGGATATCCCAAGCACAATATTTTATTTAGATTTATACGTGTGGGTCTTAATTTTTTTTTTTTGTTTTTGAAAATATCCCTTAAAATCCACTCATCAACGACCGATTTGGCCTAAGAAGATTTTCTATAAAACGCCAATATAAATTTAAGTACTCATATTATTGGATATTGATAGCTGACTTTAACAGCCAATAGATATTCAAACCGCTTCATCAGTAGACCTAAGCTCATGAGTAATTATACTTTGCGCTAACCTCGAAATACAATCGTTATGCCAGTGGACCCAGATCAATGGGTAATTATACTTCATGTTACATTTCATGCTCTCTCATCAAATTGATCCGTGATACTTGAAGATCCATCGTATGTCCTTAATTACCACGGCACTGGTATTTTTTTCAACATTAGAATACGAGGATTAATTTAGGTATTCAACACTAGAGTGGTGAAGTTCACAACCACGGATCACAATCATGACCATGCATTCGATTATATCCTATTATATATTTTAAAAATATTAATAGCATATAATGATAAAAAAAAATAATTCCTTAATAAAATATTATATTAATAAAAAAATAATGTTGAAGTTTATCTCGATTCTCGACGTAAAAGAATGCATTGTCTAGAAATTATGAGAATTAAAAAGAAAAATTATTATAAAATTAATAATAAATATTAAAATTATAGGAGTTAGCAGAGGGAATGTATGTTTAAAAAACGAGTGAAATTAAGCATATTTATAAGAAAATTTTAAACCTATAAAATATTTTTGAGGATCAATTGGTAATTTTAAAATATGCGAGTTCAAAATATTAGACAAGTCGATCGAAATTTAACATAAAACTAAACGAATTAAATTAATATAAAGTTAATTAATTCAGTCAATTACTATCTATCCATCCACGGACGCGGTATCATCAATACAATGCTATGCCACTTAACTATATATTTTTTTAAACAATCATAACTCTTAAATTTGAACCCACATTAATTAATCATACAGCAATTTATCAAAACGTGTAGGTGATTTGGTGTTTTCCCCATTTCAGTATTTGTTTTTAGAATTAGCCAAACAACTTAGACTTACTGAGTTTATTTTCCATTTTACCTTCCTCCCTCCTCTATTATTATTCATCCAAAAATCAAACACCATAATATTGTGTTGTCCTCATTCTCCTCTCTGGATCTCCTCCCTCTTTGCCTCCTCATATTTCTGCTCTTGATCACTACGCCCATCATAGAAGGACATCTCGACTTCCGTGACTAGAGATCCTAATGGGCCTTGATACTGATGAGGATGATTAAAAACCCTCATAGGAGCACGACTCCAGTGACGGAGTCATCATGCTTGACTACTTTGCATTAGATTCACGCAAGAAGCACCGTAAAGGAGCCTCCCTTGATGGAAATGCCACGATGAGAAGACGGTTGAGGCAGTAGTGATGGACAATTCGAAAAATCCTAATTGGGTCGACCCGGACACGAAGGGGATGGATGCCAATTTTCTGGAGGTGAGCATTAATTCAGATGGATGTGGGTTTGATGAACCGGAGGAGGAGAAAAGATTGCGTCTTGGTAGCCAAAAGGATGATCTTGGTAGTGTTAAAGTGCTGAAAATTATCGAGAAGATACATGAAGATGAGGAGGGTAAAGTAGTGGGTGTTGGAGTAATCCCAATGATCCGTGAGACCATGTGTTTTGATGTTTGGACAAAGAGTTTAAGTTAGGTTCACCCTTCTATTTGATATGTGTATATGAGTGCGCAGGTTTGCAAGATACACATATGACTCAAGTTGATGACTTCGAGTCCGGTGAAGGATGGATCATCTGAGGGACCGTGGACAAGGTAGCAAGGACAAGGGTCGAGGGAAGCGATTTCGAGGCATACATGAAGGATGACATTGGGACGAGCCGTGGGCTTGAGTGCATCTGAGGGATGAGAGCCAAAAGAAGTAGGCTTGAAGGCAAGAGGTCAAAGCTGCAATGAAGAGTCAAGTGAGTCGTAAGGGTGAGGGTCTGAGTGCTGAGAGATTGTACTCGGGTATCAGTTGACTGGTAGTTACATCAGTCGACTGGTGTAGTTAACTGGGCAGTCGACTGGTGTAGTCGACTGGGTAGTCAACTGGGAATGAACAGAATGCTTCTATTCGCTCGACTAGTGTGGAGCAGTCGACTGGTACTTTTACCAGTCGACTGGTATCGAGCCTTTGGGATGTAACGGTCGAATCTCTACAGAGGACAGTCGAATGATGGTTTTGGCAGTCAACTGGTAGGCGGGGTTTTCCAAACCGTGGCCTATATAACCAAGGCTTTGGAGCTTGGTTAAGGTCGACGAAATATATGTGGTTAACTCCTATTAGTAGTCTACCAGTGTCTTAACTTCTCAAGAGTTCATGTGAGAGTTGTGGTGAGGTTTCTCCACCCACAAGGAGCTACGTGAGCTAGCCGGAGGTCTTCCGGGGAGTAATCCACTAGCGAATAGGGATCGTCCACCTTACTAACAGTTGTGGAGTAAGAGCCTTATCTCCGAACCATGTAAATCGGTGTGTCGGTTTGTTTGCTTGTTCTTTCCTTTAGTATTTAGCTTTCATATTTTTGCTGCGCAACTAACAAATACGTAGGAAGCGATTTATTTGGGGGCACCGCCTATTTAATCCCCCTTCTAGCCAGCCATCGATCTCCCAACAAGTGGTATCAGAGTGAGGCTGCTCTCCATCAGACTAACTGCTGAGGAAGCAAGGATGACCGGCTTGATAGAACCGCCAAAGTTCGAAGGAGGAAGCTTATGAGAGATCACCTTTTGGTTGGTGAAAATAAAGAACTTCCTCGAGACGGATTGAGACACAATGATGGTCGTCGAGGAACTATTTGAAGTCTTAAGAGACAAGAAAGAAAAGAGACTCCGACCACAACATTGGACGGAAGAGTAAACCTCACGGTCAAAGGTAAACGATAAGGTAATATCAATTTTGGTAGATATTTTGCCTTCTAACGTGTTAAGTGATGTAGGTGAATATAAGAATGCCCATAAATTGTGGAGCAAAATGAAGAAAGTTCTAGGGAAAGAACTTATACCTACACATGAGGAGAAAATATTCGAAGAAAGTGATGAAGTGGTCCAAGAGGAGAAGAAGGGCTAATGATGTGGAGACTAATTCAACATCAAAAGAGGAAGAGGAAGTGAATTCAGTCACATTCGAGGAGAAGGAGGATGAGGAACCATCATCAACATCCTCAAAGGTTGAAGAAGAATCCAAGACAAGTAACGAAGAAGAGGAAGTCTTGGAGGTCAACCTAGTGAGCGTCTCCACCGAAGTGAAGTCAAAGAACAACATAATTTGCTTCAGTTGTAATGAGAAGGGACATTGCAAGAGTAGATATCCTTTGCTCAAGAAGGTAAAACCTAAATTCACTCAAATTATTTTAGATATTAATTTGGGATGTAGGAAAAAGAAAGAGAAGAAGCACATTAGATGCTTCACGTGTGAAGAGATGGGGCACTACCATTCAAGATGCCCAAAGAAGAGAGAGGTTAAGAAATTGGAGCATTTGAAGAAATAGGAGAAGAAGATAAGCAAGAGTTAAGGGGGAGCTTCAAGGGTAAGGGAGGTACACTCTAATTTGAAATCCAATTCAAATTTTCATTCCTCCATGCATGTTAAAAATATTTTTCATTATTTACCCATGCATAACTTTGGATTTAGATATCATGATAGGAATATGATAAATGTCGATTATAACCCTAGGAGACCTATGCATGATAGATTTAGACACGTTAAATTCTCATTACCCAAGGAGAAGAAGGTAATAGAGAACCTATGCATTAATCCCAAGAAGGGGAGACACATGCCTAGAAAGGGTAGGTCTAGGAATGTCCATGGTGGACATGTTGACTCTAGGTTTAGGAACCTAGAAAGGGAAAATCAAGTTTTGAAAGCAAAGATTGATAAGTTGGAGAAAACCCTAGAAAGATTCAATGTTGGATCTAAGGGTTTAGGTATGATGTTGGGTAGTCAAAGATCCAACAATGATAGATCGGGTTTAGGATACAGATCTAATGTCTTTAATGCTAAGGGAAAGTCTTATGCTAGGGTTGCATATGCCTATAGCAAAGAGAAATCAATAAATGGAAAGAGAAAGTCATTTAATGATAAGAAGAAGTTAACCAAGGACAAGGTGTCCAAGGTTAAAAAAGTTAGGTTTGTAGGCCAAGTGTTACCGGAGGTGCACTGATGTGACCTGACAATTATGGATGAGTCACCTAGGGAGATGACTTAGGTTAAGAGCTCTAGGGAGAGCTCAAAGAGTTAAATTGGGATCCATGGCCAATGAATCTCAAGTGGATTTTACTTAGGAGTCTAAGTTGGGTCATGGAATGTGCCAAGTGGTTTGGAGACAAACTTGAGTCTCAAACCTAGAGATTTGGTACAATTAAGATGTGTTTCATGCTTAAAAATATGACATTAGGGTCATATTGCATGATAATTAGTTTTTTATGTATAGATGCCATATAAATCAATGCTAGGGATGCATTGTGGGTTAGTATGAGCAAATACATCAAGAGGAAGCCAAAACTAGGAATTTAGGTCAAAATTCAATTGAACAATTTAGCTAATTTTGAGTTTTTTTTTTTTTTTTTGTCAATTTTAGGATTGGTGATAGATACATTTTTGAATGTATTTTTTTTCCAAGTAAACATGGATAAAACAGACCTCTCCACAAAATTTAGAGATTTTTGGAGGTCTGTAAAATTATTGGCGCATTTATGAAATCAGGTCAGAAATATAGGATAGGCTGGAATTTGGGTGTCAGTCGACTGGTACAGTTACCAGTCGATTGGTAACAGTGTATTTCGAATGTAGAATGGTTATGTGTGTTGAATTCGATAGGAGCAATCGACTGGTACTTCTGGTAGTCGACTGATACCAGTCTGAAACTATTTTTCAATGCTGATTTTGACTGGGTTAGCTTGTATATGTGTATGAGATCCATGGGGGATAAATACACGAGTTTAGAGTCAATTTAGTGATCAACTTTTCAACAATTGGGATATTATTGGAGCTTTTTAATGTTAGGCAAAGGAGAGAAATAAGGTTTAGTTAGGAAAAGCTTAAGTTCCTTTACGTAGGGGGAGCCTTGTGATAGGTTCTTAAAAATTCCTATGGTAAAATCCTAGCTCAATGGGAAGCTTAGGTGTAGAGGGAGCCTTGGAATAGGTTCCAATGCATGGTGCATATTGTTTCGGCAGTGTAAGTCTAAGTGTGTAGTCTTGACAACGTAAGTCCATTTGACAGTGTAAGTCCAAGTGTGTAGCCTTGACAACATAAATCCATTCGGTAGTGTAAGTCCAAGTGTGTACCCTTAGCAACGCAAGTCCATTCGGCTATGTAAGTCCAAGTGTATAACCTTGGCAACGCAAGTCCATTCGGCGATGTAAGTCCAAGTGTGTAGCCTTGGAAACATAAGTCCATTATTTTTAGCATATTTATTTTCTATTTGTTTTCTCTAACTTAAACGTATTGCCAAACATCAAAAAGGGAGAAATTGTTGGAGCAATCCCAATGGTCCGTGAGACCATGTGTTTTGATGTTTGGGCAAAGAGTTTAAGTTAGATTCACCCTTGTATTTGATATGTGTATATGAGTGTGCAGATTACAGGATACACATATGACTTATGTTGATGGATTCGGGTCCGATGAATGATGGAGCATCCGAGGGGTCGTGGACAAGGAAGCAAGGATAAGGGCCGAGGGAAGCGACTTTGAGTCATACGCGAAGGATGGCATTGGGACAGTTGCGGGCTTGGGTGCATCCGAGGGATGAGAGCCAAAGGAAGTAAGCTTGAAGGTAAGAGGTCAAAGTTGCAACAAAGAGTCATGTGAGCCGTAAGAGTGAGGGTCTGAGTGCTGAGAGATTGTACTCGAGTATCAGTCGTCTGGTAGTTACATCAATGACTGGGAACGAACAGAATGCTTCTGTTCGCTCGACTAGTGAGGAGCGGTCGACTGGTACTTTTACCAATCGACTGGTATCGAGCCGTTGAGATGTAATGGTCGAATCTTCATAGAGAGTAGTCGACTGATGATTTTGGCAGTCGATTGGTAGGAGGAATTTTTCAAACTGTGGCCTATATAACCAAAGCTTTGGAGCTTGGTTAAGGTTGACGAAATAGAGGTGGTTAAACCCTATTAGTAGTCTACCAGTGCCCTAGCTTCTCAAGAGTTCTTGTGAGAGTTGTAGTGAGGTTTCTGTTGGTGCGGGAAGCATTCGACGATAATACCAGTGTTTTGATAATGACAAAGGATTCAAAATTAAGGTTATGTTGTGATCTAACAGTTTGAATGAGCTTGCAGGAAAGTCCTAAGTGTACTTAGGCAAAATTCCTAACTGAGGTTATGCAGGTGGAAAATCCTAGGGGCGGTAACCCTAGGTCATAGGGAGTGGTAACCCCATGCGGAAAGTCTTGGTGGGTCGAGGGCTTCAGGAAAAAGTCTTAGGGGGTGGTAACCCTAGGTGGAAAGTCCTGGTGTCGCGAACCAGGTGGAAGACTGGACGAGTCGGGGAGCGGGCGTCTAGCAGAAAGTCCGGAAGCATCGAGCACTGAGAAAAAGTCCAGTCGATCTGGAGGATCGCACTGGCAACAAGTAACTCTCCTAAGAGGAGTAGGTGAGGACGCGTTCCCCACAGAGGGAACAGTAGGCGTCGAGTCGACCTAGGGTTTCCGGTTGGGAATCCGAAGTCAGACCCAGGATAGTCCGGAGACTATCAATATTCACTATTACTATTGATCCGGCGATAAGAACAGGGACCCCCCCTCTGAGGGAAGTCAACTCCACGTGGAAGTCAAAGGGCCGAACGGCCGACCGGAGAAGAGGAGACCGGTCGGCCAAACGGGGTCCCATCGGAGTCAAAGGCACCCAGCGAGGAGTCCGGGTTCCGACGCTCGAGGGAAGTCAACGCCACGTGGAAGTCAAAGGGCCGAACGGCAGACCGGAGAAGAGGAGACCGATCGGCCAAACGGGGTCCCATCGGAGTCAAAGGCACCCGGCGAGGAGACCGGGTTCCGACGCTCGTCGAACAGGATTGTACGGCTGTGCGGGTGGCCCACTCGGCCGAAGGCATAAGGTAGTAATACTGCGATCAGTCTCCATAGAGCACACTACCGGGAATATCCTAAGTGGACCAGCACGTATGGCCGGCCGGACGCAAGAGGACTGCCGACCGGCCGGACACTCGGCATGTAGTAAGAAGAGAACAGGACAAGGAAACATCCTCTGACAGCGGGCATGTTCGAGGAGCAGGCCATACACAGGATCTTATGATAGGGGTTCCGCTGTCCCATCAAAGACGTGCTCAGACTGTAGCAGTAAGGGGTCAGGTAAGCTTTTCTGACAAGCCCATATTGAGGTATGGGCCGAGGACACGTATTCACCTCGATCTATGTGCGTGAGTCCCTTTCCAGCCCTATATAAAGGGCCTCACCCTTCACCGGAGGTACGCATGCTAGCATATTCGGAGCCACTTCTTTGTTGCCCACTTACCTGACTTGAGCGTTGGAGGATCGTCGCCGGGAACCCCTCCCCGGCCCGATTTCTTTGCAGGTTCGTCGGAGCGCCGTGCGACCGGCCGGAGATCTACGTCAGCAACTCAGAGAGCGCCACGTGCCCAGCGTCCGTTGATTCATCTTTCGGACAGGATCAATTTGGCGCTGTCTGTGGGAACGCTCCTGCATCCGATCGGAAGCAATGGACAAAGCTGGACGATCGCACTCAGTGATGCTCTCCACAGAGGAGCTCGACGCTTTGATCGAAACTAGAGCAGCCAAGCTAGTGGAACAACAAAGGCAGAAGTTGCAAGACGAGCGGATGGAGCAACAAGTGACGTCCGCATTGGGAGGCCGAGCGGAAGCACCCGCGGCCACTGTTCCATTTCATCGGGCCCTATTTCGCACTCCTCCTGAAGCCGCAGCAGTTAATCGTGATCGAGGATCTTCATCAGATGAAGTACCAAGACGAGACAGCAGAAAAGGCAAGGCTCCCCGAGCGGATGACTCGCCCGAGCGGATCAACCGTCAATTCTCAGAGGCCATCCTGCGGGACCCTCTGCCAAAGCACTATGCGCCTCCGGCGATCGGTGAATACAACGGAACCACCGACCCGGACGATCATTTGGGTAAGTTCGACAACACCACTACCCTTCATCAATACACGGATGGAGTGAAGTGTCGAGTTTTCCTTACCACCCTCTCGGGATCGGCTCAACGGTGGTTTCAGAGGCTTCCGGACGGATCCATCACAAGTTTTAAAGACTTCCGAACGACCTTCCTCCACCATTTTGCGAGCAATCGGCGCTACCAGAAGACTAGCGTGAGCTTATTCGCCATCAAGCAAGAGCCCAGAGAGTCGCTCAGAGCTTATATCCAGCGATTCAACCAGGTGGCCATGGACATTCAAACGACCACCTCCGAGACGATGATGAACGCATTTACGCAAGGCCTCGTGGACGGAGATTTCTTCCGCTCGCTCATTCGGAAACAGCCCCGAGACTACGATCATATGCTACACCGGGCTAATGAATATATTAATGTGGAGGAAGCCTAGGCGGCCCAGAGGAAGGAAGCTCCAACCGAGCGTCCACCACCTTCCGAGCGGAAGCCGCACACTGCTCATCACCTGCCCAGAGGACCTAGGGCCGAAGCAATCCACTCCCCCCATACTAGGTCCCATGTGCAAGAGGTAGCTGCTGAACGACCCAAGCAAAAGAAGAGATGGACCCCAATGTTCTGCTCATTCCACCAGACGGACACGCATAACACCAGAGATTGCCGAAGTCTTCCTCTAATCGCCCACCCCGATCCCCGGAGTGGCGGCCGTCGATCGCCATCATCCGACAGGTGACAAAGACCTCGTGAAGCCGAGCGGACGAGACTCAACAAGCGACAAAGACAGACTCCCGAGCGGCGTCATACTCCGAGGCGTGAAGACAATCCCCGGAGGTCTAGGGAGCTGCCAAGGCCATCCGCTCGGGAAGAAGAAAATAGAAGCAACACTTCCCGAGGCGAAATCAACATTATTGTTGGGGGGCCGACCGGGGGTGACTCCAACCGAGCAAGGAAAGCGAGCGTAAGACAGCTCCAGATCTATGCGGTCGGCTGCAGTCAGGAACGGGCGAGCGGACCCGAAATCAGCTTCGGGCCCAAGGACTTGGAGGGAGTCGAAGTGCCGCATGACGATGCTCTCCTCATCAAAGCGGTAATAGCCAACTACACTATTCACCGTGTTTTCATTGATACAGGAAGCTCGGTCAATATCATATTCAAAAAAGCCTTCGACCAACTACAAATTGATCGAGCCGAGCTGCTGCCCATGACAACCCCCCTCTATGGGTTTACGGGCAACGAAGTTCTGCCGGTCAGACAGATTCGGCTGGCGATTTTGTTGGGAGAGGAGCCGCTCAGAAGGACGCGGACAGTAATTTCGTCGTCGTCGACTCTCCTTCAGCATACAACGTCATTTTGGGGCGACCGGCGCTCAGCGAGTTCCGAGCAGCCGTCTCCACCTTCCACCAGAAAATCAAGTTCCCGGTCGAAGACAAAGTGGGAGAAGTACGAGAAGATCAACTGGCAGCTCGGCGATGCTACGTCGAGATGGTACGAGCTGAAGCTAATGTCGTCCGGAAGACGCCACGGATCGAGGTAAACGCTATAACAGAAAAACCTCCCTCATTTGTTTATGAAGAAAAAGAGGAAGTGCAGATTCACTCAACCCAACCGGAGGCCACCACATTCATTGCGGCCGACCTGGAGGCAAGCCAGAAAGAGGAAGTGATCAAATGTCTCCAGAGAAACTGTGATGTCTTCATCTGGTCGACGCATGAGCTGCCCGGAATTTCACCGAGTATAGCGCAGCACCGGTAAAGCAGAGAAAAAGGGATTTCAGCGCTGAACAGAATGCCATCATCCGAGCGGAGGTTGAGAAGCTCCTGGAGGCCAGCCATATACGCGAGGTTCAGTTCCCGAGCTGGCTGGCGAACGTAGTATTAGTCTCCAAGCCGGGCAACAAGTGGAGAGTGTGCATAGATTTTTGGGATCTCAATAAAGCTTGCCCGAAGGATTTTTATCCTCTGCCTCGGATCGATCAACTGGTGGACTCCACAGCTGGCTGTGAGTTGATATGTATGCTCGACGCTTATCAAGGCTATCATCAAGTGCCGCTAGCCCGAGAAGATCAGGAGAAAGTTATCTTCGTTACAGCCGACGGTACTTACTGCTACAATGTGATGCCGTTCGGACTGAAGAATGCTAGAGCAACTTACCAGCGCTTGATGAACAAAGTGTTCAAGGAGCAGATTGGACGCAATTTGGAAGTATACGTGGACGATATTCTCATCAAATCTGTCCGATCGGCAGATCTCTTTAAAGACATGGAAGAGACTTTTCGAACGCTGAGGAGGTATGGAGTTAAGCTCAACCCTCAGAAATGTCTGTTCGGAGCAAAGGGCGGGCGTTTCTTGGGCTACATAGTGACCGAGCGGGGCATCGAGGCAAATCCCAGCAAAGTGAAAGCACTACAAGATATGCCGCCCCCAAGAAATCTGAGGGAAGTGCAGCGCTTGACCGATCGGATAACTGCTTTGTCCAGATTCATCTCCAAGACTGCCGACCGGAGCCTACCTTTTTTCAAAATCTTGCGCAAAGCCACTAAGTTTCATTGGGACGAAGAATGCGATCGGGCGTTCGAAGATCTGAAAACACACCTGAACTCTCTGCCTATGCTAGCCAAGCCAGCTATGGGTGAGCCACTTTGTATCTATTTATCTTCAACTGAGCAAGCAGTCGGCTCGACACTAGTAAGGGCGAGCGGAGAAGAACCTATATATTTTCTAAGCCATATTTTAAAAGATGCTGAATCTCGCTACACTGGACTCGAGAAGCTGGCTTTTGCTTTGGTCCTCGCCGCTCGGCGCCTCCGTCCCTATTTCTTGGCTCATAGTATCATCGTCCGGACGAATAGTCCATTGGGAAGAGTGTTGTTGAATCCAGAAGCATTCGGACGGCTCATCAAATGGACCACGAAGTTGAGCGAATTCGACATTCAATATCAACCTCGCTCGGCGATAAAGGCGCAGTCCTTGGCAGATTTTATCACCGAGGTACAAAGGCCAGAGCCCGAAGCTATGTGGAAATTATTTGTGGACGGATCGTCCACCCGACTCGGTAGCAGGATTGGCGTGCTATTGCTCTCTCCCTAAGAAGAAAAGATGCACTTATTCGTCCGGCTGGATTATAGAGCTACCAATAACGAAGCAGAGTATGAGGCCCTTATAGCCGGCTTACAAGCCGCCCGGCATGTGGGGGTCGGACGGGTGACGTTGCATTCAGATTCTCAGTTGGCCGCTCAGCAGCTCTCTGGTACTTTTGAGATTAACAACGCTCTGTTCAAACTCTACGCTGAGGCCTTTGAAAAGCTCAAGGCCAATTTCAGGGAAGTCATTATCCAGAAGATACCTCGAGCGGAAAACCAGGCTGCAGATGAGTTAGCCAAACTCGCAAGTTCAATAACGCCGGTCGTCATCCAACAGCCAATTGAGCAAGTATCTTTGGTGGCGCACGTCGATCGGATGGAGGGCCTCGAGTTTCCGAGCGACTGGAGAACAACCATCATAGAGTTTCTTCGATCGGGGGCAACACCATCCGATCGGGAAGCAGCCCAGCAATTAAGGAGGAGAGCCAGTCGGTTCACGCTTATTGGAGACCAACTCTACAAGAAGGCTTTCTCACGCCCGCTGTTGAAATGCATGAGCTCGGAAGACGCGGCGTACATCCTCCAAGAAGTGCATCAAGGATCGTGCGGAGGGCATCCGGGCGGACGATCGCTGGTTAAGAAGATCTTGCTGGTCGGATACTTTTGGCCAACTCTGCAAGAAGACGTCGCTCGGACCGTTGCGACGTGTCTTTCTTGCCAAAAGTACCATAACTTCTCCCACCGACCGGCGGAGCAAATGAAGGCAGCTATCATGTCCTGTCCGTTCAACCAATGGGGAATGGATATTGTGGGTCCGTTTCCTATGGCGACCGGGCAGAGGAAATTTTTACTAGTGGCAGTCGATTATTTTTCCAAATGGGTGGAGGCCGAGCCACTGGCCAGGATCACCGAGCAGATGGTCAAGAAGTTTATTTGGCAACATATCATCTGCTGGTTCGGCATCCCCCGTCGACTCGTTTCCGACAACGGGCGGCAGTTCGCGGGAAAGTTGCTCGAAGATTGGTGCAAAAGCTATGGCATCGAGCAACACTTCACGTCCGTGGCGTATCCCCAAAGTAATGGTCAAGCCGAAGTAGCCAATCGGGAAATTCTTCGCATTTTGCGTGCTCGACTCGACCATTTGGGAGGAAGCTGGGTGGATGAAGTGCCGGGCGTCCTATGGGCCATCCGAATGACCCCAAAGGAGGGCACGGGCGTGACACCATTCCACTTGGTGTATGGTGGCGAAGCTGTCATTCCGGTCGAAGTCGGCGTCGAGTCCGTCCGGATCCAGAATTATGGTGATGATAACGCCGAGAGGAGGAACATGGAGCTGGATTTGGTCGACGAAGAGCGCGCCAAGGCGTCCGTCCGGCTGATGGCGTACTGGCAAAGAATGAAACAGAACTACAATCGGCGCGTGATCCCTAGGGCATTCCAAGTTGGCGACCTTGTCTGGAAGAAAGTAAAGCCGGTCGGCGACGTCGGCAAGCTGGAGGCTCCTTGGGCGGGCCCCTTCAAAGTCATCGAAAAGCTTCGCTCGGGTGCTTATTATTTGGAGGATGAAGACGGACGGCGGCTAGATCGACCATGGAGCGCGAATCATCTCCAGCCGTACCGAGCTGGGTGAGAGGTGCGCTGATGTAATTTTATATATGTTTTGGTCGCCTTTGTCCTTGTAATGCAGGAAGCAGAAATGATTGGATGGCAAATAGCTTATCCGAACGGCAGTGTCAAAATTAGCCTTGAAGGCCGTCGAGCTCCGACGTTAAAAATCGAGAGACGAGCCGGCGTCTATAAACCCTCCGAGCGGAAGACCGTCGAGCTCCGATGTTAAAAATCGAGAGACGAGCCGGCGTCTATAAACCCTCCGAGCGGAAGACCGTCGAGCTCCGACGTTAAAAATTGAGAGACGAGCCGACGTCTATAAACCCTCCGAGCGGACGACCGTCGAGCTCCGACGTTAAAAATCGAGAGACGAGCCGGCGTTTGTAAACCCTTCGAGCGGAAGACCGTCGAGCTCCGACGTTAAAAATCGAGAGACGAGCCGACGTCTGTAAACCCTCCGAGCGGAAGACCGTCGAGCTCCGACGTTAAATATCGAGAGACGAGCCGACATCTATAAACCCTCCGAGCGGAAGACCGTCGAGCTCCGACGTTAAAAATCGAGAGACGAGCCGGCGTCTATAAACCCTCCGAGCGGAAGACCGTCGAGCTCCGACGTTAAAAATCGAGAGACGAGCCGGCGTCTATAAACCCTCCGAGCGGGAGACCGTCGAGCTCCGACGTTAAAAATCGAGAGACGAGCCGGCGTCTATAAACCTCCGAGCGAAAGGCCGTCGAGCTCCGACGTTAAAAATCGAGAGACGAGCCGGCGTCTATAAACCCTCCGAGTGGAAGACCGTCGAGCTCCGACGTTAAAAATCTAGAGACGAGCCGACGTCTATAAACCATCCGAGCGAAAGACCGTCGAGCTCCGATGTTAAAAATCAGAGACGAGCCGGTGTCTATAAATCCTCTGAGCGGAAGACCGTCGAGCTCCGACGTTAAAAATCGAGAGACGAGCTGGCGTCTATAAACCCTCCGAGCGGAAGACCGTCGAGCTCCGACGTTAAAAATCGAGAGACGAGCCGGCGTCTATAAACCCTCCGAGCGGGAGACCGTCGAGCTCCGACATTAAAAATTGAGAGACGAGCCGGCGTCTATAAACCCTCCGAGTGGGAGACCGTCCAGCTTCGACGTTAAAAATCGAGAGACGAGCCGGCGTCTATAAACCCTCCGAGCGGAAGACCGTCGAGCTCTGACGTTAAAAATCGAGAGATCAGCCGGCGTCTATAAACCCTCCGAGCGGAAGACCGTCGAGCTCCGACGTCAAAAATCGAGAGACGAGCCAACGTCTATAAACCCTCCGAGCGGAAGACCGTCAAACTCCGACGTTAAAAATCGAGAGACGAGCCGGCGTCTATAAACCCTCCGAGCAGAAGACCGTCGAGCTCTGACGTTAAATATCAGGTCATGTTGACTAAGATAATAAAGTCGACTGAGGGATCGTTTTGCCGAGCGGCCAAGTAACCACAGGTACTTGGCGGATTGCTTGCGAAAAATTCCATTTGCAAAAAAGTATACCTTCATCCGAGCAGACTATCCACGCGAAATACTTCATAAAAACCCCTTTCGAATATAAGAAAGGTGAAATGAAAGGGAGAACTACGAGGAGAAGCAGGCGAATATAAACGGTAGTTAGCGAGCCGAGTGGACAACACGCATATAGATTAGCAAAGGGAAAGGCATAGCATTATATAAACTAAGGCTGAGCGGCCAAATTACAAAAAAGGTGGTCTTCACCCGAGCGGCCGAATTACATCTAAATTTCTTATTCAAGATAATCGTACAGATCCTTCAGGATATTGTCAAGAAGAGCCACTTGATCTGTGGTCGGGATGGCAGCGGACTCGGGAAGTTGCCCCTTGGACTTCAAATATGTCATCGTGGCGGTCATAGCAAGGTCGAACGCAGTATACATCCGCTCGCAGACCTTCTCCGAAAATTCGGCCGAACGGATGTATTTCTGTTGCACGGCAGCGACTCGGCTTGGTTCGACCTCCTGGTATTCTTTAAAGGCCGCTCGGGAAGCATCGGCGGCTGCCTTGTGCTCTTGTAAAGCCGCCTCAAGCTTTGCCACCTCGTCCGTTCGGGAGACCTTTTCTTTGGCTAGTTGGTCCATGAGCTCTTTTACTTTCTGCTCTAGGCCCCGAGCCTCCACATTCTTTTTCTCCAGGTCGGAGATAGCCGTGTTCTTCCGCTCGGTCGCCAAGCTTATCTTGTGATCCAGAGATTTTTTCACTCGCTCGAGCTCGACCAGATTGTGAGTCTAGTCGGCTGTTTTCTTCTGCTCGGCCGCTAGTAAATCCTGAGCCTTTTTAAGCTCCTTCTTCAGCTCGGAATACGAAGGGCCTTGAGAGCCAGACGGACCGCTTGCAGCCTTCAGTTGTCTCAATTCTGCGTCCACCATCGCTAGACGACTGCAAACGGCGATCTCCTCCACCCATCTCTGTCACGAGCAAGGTGTTAGAAGCCGATCGGAAATGATGCGTAACAGACTAAATGAAATAAACTTATCCCCGTGGCCTTTTGCATATGGCTGTTGGCCAGATTACTGAGGGGGATCAGGGCAACGCGCGCCCGAGCGTCGGCCCACATTTCTGCTAAGGGCCCTTTCATGGTAATCAGGTGCTCGGGCGTTGCTGGCCGATCGGCTTCAGGCATTAATTCCTCAGTCAGGAGATGAAGGGAGACCCGGATGGTTCGGCGCCGACCGGGAGTCGTCTGAGCAGATGCCGGAGAAGGATCAGAGGCTGGTGCCGAGAATTGGGATAAAATGGTTGAACGTTGGACTTGACGGGGAGAGGGCGGAAGAATGCTGACAGGGATGACCTCAAGAGGGTCCTCCGGCACGTCCAATTGAGATGGAGTCTGGTCGGATGAAATAGCCTCGACCTCTGGAGCCTTGCCGCGAGCGGTTGCAGTAACCCGCTCGGATGGGTGGATAGCGGACGTGGCCGATCGGAGTGGAGTCTCCACTCGGCGCCTCTTTTGGCTAGGTTGTTCCTCTTCCCGAGCGGAACCTTCCTCTTGGACAGTTGGTCCTCCGCTGGGGGTGGCTCCGCTTGCCACGTTCTGCTGAGAGGCCTGAGCGGCCGACTCTTCATGAGTCCCGCTCTCCCCTTCATGCGAGCCGACCAGTTGGATGCCGAGCGTCTCCATTTCTTTGGCTGCCGCGGTTTCGAGCGCCGCCGCCTTCCTCTTCAGAATACCAGCCATGACCGACTCCATGATAATATTCGCTGCAAAGGAAAAAGAAGAAAATCAGTTAGCAATCAAGGCAAATGTTCCAAGTAAAATTCTTACCGAAGCCGCTCAGGAAGGGTGTTCTGATCGGACTCAGTCCGAATATGTACATAACCCCTTCTGGAAGGAATTTGGTGATGTCGACCCGCAGACCGGCAAGCATATTGGCAGCGTGTAGGTAATCCGGCCGGGTCTTGAATCTTTTGAGCTCTGGGGAGGTTGGTGGTCCGATCTGCCACTTCGTCAGGAAGGGGGCCCGCTCGGGCATGCGAAGGTAGAAATAAAATTCTTTCCAATGCTTATTGGAAGAAGGAAGTTTATTGAAGAAAACTAGGCCGGGCTGAGCCTGGAACATATATGTGCCCAGCTCGGACTATTTAGGGTAATAAAAATAATAGAAAACCTCCGGTCGGAGGGGGATATTGTGGATTTTGAACAGGACCACGACACCGCATAAAAGGCAGAAGGTATTGGGGACTAGGCTTCCGAGCGGAATGCCGAAAAAGTTACAGACGTCAACGATGAAAGGATGAATGGGAAATCGCAGACCGGCTGTGAACTGGTCGCGGAAAACACAAAAGGCTCCGCACGGCGGTTTATGAGGCCGAGCGGAGGGACCGGGTAAGATGACTTCGAAATCAGAAGGGATGTCAAAGTTTTCGATCAAAAGATCAGCGTCGCGCCGATCGAAGCGCGACTCCATGGTAGTGTGCCATGGGCCGAGGGTTTGGTCTTCGGGTTGAGAAGATTGGGCCATTATCCGAGCGGACGAAATAAAAAAAGATGAAGGCAGAAGATAAAAGCAAGATGGCAATGGAACAGTGTCCCGAAGATGGAAACTTGGGAAAGAAATGCAAAGAAAACGCCGGAAACAAGGAGGGAAAGAAAGAGAACCTTGCAACGAAGAGGAGGATCGAAGAAAGAGCACCGGAGATCGCCGAAACCGGAGGAATGAGATCGCCAGAGAGCTGGAACGCGAGAAGTTGGGAGGCACGCGAGAGCAAGAGTGCGGCGAAGGGAGAAAACGAAGCTTTTTATAGGGTGGAGCCCGAGCGGCCTCCACCGTTGGATCTAGGTCGCGAGAATCGGAGCACTCATCGTGCCGTTCATTTCGAACCGCCTCGATCCCATCAGAACACCACGCCGCCACCGTACGATGACGGCAGCATCGCCACGTGGCATTCAACCACTGGAACACATTTAATGTGCGCGTGGTAGTCCTTAATGATGGAGATTGGCGGAAAATTCGAAGAGATGCTGAGTAACGGTGGCGTTGACTGGCGTTTTGGGCTGCCCCCGGTTTCCGAGCGGATGGTAGTAGCAGCACGCCGCTCGGCCCAACTGACGATCCAGTCAGTCGGACTAATCGCCTCCTTCGACTAGACTTGAATGGGAGGCAAGTGATCCGGCGATAAGAACAGGGACCCCCCCTCTGAGGGAAGTCAACGCCACGTGGAAGTCAAAGGGCCGAACGACCGACCGGAGAAGAGGAGACCGGTCGGCCAAACGGGGTCCCATCGGAGTCAAAGGCACCCGGCGAGGAGTCCGGGTTCCGACGCTCGAGGGAAGTCAACGCCACGTGGAAGTCAAAGGGCCGAACGGCCGACCGGAGAAGAGGAGACCGGTCGGCCAAACGGGGTCCCATCGGAGTCAAAGGCACCCGGCGAGGAGTCCGGGTTCCAACGCTCGTCGAACAGGATTGTACGGCCGAGCGGGTGGCCCACTTGGCCGAAGGCATAAGGTAGTAATACTGCGATCAATTTCCATAGAGCACACTACCGGGAATATCCTAAGTGGACCAGCACGTATGGCCGGCCGGACACAAGAGGACTGCCGACCGGCCGGACACTCGGCATGTAGTAAGAAGAGAACAGGACAAGGAAACATCCTCTGACAGCGGGCATGTTCGAGGAGCAAGCCATACACAGGATCTTATGACAGGGGTTCCGCTGTCCCATCAAAGACGTACTCGGACTGTAGCAGTAAGGGGTCAGGTAAGCTTTTCTGACAAGCCCATATTGAGGTATGGGCTGAGGACACGTATTCGCCTCGATCTATGTGCGTGAGTCCCTTTCCATCCCTATATAAAGGGCCTCACCCTTCACCGGAGGTACGCATGCTAGCATATTCGGAGCCACTTCTTTGTTGCCCACTTACCTGACTTGAGCGTCGGAGGATCGTCGCCGGGAACCCCTCCCCGGCCCGATTTCTTTGCAGGTTCGTCAGAGCGCCGTGTGACCGGCCAGAGATCTACGTCAGCAACTCGGAGAGCGCCACGTGCCCAGCGTCTGTTGATTCAGCTTTCGGACATGATCAACTATTATGTGCTAACTTTATTTTGCAGGATATGTGTTTAGGACTAACACATGTTGCAGGAACAAAGGAGTATTTTTCACCTCGGATGAACAGTACCCGAGGAGCCTCCATGGAACTTGGAGGCGCCTCAGGTACAAGGTGGAGGCTGTCTGCGAGAAGGAGCTGGAGGCGCCTTCATGGGGACTTAAGGTGCCTTGGACCGCGGCTTGGAGGCGCCTTGGAGTGGCCTTGAAGGCGCCTTCAGGTGGATAACGAGCAGCGGTCAAAGCCTGATCAACAGCGGCTGAGACGGGATAAAATCTTGGGTTGGAGGCGCCTTGGAGCTTAATGGAGGCGCCTTGAACACCCTTTATAAGGATGTCTCGAGGCAGCAGTAAAGACAACACCTTCCGAGCAATCCTTACGCCACAAGATGCTAACGAGACGATCCCGAAGTGCTGTAGCGATATCCCGACGACCCGGAGCTTCAGTTTCAATCTAGTTGTTGTCGGTATAAAGTTTATTTCAGTTCATAATTGTACTTAGTTTGTAATACTTTTCGTGATTATAGTTGTTGCCCAACGTAAACGCTCAACGAGCGTGGGCCTTGGAGTAGGAGTCGTCACAGGCTCCGAACCAAGTAAATAGCTTGTGATTGTGTGTTGCTTGTTTTCATTATTTTCGCTGCGTTACTCAATTGTTTTCCGATTCCGAAACTAGAAATAACCCGAGCGCTATTCACCCCCTCTAGCGCTTCTCAATCCAACAATTGATATCAGAGAGGGGTCGCTTCGATTTGGTGCAACCACCAATCAAGTAATTATTTTTGTGGTTATTTTCAGTTTTACAGAGTCAATTAGAATTAGACTAATAGCTACATTCTAATTCTTTTTACGAACCAGTTTTTGTTCGAAATTGGTGCAACACCACTCGAGCTCGTTCTTTTAATTTTTTCCCGCACTACAAATCCAAGACTTAGTCTTGGGACATCTTGTTTTTTTTTGTATTTGCATATTAATTAAATGGCCCAGCAAGAAGGATATAGTATCGTTCGTCCCTCGCTCTTCATTGGAGAAGATTTCGGGTACCGGAAAGGACAGATGAAAACTTTCCTAAAAATCCAGTTCGAGACGTGGATGATCGTCAAGACTGGATTACAACTGCTAACCGACGAAGATGGCAAACCTACACCCTGTGAGAACTGGGAACCAACTCTAATCAAGAAGGTGGAAGCCAATGCCAGAGCCACCTGCACCCTCCAGTGTGGCCTGACCAAGGAGGAGCTCAACAGAGTTTGACTATTCTCCAGCGTAAAAGAACTATGGGAGAAGCTGATCGAACTCCATGAGGGCACCTCTGACACCAAGGTAAGTAAGAGAGATTTATTATTTAACAAATTATATAATCTCAAAATGCAGGAAGGAGAGACAGCAAGTCAACTCCACGCACGAATTCAAGACATTCTCAACTCCCTCCACGCGATCGGGCAAAAGGTCGAGAACAGAGACATAATAAGGTATGCTCTCAACGCGTTTCCAAGGAGTACATTGTGGGCATCAATGGTAGATTCTTACAAAGTCTCCAAGGACTTATCTTCCATTAGACTAGATGAGTTGTTTTCTGAATTCGAACTACATGAGCAGACTAATGCACAACCAACCGAGAAGGGCATTGCTTTGATTGCAGGTACAAGCAGAACACGTGAATCAAGAATATGGCGAAGAATCGAACCAAAGTTGGAAGAAGAACCCGACTCAGACGATGAAGACGATGAACTAACAACAGAACTTGTGAACCTTGTGAAGAAACTGTACAAAAAAAAGAAGGGTTTCAACAAGAGAGACCTAAAAAAGGCAGTACAATCCAAGGAGAGTCAACCAAGCTCAAAAGTCAAGTTCGAGGTAATTTTCTACGGGTGCAATCAGAAGGGGCACATCAAGGCCAACAGTCCAAATCAAAAGGAAGCAAAGAAATAGAAAAAGAAGAAGGTGCTGAAAGCAACTTTTGAGGAATCTTCAGAAGAAGATACCGACAACGAGCTCAACCAGACGAGCCTCCTTGCGCTGATGGCCCGGGATCAAATCAATGTGTCTGAGAGCGAGAGCGAATCAGAAGCTGAATCGGAAAGAAGCCACGGATCCGTATCCATTTCCGAAGGGCCTGACCCCACTGTAAGTATTCCGCGATTAAATAATTTAGTTAATTATTTATTATGCAAATTAGCAAAATCAAACATTCGGGTCAAATCACTTTTAAAGGAAATAACAATCCTTAAAGAAGTGACTAACTCCAAAACCTTGTCTGACCCAGTTCAGAGTAGGTCCAAAAGCTTGAGGAAGAAAATTCTAGTATGAAAACTCAGGTCAAGGATTTGGAGAAGACCTTAGAACGGTTTTCTTTGGGGTCCAAGAACCTTGACCTAATTCTTGGGACACAAAGAGCCGTTTACAATAGAACTGGACTAGGTTTCAAAACCAAGAAGAAATATCGATCCTATCTATCCTTAGTCAACAGACCAAATAATAAACTAGTCCAAGCATGGGTACCCAAGTCCAACTTGGTCAATCAAGTTGGACTTGGTAAGTATTGGGTCCCCAAGGATCAACTACATTACCTTGATAAACCTTATCGAGGCTATGATCCAGGGGGAGCAAAAAGAAAAATTATTTTAATTAATAAATAAATAAATAAAAATTATCTTAACAAATAAATAATTAATTAAATTAAAGAAAAATTATCTTAATAAATAAATAAATAATAATTATCTTAACAAATAAATAAATAAAAATTATCTTAACAAATAAATAATTAATTAAATTAAAATTATCTTAATAAATAAATAAAAATTATCTTAACAAATAAGTTTAAAGTAATATAATTCAAAATTAAAACTTTAAAAATAAGTTAAAAGGAAAATCAATAATGGAGGCTCCAGAATAGCTGACACCTCCAAAAGGAATCTACCTGACATGGTAACCAAATATAACCTACCCGGCAGGGTAATTAGGGCTAGAATAAAAAGGGCTAAGTTTAACTTGACCCACGGTACTAGTGAAGTATTAGATGATAGTACGTTAGGGAAGCTTAGTCTATACATGTCTAGGAAGATATGGCTTCGACCTGGTGTATTTGGCTAAGTCGAACTGACCGAAGCTACCGTTTATGGGTCCTAACTAGTTAGACCAAGGTTTTATACTAAGTTCAGTGGATAGGACTATTTGAAAAATCTCGAAGGCATGGTTACTTTAATGATGCCCAGGTGACTCACTATAGCCCAGAAGTTTATCCAAAGAATGCCTATTTGTTGAGCCCAAAGCTAAATCTGAATCTAACACAAAGTTAAATCAACCCTATAATTGAACATAATTCATCTCACAAAATTATAGGATACCCTATTCGAAAAATCTAGATTGGGTGAGATGATTAAGAATTAAAATTAAAATTAAATTTATTAAATTAAAAATTAAAAATTAAAAAATTAAATTAAATTAAAATTAAAAATTAAATTAAAAATTATATTAAAATTGTAATTAAAAAAATTAAAAAATAAAATTTTTTAAAATCATTTAACTTTATTTTTTTTTAACTTAATATTTTTCAAATTTAATTAACTTAAAGTTTTCAAAATTAATTAACTTGTAAAATTAATTTTTGAAAAATGTTAAGTTAATTAATTTTCAAAAATCAAATTGAGCTCTTAAATAACTTAACTATTTTCAAAATGGAAATTATCTTTTAAACTCAACTTAATGATTCTCGAGAAATTAAAATCAACTTTCAAAATTAAGGTACAAAACTCAATCAACTTATTAATCAAAACTTAACCTAAAAAAAAACCGCCTATCTGAGGCGCCTCCCACACAAGGGAGGCGCCCTTGACAGCGGTGGGAAAACTCCTGCCAACTCTATTTAAGGCACCTCGGATCATCTCTAAGGCGCCTCGAAGAGCCTGTTTAAGGTGCCTTACCACGCATATAAGGCGCCTTAAACCCGAAGTTTTTGCCACGAACAGAAAGACTTTTGTTCGTCTTCTGCCGAAATTCTCCACAAGTTTCCCGTGTCGATTTTGCTTCTAATCCATCAGCCAAGGCTCCTTCAACCCAACTCTTCCCTTTCTACACCTAGCAATGCCTCCTAGGTATACTCTAAACTATTCTTAACCATCTCTTACATGATTTTAGTGCTAGTTTTGCTATTTTTTTTTTGTATATTGTCAAAAATAGGGAACGTCACAATGTTGATCCTACTCCAGCTAGAACCCCATCCACGGATCTCAGATTCCCCTTAGAATAGCATAGGATTAACTTTGCTACATACACATTTGAATCCATTAAACCTTGGTATCTAAGAAGATCATTTTTTGATTAGTTTTGTTACCCATCAGTCCAGATGATAGAGTACTACCAACTAGGTAGATTGGTTTACTGCAATAATGCAGTAAATCATGATTTATGTGCACAGTTCTATCACAACCTCGAGAAGGTTGATGACAGTACCTATTCTACCAGAGTTGGTGGGACAGACATCCAGTTTACCCCCTCACTCATCCGCACTAGTTTAGAGCTTAGGGCATCTACATGTCCCTTTCTATGCTACCCTAGTAGGGACCTGCCATTTGGCAATCCCTACTCCCATATTATATTAGATACCATCTATATGTACTTTTTCGGAGAGGAGAGACCACTTGGCTTGACTGAGTTCAAGTCAATCTCTCTTAGGGTTCAGGACTATGTTATGTATAGAGTTCTGACAGCATGTATTTTGTCGATCTCATCTCGGGACGTCCCGGAGATGCGACCCTGGCATTCATTCCTTTTGTATGCCTTGAGTCACCGTTTAGACATAGACATAACATTACATATGTTCCAGAACATTATTTATGCATCTAGTACAGTCACATCCTATGTAGTCCATATGCCCTTCTACCATGTTTTGACCTACATCTTTTCTACCCTTAGGATAGACACGACCAGAGGGACAGGTATCCCTCTTACCCTATATGACGAGTTCGGGCAGTGCAATCTTCGGTTAGCCCGTATAGAAGTCACCGCTGAGGGGATTCTAGCCTGGAGAGGTTGGCCACAGCCAGTTGCCGCTCGGATTGAGGATGAGGCGGACGATGAGTTTTAGGCCTTCTTCGCTCCAGTCGAGGGAGAGGACGTGTTAGAGTTCACAGCTGAGGACTTTCATGGACAGCCCTCCAGTTCGGCTGGGCCCTCGACCTCGACTCGACGATCCACCACCTTATCAGTCGTGGACCGACTCATACGTCTCGAGGCTTACTCCGCTCAGACATGACGGCTTATGCTGGATGAGTTCCGCATGCTTCGCACAGACATAGCTTCCGGCTTTGCCTCTCTTCGTCAGGGGCAGCCTGCTCCCGAGCAGCCTCTCGCACCACCTCTAGCTAACGACCCTGCAGCCGATGATCCTACTTATTGATACTATCTTTTCATAGGTTGTACTTTGGACATTAACACTTTCATCTGCTACTATTATCTAGTTAAACTTTTGTCGATTAGAGCTCAGTTACACAACCTAACTTTCTGCGTACTAGTTTTTATTATAAGTTACTTAGTTCTGCACATCTAGTTAAACTCTTGCTTAGTTTCTTTTATTTAAATTCTAGGAAAAATAATGTTTTCAAAATCCCAAACTTATTAGTTGTTCAAAATTTGGACTTAGCCTAGGATCCTCCCTTTAGATATCATGCTCCCCTAGTTTCAGCCAGAGCATCTCACAAATACCTTAGGATTAACTTGCTTGTGCTTGAAAGAAACTTAGAATGGCGTGAGATGTATAGGGTACAACCTAGACTCCAGAATACTTATTTCTGTCATCATAGTGAGTCTGGGCGTTAAAAACCAACATTACAGTAATCAAGTTAAGTTATCCAGCCCTAATCAAATCTAACTAGATTTTGAACTTAACTTGACTAACCAAGTGAAAATTGTTGTCCTCGAGGTATTCAGCCAGTAGCTAAAGGTTAGACAGTTGGTTAAGGATATTAAAATTTCAAGTTGACTCATGCTAGCACTTTAGGGCTCTGATACATCACTAAAGGAAATTGGTTAATTTAAAATCCATTTAACTTAACTCATGCTTGGACATTAGGTTCTTGAGTTATTGCTCCTCCTTTGCCTTAAAACTCTTTATTCGTCTAAATATTTTATGACTTCTATAGTCGTCTTCAAAATAAACTAAGTCAAATCAAAATATTTTTTATTTAATATTATTTTTAAAAAAATTCCTTTCAACTTAGCTAACCATTTTCTAAAAAGTTCTATTCAAGCATTTTACAAAAAGTCTCAAGGTTACCTAATTTTTTTTAGAAGCTTTTAGAAATTATTCGAAAAACTTTTCAAAATTAATGTCTTTTAAAAGGCTTTAAAAATTTAACGAAATATTTTTCAACAAAGCCTTTCGAACTAGCTAAGTCATTTTTCATTACAAAACTTAAGCTTACTATTTTCAAAACTTGCCTTTCAAAAATCGTTTGTTTTATATTTTTTTAAAATTTTACCTATATTTGCACAAATTTTGGCTAAGCAAAAGGAGTTATTCAAAACTAAAGTAATTTCAATTTAACTATCTTTCGGTTCAAAGAAAAATCTTTTTAGCTAAATTACTAAACTTATTTTTCTTCTGCATTAATTTGTTTACTTCAAAAATAAGTTTTTACTTAGCCAATGTTGTTTTAAAAGTGTAACCTTGTTGTTAACATAATTTATTGGTTTTAAAAAAATTAGTCCTTTCATCTTGTCTTTTCCCTAGAAAGGTTTTTGATATATGGCAAAGGGGGAGAGTAGGACAAATTCAAATTAAGGATAAGAAAAAGAGAACTCTTATTAAGGGGGAGCCTTATACATTTAGCTTATTTAGCTTGCTGACGTTTTTACTTAAACTTCTTACTTGAATAGCTTGCTTATATTCATTGATACATCCGTTTACTTATGCCTATTTTACTTAACTTTGAATTTAAGTTGCCATAATTAAAAAGGGAGAGATTGTTGGTGCGGAAAGCATCCGACGATCGAACCAGTGTTTTGATAATGACAAAGGATTCAAAATTAAGGTTATGTTGTGATCTAACAGTTTGAATGAGCTTGCAAGAAAGTCCTAAGTGTACTTAGGCAAAAGTCCTAACTGAGGTTAGGCAGGTGGAAAACCCTAGGGGCGGTAACCTTAGGTCATAGGGGGTGGCAACCCTATGCGGAAAGTCTTAGTGGGTCGAGGGCTTCAGGCAAAAGTCCTAGGGGGTGGTAACCCTAGGTGGAAAGTTCTGGTGTCGTGAACCAGGTGAAAGATTGAACGGGTCGGGGAGCGGGCGTCCAGTAGAAAGTCCAGAAGCATTGAGCACTGAGCAAAAGTCCTGTCGATCTGGAAGATCGCACTAGCAACAGGTAACTCTCCTGAAAGGAGTAGGTGAGGACGCACTCCCCACAGAGGGAACAGTAGACGTCAGATCGACCTAGGGTTTCCGGTTGGGAATCCGAAGTCAGACCCAGGATAGTCCGGAGACTATCAATATTCACTATGACTATTATGTGCTAACTTTATTTTGCAGGGTATGTGTTTGGGACTAACACATGTTGCAGGAACAAAGGAGCATTTTTCACCTCGGATGAACAGTACCCGAGGCGGCTCCATGGAACTTGGAGGCGCCTCAGGTACAAGGTGGAGGCTGTCTACGAGAAGGAGCTGGAGGTGCCTTCATGGGGACTGAAGGCGCCTTGGACCACGACTTGGAGGTGCCTTGGAGTGGCGTTGAAGGCGCCTTTAGGTGGATAACGAGCAACGGTCAAAGCCTGATCGACAGCAGCTGAGTCGGGATAAAATCTTGGGTTGGAGGTGCCTTGGAGCTTAATGGAGGCGCCTTGAACACCCTTTATAAGGATGTCTCAAGGCAGCAGTAAAGACAACACCTTCCAAGAAATCCTTATGCCACAAGCTGCTAACTAGACGATCCCGAAGTGCTGTAGCGACATCCCGATGACCCGGAGCTTCAGTTTCAATCTAGTTGTTGTCGGTATAAAGTTTATTTCAGTTCATAATTGTACTTAGTTTGTAATTCTTTTCATGATTATAGTTGTTGCCCAACGTAAACGCTCAACGAGCGTGGGCCTTGGAGTAGGATTTGTCACAGGCTCTGAACCAAGTAAACAGCTTGTGTTTGTGTGTTGCTTGTTTTCATTATTTTCGTTGCGTTACTCGATTGTTTTCCGATTCCAAAACTAGAAATAGCCACGAGCGCTATTCACCCCCTCTAGCGCTTCTCGATCCAACAGTTTTTCCACCCACTAGGAGCTACGTGAGCTAGCCGGAGGTCTTCCGGAGAGTAATCCACTGACTGATAGGGATCATCCACCTTACGGATAGCCGTGGAGTAGGAGCCTTATCTCTGAACCATATAAATTAGCATGTCAGTTTGTTTGCTTGTTCTTTCCTTTCGTCTTTAGCTTTCATATTTGTAATTAGTATTAGATTTTCGCTGCGCAACTAACAAATACGTAGGAAGCGATTTATTTGGGGGCATCGCCTATTCAACCCCCCTTCTAGCTGGCCATCGATCTCCCAACAGTGGGTGATCCTGTCCGAACGCTGAATCAACGGACGCTGGGCATGTGGCACTCTCCGAACTGATGACGTGGATCTCTAACCGGCCGTATGGAGCTCCGGCGAACCTGCAAGGAAGTCGGGCCGGGAAGGGGTTCCCGGCGACGACCCTCCGATGCTCAAGTCAGGCAAGAGGAAACTAAGAGGTGGCTTCGAATGTATCAGATCGCGTCTCTCCGGCGAAGGGTGAGGACCCTTTATATAGAGCTGTGAAGAGGCTCAGACACACATACCGAGGCAAATGCGTGTCCTCTCACCATACCTCAGTATGGGCTTGTCAGAAGAGCTTGCCTGACGCCATACTGCTACAGTCTGAGCACCTCTCTGATGGGACAGTAGAACCTTCTGTCATAAACTTCTGCGTATGGGTTAGTCGTCGAACACGCTTGTTGTCAAAAGATGTTCCCCCGATGTTTCCTTTGTCCTTTTGTCTCTTCTGTTCCCGCGCCGAGCGGCCAGCCGCTCAGCAGGCATAGGTCCGACTGGGCATAGGTATCGGTCCGACCGGGTGCTCGACTGAGAGTGTTCCACAGCAACGATGCTTTATGCTTCGGCCGAGAGGGATATCCGCTTGGCCAGGTGACCCTTTTCACTATGATCGTCGGAAACCCGCCCATGGTCGGGTTGTCTTCTGTCCGGCCCGGGAAGCTCCTGGCCGAATGTCAGGTCGGCCCGGCATCCTTCCGTTCGTCCCGGCATCCTTCCGCTCGGCGTTGTATCCTTCCGTTCGGCCCGACATCCTTCCGTTCGGCCCGACATCCTTCCGTTCGGCCCGACATCCTTTCGTTCAACCCGGCATGCTTTCGTTCAGCCCGGCATGCTTCCGTTCGACCCAACATGCTTCCGTTCGGCCCGGCATCCGTCCGTTCGGCTCGGCATGCTTCCGTTCGGCGCGACATGCTTCCGTTCGGCCCGGCATGCTTCCGTTCGGCCCGGCATCCTTCCGCTCGGCGCCGCATCCTTCCGTTCGGCCCGGCATCCTCCGTTCGGCGCGAACCTGGGGTTGACCTCCACGTGTCTTTGACCCTCCGCCCATGAGGGTCCCTCATCCTTACCACCGGATCACATGCCTCCCCTTCAAGTCTAGTCGAAGGAGGCGCATAGTCCGATTGACTGGATGCCCGTAGTGCCGAGCGGCGCATCCAAGAAACCATCCTCCGCTTCTCCTCGTTAATCGCCTCTCATCCCACCTATCTTGCGTTTTGCAAGGGATTTCTCACGAAGTATTTTGTATAGCTAGTCCGCTCGGCTGAATATATCTCATTTCACAAATGGGATTTTCGTCAGAAGTTTACGGGGTACTCTTGGTAACCCGCCCGCTTGCACACTTGGTCCGCCGGACTCGCTTAGTTGAATACATGCATGGCTTTAACTGAAATTACCGCTAAACAACATTACTTCCGGCTGGAGGGTTTATAGTCGCTGGTCCGACTCTCGATATTTAACGTCGGAGCTAGACGGTCTTCCGGCCGGAGGGTTTATAGTAGTCGGCGCGACTCTCGATTTTTAACGTCGGAGCTCGACGGTCTTCCGCTCGGAGGGTTTATAGTCGCCGGCTAGACTCTCGATTTTTAACGTCGGAGCTCGACGGTCTTCCGCTCGGAGGGTTTATAGTCGTCGGCTCGACTCTCGATTTTTAACGTCGGAGCTCGACGGTCTTCCGCTCAGAGGGTTTATAGTTGCCGGCTCGACTCTCGATATTTAACGTCGGAGCTAGATGGTCTTCCGGCCGGAGGATTTATAGTAGTCGGCGCGACTCTCGATTTTTAACGTCGGAGCTCGACGGTCTTCCGCTCGGAGGGTTTATAGTCGCCGACTAGACTCTCAATTTTTAACGTCGGAGCTCGACGGTCTTCCGCTCAGAGGGTTTATAGTCGCCGGCTCGACTCTCAATTTTTAACGTCGGAGCTCGAAGGCACTGACGATAGTGTTGGATGGTCACTGACGATAGTGTTGGATGGTCTCTTGTGCGCAGGGAGCTTCAGGAGCTTGAGAGTTTGGTTTTCTCCTATTTGTACGGGGATTTCTTCCTACTTAGCAGATTTCCTCCGGTGATTCTGGTTTTCTTCCGACCCGCTTTGGGTTTCTCGGGTCGAGGTTTCACCGGCCTTATTCCTCGTCATTGCAGTGGGTTTCTTTCTTCCGGATCTCCTTCACGGTCAGCTTCTCAGACAGGATCAAATTTGGCGCCGTCTGTGGGAACTTCACCTGAATCTGAGACTACGTGATGGAAGAAGCTGGGAAGTCGAACCTACTTACTATCAGCCGCGAGGATTTAGAACTCCTCATTAATTCTCATGTTCAGAAAGCCCTGCAACAACAACAACAACCAGTGCAAGCTCATACTGGGGCCACTCTGTCGATGGCTCATCATCCGGCGATATCAACTACTGAGCATCGGAAAGGCAAGGAATTGGAAGAAGAAGAACCTTTGTATTTTTCTCCCGTTATTGTTTCTCCAACCAGGCGCCCACGAGCCTTCCTTCGCACTCCCTTGGATCCAGGGGGTAAGAGTCCTGTGTTTCAAGAGTCCTCTGGTGAGGCGCCGGACAGAGAGAATCGTAAGATTAAAATGATAACTAGCGATAGTTCACCAGAAAAGGTCATCTCTCCATTCTCACAAAGTATATTAGATGACCCACTTCCTAAGCGATATCAGAATTTGCAAATTGGAGAATATGCCGGAACCACAGATCCGGAAGATCACTTGTTAAAATTTGAGAATGTAGCCTTGTTGCAACAATTCTCAGATGGAGTGAAGTGTCGGATGTTTCTCACTACTCTTGGGGGAGCAGCACAGCGATGGTTCAAAAGGTTACCTGAAAAGTCTATTCGAAAATTTAAAGATTTCAAGAAAGTCTTTCTACATCATTTCTCCAGCAACAAAAGGTATCATAAGACACCGTGGAGCCTGTTCTCAATTAAGCAGACGTCTAAAGAATCCATCCGGGCACATATTAAAAGATTCAATCAGGTAGCTACAGATGTACCTAATGCTACTACTGAAATATTAGTGAGTGCATTCTCTCAGGGTTTAAATGATAATGATTTCTTTAAAGATTTGGTAAGAAATCCTCCTGTTAATTTTGATTCCCTGATTGAACGTGCCACTGAGTTCATTAACGTAGAAGAAGCCCAAGCTGCTCGTAGGAAAGAAAGTGTTCCCTCTTCTCCTACTCATGCGAAGGAGAAGGCTCCGACCTTGGTACCCCCACCAAGAGGACCTAGAACCACTCATCCACCTCATCGACAACCAGATTATCGTCCGCAAGCTGTACAGCATGTAGAGATGCAGCCGGAGGCACCAAGGAGATGGTGTACTTATCATAAAACTAGCAGTCATCACTCTGATGACTGTTTTGTTTTGAGAAATAAACGAGCCAATAAAGAGCGCTATCAAAGGCAGAACTATTACCGACAACAGTATCCCAGGCAGCAGAGTCCGCTCAAGCCGGAATATCACCCGGATGGAACCCGGCAAGAAGCAATACCGGTCCCAGCTGGCACCAGCCAAGTATTAGATAAAGCACCTTCCGAAACCACAATGACTCGTCAGGAAGAGAATAGAAACAATGCTGCTCGGGGTAATATCAACATGATTACGGGCGGACCCACTGATGGGGATTCTAACAGAGCCAGAAAAGCACATGCCCGAAGATTGGAGATTCATGCAGTAGGATGCAGCATGGAACGAGCAACTGGTCCTAAAATAAGTTTCGGGCCCAAAGATCTAGAGGGGGTAGAAATACCTCATGACGACGCATTGATCATCAAAGCTGTGATAGCCAATTATGCCATCGCTCGTAACTTCATAGACACTGGCAGATCGGTCAACATTATATTCAAAAAGGCTTTTGATCAGCTACAAATTGACCCCAGTGAACTTCAACCGATTGCAACTCCTCTGTATGGATTCACAGGCAATGAAGTGCAACCTTTGGGTCAAATAAAATTGGTCATTTCTCTAGGAGAGGAACCCCTGATGAGGATTAGGAGATCCTGTTTTATGGTAGTAGATGATCCATCTTCTTATAATGTGATATTGGGTCGGCCTGCCTTGAACGAGTTCCGGGCGGTCGTTTCTACTTTCTGTCAAAAGATTATGTTTCCTGTGGAGGATCAGGTTGGAGAAGTACGAGGAGATCAAAAGATAGCCCGGAAATGTTACGTAGAAATCATTCGAACTGAGGCCAACACCGCCCGGAAGATTCAAAGAATGGAAGTTAATGTCGTTCGCGAAAAGCAGCCCGTCCTGGTTTATGAAGAAAAGGAAGAAGTTCAAATCCAGACTGGACGGCCAGAAGCTACCACCTACGTTGCAGCCGATCTTGATCCTGATCTTAAAGCTGAGTTGGTGCAATGTTTGAAGAAGAATAATGATATATTTGCCTGGACTCCTAAAGAAGTTTCGGGCATTTCTCCTGCTGTTATGGAACATGCCTTGCATGTCTTCCCGGATGCCCGCCCAGTCATGCAAAGAAAGAGAAGTTTTAGTGCGGAACAGAATCAGATTATCAAGGAAGAAATAGCTAAGCTTATGGAGGCCGGATACATCAAGGAAGTTCAATTCCCAAGCTGGCTAGCTAATGTGGTATTAGTCTCTAAACCCGGGAATAAATGGCGAGTATGTATTGACTTTCGAGATCTCAACAGAGCCTGCCCAAAGGACTATTATCCCTTACCCAGGATTGATCAACTGGTTGATTCTACTGCCGGATGCGAATATATTTCCATGCTGAATGCATATCAAGGTTATCATCAAGTCCCCTTGGCCAAAGAGGATCAAGAAAAGGTTAGTTTTATAACATCTGAAGGCACTTATTGTTATAATGTTATGCCCTTTGGACTAAAGAATGCAGGAGCAACCTATCAAAGGCTTATGAATAAGGTCTTTCAGAAGCAGATTGGTAGGAATATGGAAGTATATGTTGACGACATCTTAATTAAGTCTCTTCAAGCTGCTGATCTGTGCAGGGATATAGAGGAGACTTGCAAAACATTAAGACAATACGGGCTCAAGTTGAACCCAAGCAAATGCTTGTTCGGTGCGAAGGGAGGAAAATTCCTGGGATATATGGTGTCCGAACGAGGGATAGAGGCCAACCCGAGCAAGGTCGAAGCACTGCAGAACATGGAGCCACCCAGCAACCTGAGAGAAGCTCAAAGATTGGCAGGCCGAATCACAGCCTTGTCTAGATTTATTTCTAGAACAGCTGATCGCAGTTTTCACTTCTTTAAAATACTCAGAAAGGCTAATAAGTTCCAATGGAATGAAGAATGTGATAAGGCTTTTCAGGAGTTGAAAGATTATTTAGATACCTGGAAAGTTTATGTGGATGGCTCTGCAACTAGACAAGGCAGTGGAATCGGTATTCTTCTTGTATCCCCGAGAGAAGACAGACTTCAACTTTCCATTAGATTAAATTACAGAGCTACCAACAATGAGGCTGAATATGAAGCTCTAATAGCTGGCTTACAGGCTGCTCGGCATGTAGGAGCAGCTCGAGTCCTTATATACTCTGATTCTCAGCTAGCAGCCCAACAATTATCAGGTAATTTTGAAATCAATAATGACAGGCTTAAGTTATATGCCGAGGCATTCGATAAGTTGAAGTCTCAATTTCAAGATGTGAGCATACAAAAAATTCCTTGATCGGAGAATCATGTGGCAGATGAATTAGCTAAATTAGCCTCTGCTGTGATACCATGGAGTCTTGATCGACCAGTGGAACATACCCTGTTAATTTCTTGTATTGAAAGACAGACCGATATAGAAATTCAGGGTGATTGGCGAGCTCAAATTATACTATATTTACAGCAAGGTCTTCTTCCAAGAGATACAGAACAAGCCAGGGTATTTAAGAAACGAGCTGCTCAATATACTATGGTGGGGGAACAATTATATAAAAGGGTTTTTTCCAGACCTTTGCTCAAGTGTGTAGGCACAGAAGATACACAATTTATTTTACAGGAGGTGCATCAGGGTTCTTTTGATAATCATATAGGAGGAAGATCTTTGGCTCGTAAAATCCTCCTAGCGGGATATTTCTGGCCCACTCTACATGAAGATGCCACTAAACTGGTAAGAACTTGTATTTCTTGTCAAAAGCATCAGAATATATTACATCACCCTACCCAGTTATTAAGAACCTCTATAGTCTCGTGTCCTTTTGATCAGTGGGGAATGGACATAGTTGATCCATTTCCTATGGCTGCTTCACAGAGGAGGTTCTTGTTGGTGGCTGTGGATTATTTCTCTAAATGGGTGGAAGCAGAACCACTTGCTAGAATCACAGAGGACGCGGTCATTAAATTCTTATGGAAAAATATAATCTGCCGGTTTGGCATTCCTCATAAGTTGGTCTCTGATAATGGAAGACAGTTTCAAGGCGATAGAATCCTAGACTGGTGTCAGAGTTATGGGATTACTCAGGCACATAACAACGGGCAAGCAGAAGTAACTAATAGGGAGATTATCAGAGGACTGAAAACTAAGTTAGATCATATCGGAGGTAGCTGGGTAGACGAGTTACCCAGTGTTCTCTGGGCATATCGTACTACGCCTCGTGAAGCTACAGGAATCCCCCCCTTCCAGTTAGTTTATGGAGGAGAAGCAGTAATCCCCATTGAGGTAGGAGTAGAGTCTGACAGAAGATAATTGTATGATGAGGATAATAGAGACAGACGACTTATGGAGCTGGACTTGATCAAGGAAATAAGGGATAAAGCTGCTACTCGTCTTATATCATATCGACAAGGATGAGACAGAATTATAACAAAAGGGTCATTCCCAGATTCTTCCAAGTAGGTGATTTGGTATGGAAACGAGTTAAGCCTGTGGGAGATGTCAGCAAGTTAGCACCACAATGGGGAGGGCCTTATAAAGTAATAGAAAAGCTCGCGTCAGGCTCATACTATCTCCAAGATGCCGAAGGAAGAACGTTGGAGCGCCCTTGGAGCGCTAATCATTTGCAACCCTATCGAGCCTGATTGGATCATACTACTTTAAATACATTCACAGTTATTGGAATTCCCAGGTGAATTGAGATACTTGCAGTTTATGTACTTTGTTTCTTTGATGAAAGTCAAGTAAGATAAATATTGACACAGAAGATAAATATGGTTCATGCGAATTAATAAGTATCAAGGGAAGCCTCCTTTCTATTTTTCAAGCAGTCAAATAGGGGGAAATCCTAAAGGCCTATTCGGCTCCCCTCAAGGAATTACAAGCCAACACGAGGTTAGCCCAAGTATTATACTTTCGTATAAACCAAAGTCGATCGGGAAGATTCTATGAAGTAACCCAGCGGACCTTCATAGGAAAAATCGGAGACTATAAACCAAGACAGATCAGAGTCGATCGAGAAAATCCTATGAAGTAACCCGGTCGGGCTTTCATAGGAAAACTCGGAGACTATAAACTAAAGTCGATCGGGAAGATTCTATGAAGTAACCCAGCGGGCCTTCATAGGAAAAACCGGAGACTATAAACCAAGACAGATTAGAGTCGATCGAGAAAAGCCTATGAAGTAACCCGGTCGGGCCTTCATAGGAAAACTCGGAGACTATAAACTAAAGTCGATCGGGAAGATTCTATGAAGTAACCCAACAGGCCTTCATAGGAAAAATCGGAGACTATAAACCAAAGTCGATCGAGAAAAGCCTATGAAGTAACCCGGTCGGGCCTTCATAGGAAAACTCGGAGACTATAAACTAAAAGTCGATCGGGAAGATTCTATGAAGTAACCCAGCGGACCTTCATAGGAAAAACCGGAGACTATAAACCAAGACAGACCAAAGTCGATCGGCAAAATCCTATGAAGCAACCCGGACGAGCCTTCATAGGAGAAGCCGGAGACTATAAACCAATATGAAGCAGAACCATCGAGAAATTATATGAAATACATCAGATGAGTCTTCACAAAAGAGATCAAAGATTTTGAACCCGTGCAAGATATAAATAACCAGAGAATCTTCTGGTTTCGAAGCCTAATTTCGAAAGGGGATTCCATAGAGGAGCCCAGATATGTGAAAATGAAAGTATTTACTCAAAAGTCATATAGGATATTATATTCAGCTTGGAGGCCAATAGTTTATACAATTTCATATCCAGTCTCGACCGAGACTATTCATCCTCGGGGAAATACAAAGCACACGAGAGGTTACTGGAAAAAAGAACCCATCAAGATAAGGCTCCGCTTTGAAGGATGAACAAGGAATTTCTTAATAGAGTTTATATTCAGCAAGCAATAACATTCCAAAAGGGGTATTCTCAAACTAAGTATCAAGAATAAGCAAGTAAGTGTTAAAATTTCCTTATACCTTGCAAATACTTAGTTACTCAGTACCAACTACACCTTTTTTGCTCATTATCAATTCTTACTTTACACGTTTTTATGAATACCTTCTTTAAACATCCGGGAAAGTGCCTTTCAAATCTAAGGGTAGTTCTTCATTAAGCCTGCGACGATTTATGAAAGAAAGGGGAGGTTCCCTGGGTAAATATCCACCCTCTTTTAGCTGTTGAAGAACCCCCGATACGGAATGATTTAGCGCACCCACTATCCTGCGAACAAATTCCCAGGCAAATGCTGGCGACTTTAAATAAGCTTGCCGCCACTCTTCCCATCGACTCTTTTCCTGCTCCTTATAACGCTGGAAATCAGCTTGCAGTTTTGAGTTTTGTTCTTTTAAAACATCCTTCTCCGATCTTAGCTGTTCCAATTCCTTCTGGAGTAGTGATAATTCGTTATCTTGAGCTTTCCTCAGCTCTTGTTCCTGTAGAATAGTGAAATCATGAGAAGCTAGGTCTTGAGCTTGGTCAGAAAGACAAGCATTATGAAGCTTATCTACTTTCTCTAAGATAAGACTTTTCTGAGAAGCATCTAAGAGAGCTTTCTCTTTTAAAGCGATCTCCAATCGAAGACCTGAATGCAGTCTCTCCACCTGTAATTCTAACGTCTTCCTAGCAAGCTCTTTGTCTTTCAGCAGTTGTTGACATTCCTCCAATGCTTGCTTCAGGTTCCCAATTGTTGATTTTGCAAGACCACCTGCTCTTGCAACTGAGCCCTATCATTACTAGAAGAAGGTGAGGCAGCCTTCAATGTCTCTAGTTGAGCTTTCAACTTAGTGTTCTCATGATCTTTAGCTGTGAGCAGCTGATCGATATGTAGACTTGTGGCTAGAAACTAAATAAAAGGATAACGTGGGTTAAAAATACAGTTACAAAGCTAATAAACGCATAACTAGGAATACTTACAGCCACTGCCTGACGACTATGGCGATCCGCTCGATGTGGGAGACTAAGGCCTCGCAATTGTTCATAACCTTGTGACCAAGATTCAGCCAATAAACCTTGCAATTGCAAAGTACCATAGCCAGGAGGACTAGAAGGTTGTCCCAATTGAGAAGGTAAGCCCGCAGCTACTCTAAATAAAGGAGGGGGATGAGAGGAAGCCGGAGATGAAGAAGAAGAGGAGGCAATCTGAGGAAAAGGGATAGTAAAAGCAGGAGGAGCAGAGTGGGAGCTAGAGGGAACAGAAGGTAGTAGTGCAGGAGGGGTTGTCACAATTGTGGAAACACTAACGGTTGAAGGGCTGACAATAGGAGAAGATCTCCGGCAAGGTGTTCATTTTGCTCGAGGCCTATAAGCCAAGGGAGGCAAGGCCAATGCCAAGGATGTAGAAGGCACAGGAGAGATAGCGGCCATCTCAGAAGCAGGAGCAGGAGAAGCTGAAACAGTAGAAGAAGAAGAGATAAGCAGACCAGGCCTCATCATTCAAAGAGCAGGATTGGAGATGATATTGGTGGGAGTCATCGGTGCTTTACCTCTTTCAAAAGAAATAGGCGCCGGAACAAGAGGATTTTGTACAAAGGTACCAAAGAAATCACCAAAGGGAGAATCCTTGGTAAGATTTGGCTTTTTAACTAAAGTAACAAAAGGCTCTTCTTCTTCCTCTTCCATGAGTGCGACACCCTCTGCTTGTTGTTCTTCTTTAGAAAGCAAGCCCAAGGTAGAGGGATTGAGATCAGACTGGCGAGCCAGTAACCATTGTTCTCCAAGATTATTGATAAAGGACTTGGTCATAACAGAATTCCTGTACATAAGAGCCGGAAGAATAGCATCGGCTGAAAAACAGAGTATAAACATCATGGTTATAGAGATATACTAATTAGCAAAGGCGAAGTAAAATAATTATACTCACCAAAGGAACCATCCAAAGGAGTGTTAATGTTGCCTATCCCAAAGGGAAACATTAAGCCCTCTTCAATTAGATGCGGTAAACTGAATTTCGCTCCCCGCAGTTTAGACAAGGCAGAGGCCACAGAAGGATCATTGAGAAGACCTTGAGTGCCAAGAAGCGAGGGCAGATCATGTATCCATTGAATAGAAAAAGGAGGGGGAGAAGGTAGACGCATATAGAAATTTTTTTTTATACCATTCACCTTGAGGGGGAATACGATTAAATAGAATGGCTTTGGGACGAGACTGAAACTTAAAAATACCCACATCTACCTGACGAGGGATAAAGAAATGATGGAAAAGACGAGGAGACAGTGGGAAATCTAACAGTTTGGATACTCCAATGAAGCCCACTAGAATGGAAAAGGATTAAGGGACGAACTGATTTAGCGGGATAGCAAAATAACGGCTAACCTCAAAAAAAAAGGAGTGAAGAGGAAATCTGAAACCTTGCAGGACTTGGTCCATGAAGATGGAGATACAGCCTAAGGGAGGAAGGTGAGGACCCTCATGGGGAGCAGGGCGGACAATGTAAGAGGGAAAACCATAGGTTGCCTGTAAGTCCACTTCTTCTGTATCTGTGAGGTCAGAAGAGCAAGAGAGGAACCATGCCGGAGAAGAAACCGCCATGAAGAGAGAAGGTCAGAAGAAGAAGAATTGAGAAGCGAAAAGATGGACGGAGGGAAGCAGAATGAGATTCCGTAAACCCTTGTCCCTTTTCTAGTCCTATGCTAAAACCTCTAAACATAAGATACGAAAGGGAAATAAAGGTGCGCAGAATGTCAAGCGTCATAAAAGGTAATAATATCATAGAATAAAGGGAAAGAGATGAAGTCAAATAAACTACCTCGGAAAAAACGTAAAATTTCCCTAGAAATAAATTTTGAAGAAACTTGATGAGACAAAACAAAAATTAATACTATAAATATAGGTTTAAAGCACGGGTCAAGCCTCGAATATTGATTAATGAAAACAACCTGGTTAAATTGAACCATCCTAATAAATCGACCGATAATTGGGGGTATCTTCGAAATATCGAACGATACCTACCAATGCTTATACATATATCGACCGGGACAATAAAGAATGAGGATAATTGGGGGTATCTTCGAAATATCGAACGAGACCTACCAATGCTTATACCTAAGTCGACCGGGTCAGTAAAGAATGGAGATAATTGGGGGTATCTCCGAAATATCGGACGGTACTTACCAATGTTTATACATATATCGACCGGGTCCGTGAAGAATGGGTCATAGGGAAAAATTGGACACCAACAAGCTAAGTAGCATTTAGTACACATACATGAAACCAACAAATTATCCAAAAATTTGAATAAGATCGACAATCAAAAGAGACTATTCAGATTCACGTAAGTTTGTAAAACCTTAATTCCCCTTCTTTACAACAACTGGAGAATGAGTTAGAACTAGTTTGGGGTAAAAATCAGGAGGTCTTTCTTCAATGAGTCTGCGACAGTTCAGGAAATTGAGAGGAGGAACGCGCGCTAAATAGCCCTCCTCTTCCAACTGTCGAATTGCTCCTTTGGCCCCTACTGTAAAAGCAGACAAGATGGATCTCACAATCGGCCGGTTGAACTCAGTAGATTCGATCATGGCGGTGGCTCGTTCTGTGTAACGAACATCTTCGTGCTCCTTATAAACCACTAACGCCATCTGAGAGGTTTTCAGTTCATTCTCCCTAGCAGCGGCTTCAGCTTTTATTGAATCAAGGGAATTGTTTAGAGATGCCACCTCATTTTCTTTTAATTGCAAGGCCTTCAATTTTTCACTCAATTCTGCTTCATAATTCTCTTTTAGTTCGCCAAGTTGTGAAGTTAACTCTTGATTGAGGTCCGTAACCAGTTTGAATTGGGCTTCAAGGCTCTCAATTTGAGTTTCAAATTGCTTCTTGGCAGTAGCAGAAAACTCGGCAGAAGACAATTCGATAACCTACTGTCGCAACCCCTTGTTCTCCGATCTCAATTTCTAGTTCTCAATGTATAGATTGTGCAATAGTCGGGAGAAACCCATGTTCTCCAGCCACTGCTGGAAGCATATTCGAAACCGTAAGACTATACTTCATAAACATAAAGCAGGAGTACGTAAACATACCTTATTCTCTTTATTAGAAAAGCGGTCAATCGCTTCAGGAATGGAAAGCCCCTCAAAGAGGGGACGCACCTCATCCCAAGAACTAGCGAAAGAACCCCCCAATAATATGGGGAGAACAGGAATGGTAGAAGAGCCAGTTGAGAAGGAAGAAGTAGGGATAGATGGTGGAGCAAAAACCAAGTAAGAAGAAGGCGGAGAGGGTAGAGATCCTTAAGTCGGAATAGACAAAGGAAAAGTAAAAGAAACGTCATCAGAAGTACTAGTTTTAGGAAAAGAAGAGGTAGGAAAATTCAAGGAAGGATAAAGTTCTGCTAATGTGGGCTCATCGAAAAGAAGGCCAGTCGACACAAAATCCTCTGAAGCAGGCTCATCAGCAGAAAGAATGAGCCTCCTTTTTGGAGGAGGAGCCCTGGTTAGTTTGCGTCCCGGACGCTTGCCCACAGAAATCTCAGTTATGGGTTTATCAGCGCTACCAGGGGATGTAAGCTCGATAAGAGAAATAGAGGCAGATGGGAAGACAGTAACAGCTGCAGGAGACGTAATAGCGGGAGCAGGATCAGGGGGGATCTGCGCAGTAAGATCCCTAGAAGAATCTCCTGGAGTCTCATGAAACCCAGAAGAGCTAGGTATTTCAGCTAACCGAGCCGGCTCTTCAATTGAGGGTGGAGGGGCGATAGCGGCCAGAAATTCGGCCTCCTTGGCACGAAGAAATTCTTCTTCCACGCGTATTTCTTCGTCAATCAACGCATCATAGAAACTCTCCACTGTATAGACCAGAGAAATAATTTAGCCAGTTATAAACAAAAAGAAAGGAACAAGGCGTTACCTAAGGAAATGCGAGTATCAGGTTTGACGGGGCTTAAACCAAATAGGTATAGAAGCTCGACCTTCAACCATTTCGGGATCGAAAGCCGATGACCTAATAACTTCTCACAATGAATGGGAAAAGTAGGAAGGAGATGAAACTCTCTAACATCGAGTAAGGGAGGCAAGAAAGATTTCCAAGCATGAGACCAAGGAATAGGTCCCGGAAACTTTAAAAAGAAAAAACGAGATTTCCAGGCTTTGAGAGACGATGACATATCTCTAAAAAGGACCATTCTAGTTCTCGACTGGAATAAGAAGACACCAGGTTCTGAAAGCTTGGGGTAGGAAAATATGAAGAAATTTTGAGGAGTAGGAGGAATATCTCGTAGACGAAACAACATATAAGTACCGCATAGATAGCGAAATGCATTAGGGGAAAATTGTTGCAGATGAAGATCAAAATATCGACTTATTTCAATTAAGAAAGGAGGAATGGGGAACCTTAAGCCCCCTATCAACTGGTCCCTGTAAAAAGTCACGCAGTTATCAGGGGGATGATGAGGTCGATCCTTCGGTGTTGGGAGTATGATTTTATATTCCTTAGGAATTTCATATTGACGACGGATGGATACTCTAGCATTCTTATCAAAGATAGAAGACATATGGACATACCAAGGAGCAATTGCTTCTTCAGCCATGAACAGAAGTGTAGGTTGCTACTCGGAAAGCCTAGAGGTTCCACTGTACAAAAATTTTGTACAAAGGTCTGAACCTTTTCCTAGCTACCATGTGTTCTTTTAAATTAAATTTTGGATCGCCTGCGGAACTTAACACGTTTGATCCAAAACTTAATCTATTTGTTCTTTTAGGTTTTGACTTGGATCTCCTGCGGAACTTAACACGTTCGACCCAAATCACCTTAAGTTATTAATTCCATTAAATATTAATTTCCATAATTGGTTCCCAGTACTGACGTGGCGAGGCACATGGCCTTCTTGGATATGGGAGCAACCACCACCGACTAGACAAAACCTTTTATAGAAATCTAATATTTAATTTCCTAAAATAACTTTAGGTTAACCGAAAAGAACAATCAAATCACAAGGAAAAATAAAACAAAAGAACACAACTTCGAAAAACATATTCGAAATACTAGAATCGTAAGCCTCTTGTATTTGGTATTATTTCCAAAAATAACTAGTATGATGCGGAAAGAAAAAATACTAGTTATACCTTTTAGAAAGACATCTTGATCTTCTACCGTATTCCTCTTCTAACCTCGGACGTTGTGTGGGCAACGATCTTCCGAGATGAGAATCCACCAAAGCACCTTCTTCTCCTTTCTTCAAGTTTCGGCCAAGCACAAAGCTTCCAAAAGATGAAGATCTTTTTCCACCAACCAAGCTCCAAGGGATACAAGCTTTCTCTCCTCCTCCTTCTTCTTCTCCAAGTAGTATCCGGCCACCACAAGAGCTCCAAGCAAATAGAGAAGGTTCGGCCACCACCAAGAGGAAGAGAGGAAGAGAGGTTGGCCGGCCACAACACCAAGGAAAAGAGGGAGAGAAATAATAGAGGTTGTTCACCATGAAGCCTTCTCTACCCCCTCTTTTATAATCCTTGGTCTTGGCAAATAAGGAAATTTAATTAAAAACTTCCTTAATTCTTTTTCCATGAAAAGGAAAATTTTATTTAATTAAAAATAATTTTCCTTTCCTCAATTTACATGGCCGGCCACACCAAAGCTACAAACAAGGAGAGTTTTAATTAATTAAAACTTCCTAATTTGTCTCCAGAAATTTATAAAATTTCTCCAATAATTTAATCCCTTCATGATTGGTTTATAAAAAGAAAATTTAATAAATTAAAATCTTTCTTTTAAACATGTGGATAAAAAGAAAGTTATCTCTATAAATTAAAATCTCTTTTAATCTACAAATAAGGAAAGATATCAAATCTTTTCTTAATCTTTTGTAGAAACTTATAAAAGAGAATATTTAATTTTAAACTCTCTTTAAATCATGAACATAATTAAAAGGAAAGTTTTCTTAAAATTTAAAATCCTCCTTTAATCAACAAATAAGGAAAGATTTCAAATTTTAAACTCTCTTTAAACATGTAGATGATTTACAAATAAAGAAAGTTTTACCAAAATTAAAACCATCCTTTTAAACTACAAATAAGGAAAGAGATTAATCTCTTCTCTTAATCTTTGTAGAAAGCTATAAAAGGAAATTTTTAATTTTTTAAACTCTCTTTTAAAATCATGATATCCACATAAGAAATAATTTTAATAAAAATCCTTTTAAATATTCTAGTGGCCGGCCACCTAAGCTTGGGACCCATGCTTTGGCCGGCCACCTTCATGGCTCATCCACTTGGACTTGGCCGGCCCTAGCTTGGGTTCCAAGCTAGCTTGGCCGGCCCCATTGGATGGGTAAGAAGGTGGGTATGCGGTGGGTATAAATCTCAATATACTAGAGGCTACGATAGGGACCGAGAGGAGGAATTGGTTTTGGTCTCCCGATGAAATTAAGCATCCCGTGTTCGCCCCGAACACACAACTTAATTTCATCAATAATAATTCATTCCACTAAAGAACTATTATTGAACTACCGCACCAATCCCAAATTACATTTTGGGCTCCTTTTTATTATGAGCATGTTAGTCTCCCTGTGTTTAAGATATCGAATGTCCACTAATTAAGTGAGTTACTGATAACTCATTTAATTAATATCTAGGTCCAAGAGTAGTACCACTCAACCTTATCGTCATGTCGGACTAAGTCCACCTGCAGGGTTTAACATGACAATCCTTATGAGCTCCTCTTGGGGACATTATCAACCTAGTATCTCTAGGACACAGTTTCCTTCTATAATCAACAACACACACTATAAGTGATACCATTTCCCAACTTATCGGGTTTATTGATTCATCGAACTAAATCTCACCCATTGATAAATTAAAGAAATAAATATCAAACATATGTGCTTGTTATTATATTAGGATTAAGAGCACACACTTCCATAATAACTGAGGTCTTTGTTTCTTTATAAAGTCAGTATAAAAGAAACGACCTCTAATGGTCCTACTCAATACACTCTAAGTGTACTAGTGTAATTATATAGTTAAGATAAACTAATACCTAATTACACTACGACCTTCCAATGGTTTGTTCCTTTCCATTATGGTCATGAGCTACTGTTTATAATTTATAAGGTGCTGATAACATGATCCTCTGTGTGTGACACCACACACCATGTTATCTACAATATAAATTAATTGAACAACTACATTTATCATAAATATAGATATTTGACCAATGTGATTCTTATTTCTAGATAAATGTTTATACCAAAAGCTAGGCTTTTAGTATACACTCTAACAAGAAGTATGGGCTAGAGCAATGACGGATTACTTACTGAAGACAAGAAAGGGGATCGTCCTGAAATGGCGAGCACGAGGAGTGGTTGAAGACAGCAACGGGGAAAGAACTCTAGAGAAGGAAGAAGGAAGGACGAGGTTTAAAGATGGAGACGAAAGGTTTAGGGTTTGAGAAACGCAAGATGGTCGTCAGATTAAGATGGTGGTAGCTCAGCAGACGCTGAGGATCGCAATAGAAAGGCAAAAGGCCTATGTGACGTGGTGATCAGAAAAGGCATGTGTCAGGTCATCATAGAAAAAGAGGGGCATTTATATCAGACGTGACGAATCGGATCGCGATGGGGTTGGTAGTGCCTCGAACATTCTCTCACCCGAAGGAGAGCCAATCACCAGTTTAGAAACCTCGAAAGAAAACGTGATCGAATGGGCATAATAAAATAAAAAGGACTGAACTTTTTTGACCATACCCAGGCTAAAGACAAGAATATTTTAAGAGTAAAAAGTTTAGAAGAGTGACAAATGTTAATCTGTCCGTGCAGAACATGACTTAGTATTTATTGAAAATATTTTTATTAACAAGGGCAACTGTGGTTATGTTAGATAAATATTGTGGTTATAATATCAAACTATACTAATAGTTAAGATAACCTTAGCTATGATAAATGATATATAGGATACGTTAAGAAATGATGCACACAACAACACATTGTAAATGATAGAGGGATTCAGTAAGAGCCTTTGATTAGATTCAAAAATTTGTCTTTACACTCAGAATCTCAGCAAATACATAGCGTCACATTTCCTCAAGAACAGCAAACCTCAAATAGATAACAAATATTACAAGCATAAACTCTTAGGGCACTCAGAGAATTTTAGTCCCACTAGATTCAAACTTACCATGGAGCAGAGATGGAAACAGCCCACTTCGTCCGAGCTTGTCAAGGCATATACGAGGCAATATTTTGCCCGGGACGAAGAAAGCAACAAAAAACAAAAGCTCAAGGGCAACGAGACGGGGAAACATTGATTCATTCCATGATGGAAAAGTAAATGTGAAAACCACTTCCCCTCTCAAGCCGTACGAGCTCAACAAGTGAAGCAACCAATTTTAGCCCAAGGGTGCCATGTGCTGTGCCCTTCACACAACACCCCTGGGTCATTTGGCTGCCCCTCTATAAGTAGAAAAAATTTCTCTGAAGATTCTTGGGTCCTTCAGAGCACCTGCATTTTTGGATAGAAGATTTGAACTGTGAAGTTTCCTCTCTTAAGACGATCCCTTGAACCTCTGAGGTAGCCGAAGCAAAAATCCCGATAAACTCATATATATATCTCACCTGGTCCAACAAAAGTTGCCTCCAAAAAGTAGGATCCACGACCATGGCCTTAGCAACAAAAAGTGGTAAGGAAGAAAAAGAACTGAGAGAGGTTGTGGGTGAAGAGAAGGTTGTAGCCCTATTTAAAGGAGAAAAAGGCTTACAGTATGGCCACACTTAATCTATTAAGATAGTGGTACACAAAATCTGTGAGGTCATTTCAAAATCTAGAGCAGAGTCACGGGTAGGAAAAGACAAGATCATACTTATGTCTAGTCAGTCGTCTACACCTCCTTCGACTAGACTTGAAGGGAAGGTTAGTGATATGAGTTAGGTTTTGTGGGTCTTCAGATGAGGAAAGAAAAGGAAGAAAGAGTCAAAGGAGGAAGGCCAAGGACGGTCGAAACATACTTTCAGAACAAAGGTAGGCCAATATCGGTCGATACATGCCTGCCGAATGAAGGTAGGCCAATATCGGTCGATATATGCTTGCCGAACGAAGGTAGGCCAATATCGGTCGATACATGCTTGTCGTATGAAGGTAAGTTAATAACGACCGATGCACACTCCAAAGCAAAGATAGACAAATATCGGTCGATATATGCCTGCCGAAACGAAGGTAGGCCAATATCGGTCGATACATGCCTGCCGAACGAAGATAGGCCAATATCGATCGATACATGCTTGCCGTATGAAGGTAAGCCAATAACGACCGCTACATACTCCGAAGCAAAGATAGACTAATATCGGTCGATACATGCTTGCCGAACGAAGGTAGGCCAATATCGATCGATACATGCTTGCCGTATGAAGGTAAGTTAATAACGACCGATGCACACTCCAAAGCAAAGATAGACCAATATCGGTCGATACATGCCTGCCGAACAAAGGTAGGCCAATATCGATCGATACATGCTTGCCGTATGAAGGTAAGTCAATAACGACCGCTACATACTCCGAAGCAAAGATAGACCAATATCGGTCGATACATGCTTGCCGAATGAAGGTAAGTTAATAACGACCGATGCACACTCCAAAGCAAAGATAGACAAATATCGGTCGATATATGCCTGCCGAAGCGAAGGTAGGCCAATATCGGTCGATACATGCCTACCGAACGAAGATAGGCCAATATCGATCGATACATGCTTGCCGTATGAAGGTAAGTCAATAACGACCGCTACATACTCCGAAGCAAAGATAGACCAATATCAGTCAAGAGTGTTCTTTCGGGCAAAGAACCCGCACAGTTCCTTCAATGAATACCTTAGAAACATGTTGAATAAAATGTTATTTTTTAAACATAACAAAGATACAAATAGAAGTCATATGAAGAAGAATCATACATGAATATACCGAATAAAATAATTCATGATAGAGAATATATATTTTGGCGGGAAATATGCTTTCAGCTTGTCTTGCAGGCGCTAAACGACAAAGAAGGTACATCTGGGGTACAAAAAAGATTCCTTAAAAATCATCTTCCCCAAGTACGCAGCTGATGTCATAACGAACTCTAACAAACCGGGGTCCACTTCATGACTACGGAGGTTATATGAAGTGGTATAAAAGGGGGAATCCTCTCCGTTGGCAAGGTAAGTTGAGATCCCTAATTTTCTGGCTACTGTTCATTTTCTTTCTTCTTCCTTCCTCGACATCAAGGGAGATCACTAACTTGAGCGTCGGAGGGCCTAGCCAGGGATTCCCACCCCGGTCTTAGGTCACTGACGATAGTGTTGGATGGTCTCTTGTGCGCAGGGAGCTTCAGGAGCTTGAGAGTTCGATTTTCTCCTATTTGTACGGGGATTTCTTCCTACTTAGCAGATTTCCTCCGGTGATTCTAGTTTTCTTCCGACCCGCTTTGGGTTTCTCGGGTCGAGGTTTCACCGGCCTTATTCCTCGTCATTGCAGTGGGTTTCTTTCTTCCGGATCTCCTTCACGGTCAGCTTCTCAGACAGGATCAACATGCATGGCTTTAACTGAAATTACCGCTAAACATCATTACTTCCGGCCGGAAGGTTTATAGTCGCTGGTCCGACTCTCGATATTTAACGTCGGAGCTAGACGGTCTTCCGGCCGGAGGGTTTATAGTAGTCGGCGCGACTCTCAATTTTTAACGTCGGAGCTCGACGGTCTTCCGCTCGGAGGGTTTATAGTCGCCGGCTAGACTCTCGATTTTTAACGTCGGAGCTCGACGGTCTTCCGCTCGGAGGGTTTATAGTCGCCGGCCCGACTCTCAATTTTTAACGTTGGAGCTCGATGGTCTTCCGCTCGGAGGGTTTATAGTCGTCGGCTCGACTCTCGATTTTTAACGTCGGAGCTCGACGGTCTTCCGCTCAGAGGGTTTATAGTTGCCGGCTCGACTCTCGATATTTAACGTCGGAGCTAGACGGTCTTCCGGCCGGAGGGTTTATAGTAGTCGGCGCGACTCTCAATTTTTAACGTCGGAGCTCGACGGTCTTCCGCTCGGAGGGTTTATAGTCGCCGGCTAGACTCTCGATTTTTAACGTCGGAGCTCGACGGTCTTCTGCTCGGAGGGTTTATAGTCGCCGGCTCGACTCTCGATTTTTAACGTCGGAGCTCGACGGACTTCCGCTCGGAGGGTTTATAGTCGCCGGCTCGACTCTTGATATTTAACGTCGGAGCTCGACGGTCTTCCTCTCGGAGGGTTTATAGTCGCCGGCTCGACTCTCGATTTTTAACGTCGGAACTCGATGGTCTTCCGCTCGGAGGGTTTATAGTCGCCGGCTCGACTCTTGATTTTTAACGTCGGAGCTCGACGGTCTTCCGCTGAGAGGGTTTATAGTCGCCGGCTCGACTCTTGATTTTTAACGTCGGAGCTCGACGGTCTTCCGCTCGGAGGGTTTATAGTCGCCGGCTCGACTCTCGATTTTTAACGTCGGAGCTCGACGGTCTTCCGCTCGGAGGGTTTATAGTCGCCGGCTCGACTCTCGATATTTAACGTCGGAGCTCGACGGTCTTCCGCTTGGAGGGTTTATAGTCGCCGGCTCGACTCTCGATTTTTAACGTCGGAGCTCGACGGTCTTCCGCTCGGAGGGTTTATAGTCGCCGGCTCGACTCTTGATTTTTAACGTCGGAGCTAGACGGTCTTCCGCTCGGAGGGTTTATAGTCGCCGGCTCGACTCTCGATTTTTAACGTCGGAGCTCGACGGTCTTCCGCTCGGAGGGTTTATAGTCACCGGCTCGACTCTCAATTTTTAACGTCAGAGCTCAACGGTCTTCCGCTCGGAGGGTTTATAGTGGCCGGCTCGACTCTCGATTTTTAACGTCGGAGCTCGACGGTCTTCAGCTCGGAGGGTTTATAGTCGCCGGCTTGACTCTCGATTTTTAACGTCAGAGCTCGATGGTCTTCCGCTTGGAGGGTTTATAGTCGCCGGCTCGACTCTCGATTTTTAACGTCAGAGCTCGACGGTCTTCCGCTCGGAGGGTTTATAGTCGCCGGCTTGACTCTCGATTTTTAACGTCAGAGCTCGATGGTCTTCCGCTCGGAGGGTTTATAGTCGCCGGCTCGACTCTCGATTTTTAACGTCGGAGCTCGACGGTCTTCTGCTCGGAGGGTTTATAGTCACCGGTCCGACTCTCGATTTTTAAAGTCGGAGCTCGACGGTCTTCCGCTCGGAGGGTTTATAGTCGCCGGTTCGACTCTCGATTTTTAACGTCGGAGCTCGACGGTCTTCCGCTTGGAGGGTTTATAGTCGCCAGTCCGACTCTCGATTTTTAACATCGGAGCTCGACGGTCTTCCGCTCGGAGGGTTTATAGTCGCCGGCTCGACTCTCGATTTTTAACGTCAGAGCTCGACGGTCTTTCGCTAGGAGGGTTTATAGTCGCCGGCTCGACTCTCGATTTTTATCGTCGGAGCTCGACGGTCTTCCGCTCGGAGGGTATATAGTCGCCGGCTCGACTCTCGATTTTTAACGTCGGAGCTCGACGGTCTTTCGGCCGAAGGGTTTATAGTTGCCGGCTCGACGGTCTTCGCAATCGAGCATTTGGCTCGGATAATATATATTCCCGGCCGAATGGCGCGGGGTCTTCATAATGCAAGATTGTAGCTACCCGCTCGGTCCGCCAAAATCATGCCTTTGCTTTGTTCTAATAGCTTTTATTCCTGCATTTCAATTATACAGCCGAACGGAAAGAATATAACATATATTACATTTGGCACACCTTTCGCCCCGCCCGGTGCGCTTCCCCTTGAATGCCGATCTGATCGTTATCTCGGCCCCTTGGTGTGATGTTCTCTGGTCGAAACTCGGCTTCCGCTCGGCCTCCTGACTCTGACGTCACTTGTTGCTCCATCTGCTCGGCTTGCGCCTTCTGTTTCTGTTGCTCCACAAGCTTAGCCGCTCTTGCCTCGATCAGAGCGTCGATCTCCTCCGTGGAGAGCATCACCGTATGCGGTCGTCCAGCTTCGTCCATTGCTTCTGCTCGGATGTAGGTGCGTTCCCACAGACGGCGCCAATTTGATCCTGTCCGAACGCTGAATCAATGGACGCTGGGCACGTGGCACTCTCCGAACTGATGATGTGGATCTCTGACCGGCCGTATGGAGCTCCGGCGAACCTGCAAGGAAGTTGGGCCGGGAAGGGGTTCCCGGCGACGATCCTCCGACGCTCAAGTCAGGCAAGAGGAAACTAAGAGGTGGCTTCGAATGTATCAGATCGCTTCTCTCCAGCGAAGGGTGAGGACCCTTTATATAGAGTTGTGAAGAGGTTCAGGCACACATACCGAGGCGAATACGTGTCCTCTCACCATATCTCAGTATGGGCTTGTCAGAAGAGCTTACCTGACGCCATACTGCTACAGTCCGAGCACCTCTCTGATCGGACAGTAGAACCTTCTGTCATAAACTTCTGCGTATGGGTTAGTCGTCGAACACGCTTGTTGTCAGAAGATGTTCCCCCGATGTTTCCTTTGTCCTTTTGTCTCTTCTGTTCCCGCGCCGAGCGGCCAGCCGCTCGGCATGCATAGGTCCGACCGGGCGTAGGTATCGATCCGACCGGGTGCTCGGCTGAGAGTGTTCCACAGCAACGATGCTTTATGCTTCGGCCGAGCTGGCTATCCGCTCGGCCAAGTGACCCTTTTCACTATGAGCGTCGGAAACCCGCCCATGGTCGGGTTGTCTTCTGTCCGGCCCGAGAAGCTCCTGGCTGAATGTCAGGTCAGCCCGGCATCCTTCCGTTCGGCCCGGCATCCTTCCGTTCAGCCCGGCATGCTTCCGTTCAACCCGGCATGCTTTCGTTCGGCGCGGCATGCTTCCGTTCGGCCCAGCATGCTTCCGTTCGGCCCGGCATCCTTCCATTCGTCCCGGCATCCTTCCGTTCAGCCCGGCATGCTTCCGTTCGGCGCGGCATGCTTCCGTTCGGCCCGGCATGCTTCCGTTCGGCCCGGCATGCTTCCGTTCGGCCCGGCATGCTTCCGTTCGGCCCGGCATCCTTCCGTTCAGCCCGGCATGCTTCCGTTCGGCGCGGCATGCTTCCGTTCGGCGCGGCATGCTTCCGTTCGGCCCGACATGCTTCCGCTCGGCGCCGCATCCTTCCGTTCAGCCCCGCATCCTTCCATTCGGCCCAGCATCCTCCGTTCGGCGCGATCCTGGGGTTGACCTCCACATGTCTTTGACCCTCCGCCCATGAGGGTCCCCCGTCCTTACCACCGGATCCATGGGTATCATAAAAATGAGAGTTGAGAAGCCCAAAGAAAAGGGTGTGAAGAATATGTGGAGATTAAGAACATTAGCTTGTAGAATGATATGATTAAATTATGAGAGAAGAAAGTCATGGCTTGGTGGAAGCTCCCGTTTGAGCTTCTAAAGTTCTGTGTTTTGCAACTTATTATCTATCAATTGCTTTATTCCTTTGAAGTTATTCCATTATTATTATGCTACTATCAGCGTTCATTGCTAAACAAATAACTGACGACAGGATTTTTAAGGCCTTCATTTCTCCTCACACTATATTGCTTTCATCTTTGCTTTCATCTATTTCTTTTCTCTCTGTTTATCGTCACTAGCGATTCACATCCAGTAAGTTCCACCTTTCTTTTTATTTACTCTCGATCTTCATCTTCCATCTTCTCCTCCGTATGGCACACTCTCCTTCTCATCCTACTATCATACTCGGCCTATGGTACACCTCTACCTCATTGGACTTCAATGATGATGAGGTTGATAAGATGAAACTCACATACCATACTCCTTCCAACCATAAACTTGTCATTCCTTCCACCTACGATAGCCCCCACACCTCTCTTGAAGGCTTTCTAACTCTTTTCAAGGACCAACTTTATGTTGGTCTTCATTTCCTAACACATCCATTTTTCTCCGAAGTTTGTAGATACTTTCACATTCCGTTATAATAACTAGTACCTATTTTAGGTACTGTGCGAAGTGGTAATAATGTTTCATTTGCATAGGATTCATCTACATCCTCATATTTTTTATTACTTTTATTACCCCAAACAGTCCGAGTCGGGTGTCTTCCTCTTCCAAGCCTGAGTGGATGTTGTCTACTTTGATAAGATGTCCTCCTCCAACAAGGGCTAGAAGTCCCATTACTTCTACATCCTACTTCCCGACCGGCTAGCAAGTGCAGCTACCCAACTCCCCTAAGCAAGGAAGATATTAGTGAGAGTCGACTACCTCCAAGCCGCAACACAGCTAGCCGATCTGAAATATACATAGACAAGCTGCATATTTGTTCCTCAATCTTTTAGTATCTTAAGTGGTTTTGTCATTATTTGTCGTTTTCTCAATATTCCTTTATCACCCCTTTTGTTTCACTATTACTTTCTTCCTCGTCCTATAGCAAATGACCTATTTAAATTTCAATCCTGCCCTAAGATAATTTTATTCAATCGAGTACTAGCTCAGGAGGAATGGAAAGATAGGTATTTCTTCATTCGTCTTCCAACTCCTTACCCTTATCCTACAACTTGGCAGCACAATATTCCTCCTATCCCTAATTTAAGAAACCTTTAAACAAACCCCACTTTGGGTCCAGCGATAGAATATATGAAAGGCCTAAAGTTCAGCTTGCCCAAGTTAGCTATAGAGGGCCCGCTATATATTTTTGGCCTCACTCTGGTCAACCTCGAGCTAAGTGCCTCGTTTGGTAAGAAGAGATTTTTCTCTTTCTCTTAATTCGTTTACTATAAAAAATTTTAGTGTTCTTATAGAGGAGGCAATCAGCATGACCTTTCTCTTCAAAAAAACCCAAAATAACGACAGACAACTTAAATCAAATAGGTGAGAATATGCTAAGGGAACGTCAATGTGAACAAGCTTCCTCCTCTACCGTGTTACTTCCCCCTGCTTCACGGCCCACCTCCAGCTCCTCTAAGTCAGATGCCCCTCTTATTATCAATCACCGACGATTGCAGTCTTCCACTTTACAACTATCAGGGCTCCCCTCCACTGGGCAAGTCTCCCTTGATGTATCTGAGAATCATTTTGCCAAGGGGAAAGAACCTAGACTTCTGGTACGTCATCGATACAACTTCAAGATCGCTATGATGCAACCAACTAGATTGATTTCTACCTCTTGCAAGTTAACACAAGCTCCCGAATTAGCTAGATCGGGTACAAAGATGTCCAAAGCTTTTTTTAGAACCAGTCATGGGAACCCCAGGATCTTCTGTCCCCCAATCTTTGACGCTGGGTCTACCCACGCTTCCTTTATCTACGCCAACTTCCCTCGGTGTACCCATGGCACCTTCTGCTCAAGAAACTCAATCTCGACCTACCAAGCGGCCGTGCCCTCGCGCCAAGCCCACTAAAAGGTTGTTGGTCATTACTACCCTAGTTCTTATTGATTCCGTGCAAGCCCCTCGGTTACCCCCAATAGTGTCTAAACATCCTGACACTCATCCACCAAAAACCTCTTCTCCACCTGGTCCTCATTGTCACTTTAAGCAAGTATACATACTACCCTCCGAACGAGGGCCGAAAGCTCTTCCTACACATGGGATACTACGAGAAAAGGGCTCCTTAACCAAATCATAGATGCAAACTTACAAACAAATACAAGGAGTCCCAACATTAGAATACACCAATGAACATGCTCAGCAAGCCCTTGCAATATGTTCACAATTAATTTCTCGAGTAAATTATCTAGATAAATCATGATCTTTCCTTTACTTCTTTTAGTTTTATTCTTCGAACATGCACTTAAGCCAACTGATGGTAGACTTGGAGAATTCTAACAAGATTTTGAAGGACCGTGTGAAAGAATTGGAGTCCAATTTTGCCACCACAAATGACTTAAGAAGAAAAGTAGAGGAACAATTCTGCAATTACATAAAATGCATTGGAAGACTGTCAACAACTGATGAAGTCTCAACGTTCTGAAAAGCAAAGACTAGAATCATTGTCACAAGGCAGTGAATCTGCACTTCAAAGAGAAAGAGCCTTGAAAGATATAGCCATCTCTAATTGAGCTCACAAGATTGCTCTCTTAGAAGGGCTAACAGTTTCCCATGCCTCCAACTCCCCCAGACTGACTCAGAAGCTAGCCAGCAAGAACTTTTTATTATTGCAGCGATAAGAAGAGATAAAGGCAAAAGAAACTCAAATAGAATTCTTACGGGCGGAATTGAATGTTGCAAAGGCTGAAACCAGTACTGCCCAAGCCCAACTATCAACCTACCAAACTGGGGAGGAGGAAAGAATTGAGGTAGGGAGGAGAGCCTATCTTAATTCTATTGATTTCAAAGGGAAGCTAGCCGAGCGATTTTCTAGCACACTCAACTATGCGACTAAAGGAGTGGTTAAGCAACTATGAGAGGGAATATATCTACCTACAGAACCCCCTTCATCATCTATAGATCAACACCAACTCCTTGAGGAGCTTCCCTCAGATCTTATACGCACATTTGATTAGTTTAGTCACAACTCTTATCATGTATCCATATGTATTTATAAAAAAGAGGTTCAAAATTAACTATTGAGCTATGCATAAAATAATCTTAAGTATCATCTGTTTCCGATGTATATCTTTAAAACCACCCATATATATTAATATGCATAATCTTCCAAGCAAAGCCATAGCGCCCCGCAGTATGATCCCACTGTGTAGATGAATCATTTTATGTAAGATATTTTCAGGCTATCTAGACAATTAAGTGAGTTACTCCTACCCCTTCCTGGTCAGGTCTCCATAAGAATTTCATAATGGATTCTCTACCAAAATAATAAATCGGTTAGACATATAACACTAAGCAAAATAAACAACCTACATATTTATAAACATCTCATGATAAATTTCCAAATTGAATAATGAACCAGCCGGATCTATGTTACTGAGAGAAATAAACAAACTAGATATTTATAAACATTTCATGATAAATTCTTGGATTGAATAATAAATTGGTCGGATCTATGATTGCCGAGTGAATAAATAGACTAGATATTTATAAACATTTCATGATGAATTCTGGGATTGAATAATAAATCGGTCGAATCTATGATTATTGAGCGAAATAAACAGACCGGATATTTGTAAACATTTCATGATGAATTTCTGGACTGAATAATAAGTTAAGTGAATCACTACATCGAGCGAACGCTGAGCGAAATAAACAGGCCCTATATTTGTATCTTTGATGATATCTAGAATGAATATGTTTTAAAGTCGTAGTTCGACTGTATAAAGTTTAAAGTCGAGTTTGACTATGCAAAGTTTAAATTCTCCGGTCATCTGTTTAAAGCGACTGATTGACTATAGGGTTTAAAGTCTCTGATCATCTGTTTAAAGCGACTGATTGACTGTAGGGGTTTAAAGTCTCGGATCATCTACTTAACGTGATCGATCGACCGTAGGGTTTAAAGTCTCTGGTCGTCTATTTAGCACGATTGATTGACTGTAAGGTTTAAAGTCTCTGATCGTCTGCTTAATGCAACTGATCAACCGTAGGGTTTAAAGTCTTCAGTCGTCTGTTTAATGCGACCAATCAGCTATAAGGTTTAAAGTCTCCGGCCATCTGTTTAACACGACCGATCGACTATAAGGTTCATAGTCTCTGGCCATCTGTTTAGCGCGATCGATCGACTATAAGGTTTAAAGTCTTCGACCATCTATTTAGCACAATCGATCGACTATAAGGTTTAAAGTCTCCGGCCATCTGTTTAGCATGATCGATCGACTATAGTGTTTAAAGTCTACAGTCGTCTCTTTAGTGTGACCGATCGAGTGTAGGATTTAAAGTCTCCGGTCGTTTGTTTAGCGCGACTAATCGACTGTAAAGTTTAAAGTCTCTAGTCATCTATTTAGCACGACCGATCGACTAGGATAATTCTACTTGCACTTTTCATTGAATATATTGAGCAAAATACAAGAGTAAGTTACAGGCATACTTGTCAAGCTCTATAAGATTTTAGATGATTGGTAGTCCAAGGTCTATCTAATCTTCGGTCTCAGTATCTTCTAGATAGTAAGAACCAGAGATGAGCTTTTGTACTACCTTGAATGGTCCTCCCCATTGTGGATCTAGTTTATTAACGTCCCCGACCAGCTTGATACACTTCTAAACCAGATCACCTACTTGGAAAAATCTAGGAATAACCCTTCTGTTATAATTTTACTTCATCTTTTGACAGTATGACATAAGTCGAGCTTCCGCCTTATCTCAAACTTCCTCTATCAGGTCGAGCTTCATAAGGCATCGGTCGGCATTCTCCTCATCATATAAATGCATGTGATCTGATTATATCCCTACTTCGACCGAGATCACTACTTCACCACCATACACTAAGTGGAAAGGAGTTATACCTATCGATTCTCGAGGAGTGGTGCGATATGACCATAATACATTGGGTAACTCATCCACCCAACCTCCCCCAACATGATCTAATTTAGTCTTGAGTCCTCTGATAATTTCTCTATTTGTTACTTCAGCATGTCCATTACCTTGTGGATAAGCTACAAAAGTAAAAGCCTGTGTAATTCCATATCCTAAGCACCATTCTCAGATTCTTCTGCCTTGGAATTGTCTTCCATTATCAAAAACTAACTTATGTAGAATGTCGAATATACAAATAATATACTACCATAAAACTTGATAACTGCTTGCTTAGTAATCTTAACCAATGGCTCAGCTTCTACCATTTCAAAAAATAATCCACTGCTACAAATAGAAATCTCCTTTGAGCAGATGCCAAGGGAAAAGGTTCTACTATATTCATATCCCATTGATCAAATAGACAAAAAATAATAGAGGTTTTGAGCAATTTTGTGGAGGGGGGGGGTGATGTGGTATATTTTGGTATTTTTGACAAGATAAGCAGGTCCTTACTAACTGATTTATATCAAACTGTAGAGTAGGTCAAAAATATCTGGCCAATAACACATTCCGTACGAGAGACCACCCTCCTACATGACTTCCACAAGAACCCTAGTGTACTTCTTGAATAATATAATGCACATCATCCGACCCAATACATTTAAGTAACAAACAAGAGAAGGCTCTCTTATAAAGATGATCTCCGATCATAGTAAAATAGCTAACCCTTTTCTTGAGTATACATGCTTGCTCTCTATCAGTAGGTAGAATGCCCTGTTGTAAGAATAGGAAGATCGACATCCTCTAATCACTTTGTATTTTCAGATCATCTTGTCGTTCAATACAAGTCACTAATAATGTTTGTTCAATAGGCATATCCAAATTCTAGGGAACTATGATAGAGGCTAGTTTAGCTAGCTCATCCTCTGTTTGGTTATCTGAACAGGAGATCTTTTATATAATCACTTCTTGAAATTCAACTATTAACTTATCAAACAATTCTGTATATAACTTGAGCTGGTCATTATTGATTTCAAAATTACCAGACAATTGTTGGGCAGCCAACTAAGAGTATGAGTAGATTAAAACCCGGATGACTCCTACATGCTGTGCGGCCCGCAATCCTGCTATTAAGGCCTCATATTCCGTTTTATTATTAGTTGCCTGATAATTTAACTAAACAGATAACTGCATCCGATCTTCTCTGGGCGATATAATAAGAATACCTATCCCACTTTCCTGTCAAGTAGAGAATCTATCAACATATATCTTCCAAGTTTATTCCATTTCTGGGCTTTGTATTTCAGTTATAAAATTTGTCAGGGCCTGAGCCTTGATGGCCACTTGAGGTTGATACTGTATATCATATTCACTGAGCTCCATGGTCCACTTGATCAATCTTATAGAAGCTTTAGGGTTAATAAGTACCCGACCTAAAGTACTATTAGTTAATATGATTATCAGATAAGATAAAAAGTATGGACGCAATCTTCGAGCAGTTAGAACCAATTGTTGGGATGTATACTATAAGCCTAGTTTTTGTATGAACATCTATTTTGAAATATTTTGAAATGAGAATCACTTTGGTTAAATGTCTGCATTTTATATTTATATATATGTCAATGTAGTTGTCTATTTAATTTATATTATAGATGACATAGTGTGTGGTGCCACACAGAAAATTATATTATCGGTTCCTTATAAATTATAAATAGTAGCTCATAACCAAGACAAATAGGGACAAACCATTGGAACGGTTGTAATGTAATTTGGTATTAGTTTATCTTGATTATAAAATTACACTAGTACACTATGTGTGTATTGAGCAGGACCATTTGAGGTTGTTCGATTTATACTGACTATATAAAAGAATAGAACCTCTATTATTATGGATGTGCGTCCTCTCAATCCCTATATAATAACAAGCATGAATACTTAGTATTTATTTCTTTAACTTATCAATGGGTGAGATTTATTCATTAAATCAATAGGCCCGATGAGTTGGGAGATAGTATTATTTATATGGTGTGTTGTTGATTATAGAAGGAATCTGTATCATAATTATTTAAGCTAATGATGTTCTCTTGAGGAGCTCATAAGGATTATCATGTAAACCCTGCAAGTGGACTTAGTCCGACATGATAATAAAGTTGAGTAGTACTACTCTTGGAATTAGATGTTAATTAATTGAGTTGTCAGTAACTCATTTAATTAACGGACATACGATATCATAAACACGAGGAGATTAACGCACTCATGATAAGAAGGAGCTCATATGGTAATATGGAATTTGTGCGGTAGTTCAATAATAATCCTTTAGTGGTATGAGTTATTATTGATGGACTTGAGTTGGATGTTTGGGTAGAACACAGGAAGCCTAAGCCCATCAAGAGGCCTAAACCAATTTCTCCTCTAGGTCCCTGTTATAGCCTCTATATAAAGCCTCGCATCCACCCATCTATAACTTGGTTTGGTTTAACTTAACTTGGTTTGGTTTAACTTGGTTATAGAAAGAGAGATTTTTTTCTAAACAGAACTTGGTTATAGAAAGAGAGATTTTTTCTAAGCGGAATTCTGTTATAGAAAAAGAGGTTTTTTCTAAACAAAATTCTGTTATTTTTTCTTTCTTTGTAACCAACGATAAGCCTATAAAAAGGAATAGGTGGTGGCTCCTAAAACTTAACTTTCTATTCTTCCTAATCTTCCTCAATTCCCTTCTCCACCTAGGGCCGGCGGCACACATCCTTCCCCTTGTGGCCGGCACCCTTCATCTCCTACTAGGGCCAGCGCCATTCTTCCCAAGCTAGGGACGACGCTCCTCCCCTCATCCTTGAGGGACGGCACCCCTCCTACTAGGGCCAGTACCCCTCCTTGTTAGATCACTTGGTGGCCGATGGCTTGGAGAAGAGGAAGAAGTTGAAGAAGAGGAAGAAGAGAAGAAAGAAGACTAGAAGGTGCCCCATCCTAGAGCCTCCTTTTGTAGCCGGTGGTTTGGAAGCCGAGAAGCGAAGGAGGGCGGTGTTGTCTTGGTAGATCGTCGCCCACATGACATCTAAGAAGAAGAGAGGAATACGACAGAAGATCGAGAGGTCTTTAGCTACGAAGAAAGGTACAACTAATTCTTTAATTCCGCTGCGCAATTAGTTTCGTTCTCTTCGTATCGATTTACCAACACAAGAGGCCAGTGATCGTATACTTTGATCAAGGTGTGCTTTGATCATTCAAGAACTTGCTTGATTGATCGAACACATGTTTGATCGAATATGAGGGTTGCTAGAAAAAGTTTTGTTCTTGTACAATTTTTTTTTGTACAAAAAAATTTAAACAGAACGGAATTCCAGCGCCTTCACCAATACATAAGTTAATTTTTCGAGTATGGTGTAACGGTACTCAGCTCCTTTTAATAGATGGTTAAAGAAATATACATGCTATTGTTCTTTCTCCTCCTACCTTACTAATACTGCACCAACAACCCGCTCATTAGCTGACAGATAAATCCATAAGGCCTCCCCCACAATTGGTTTAGCTAATACAAGTAAAGAACCTCAAATGTCTTGTCACAATTAGCATCCCATTGAAATTTAGTCGTCGGTGAAATATCTTGAAGAACGGTAAACTTCGATCAGTTGATTGAGAAATAAAACGAGACAGAGCGGTGATTCAGCCGGTCAGTCTTTGTGCTTCTTTCAAATTGCAAGGAGGAGTTATATTCTACAGAGCTTCTACCTTACCAGAATTAGCTTCAATTCCACATTCAGTAACTACGTATCCCAAAAATTTTCCACTTTTGGCCTCAAATAAACACTTGCAAGGGTCAAGCTTAAGCCCATATTATCTCAAGGTTTTGCAAGTTTCTTCTATGTCATCAATAAAATCTACTATCCAAAGAGATTTAATGAGGATAACATCCACATAAACCTCCATATTTCGCCCAATTTGTTCTTTGAAGACCTTGTTCATGAGCCTTTGATAGGTAGCCCCTGCATTCTTTAGTCTAAACGACATAAATCATAACAATAAGTATTTCAGTAGTTATAAAGCTAACCTTTTCTTGATCCTCCTTGGCAAGCGGTACTTGATGATATCCTTGATAGACATCCAGCATATAGATGAATTTGCAGCCAGAGGTAGAATCAACAGATCGATGCTGGGTAAAGGATAATAATCCTTTAGGCAAGCCTTGTTAAGATCCTTGAAATCAATGCAAACCCACCATTTGTTTCCTGGTTTAGATACCAGGATGACATTGGCTAGCTAATTAGGGAATTGAACCTCCCGAATGTAGCCTGTTTCCAATAACTTAACCACTTCTTCTTTAATAATTTTATTTTGATCGACCCTAAAGTCTCCCTTCCTTTGTTTGATAGGGTGAGCATCAGGATAGACATGAAGCACATGCTCCATGACTGTAGGAGATACACCCTTTACTTCTTTGGGCGTCCAAGCAAATACATCATTGTTGTGGGTCAGACACTCCACCAGCTCAACCTTAAGTTCTGGAACCAGGTCGGCCGCTATATGAGTAGTGGCTTCTGGTCGACCAACCTAAATTTGCACTTCTTCCTTTTCTTTATACACCAAAATGAGCAGTTTTTCTTGAATAGCATAATCTCCATCCTTTGCATTTTATGGGTAGAATTAGCCTCAGTCTTCATTATCTCCACGTAGCACTTGCATGCTACTAGTTGATCGCCCTTGACCTCCTCCACTTGGTCGTCCATGGAGAATTTTATCTTTTAACAAGAGGTTGAAATGACTGCTTGGAATTCATTAAGAACTAGCCGACCCAAGATGACATTATAGGCTGATAGTGCGTTCACCACTATGAAAATTGATCGGCACGTCCTCATGAAGGGCTCCTCCCCCAAGGATATGGCCAACTTTATCTGATCAAGTAGCTGGACTTCGTTGCCAATAAACCCGTACAGAGAAGTTGACTATGGGCTAAAGCTCGATCGAGTTGATTTACAGATGATCAAATGCTTGTTTGAAGATAATGCTACCAGAGCTACCTGTGTCAATAAAAGTACGAGAGATATGGTAATTGTCTATGACAGTCTTAATTATTAACACATCATCATGTTGGTTAAACCTAGGAAAATGTATCGGTTCCACTGTACAAAATTTTTTGTACAAATGTCGAACCTTTCCTTAAATAACCTATTGTGTTCTTTAGAAGTTAAATAAGGAATCGCAGACGGAACTTAACATCATTGATTCCAAATTTAACTTATCTGTTCTTAATGGTTTAGATTTGAATCGCAAGCGGAACTTAACACTATTGATTCAAATCTACCTAGGTTATTAATTCCATAAATATTAATTTTCAAAATTGGCTTCCAGGACTGCATGGCGAGGCACATGGCCTTCTTGGATATGGGAGCAACCACCACCGCCTAGGCAAAGTCTTTTAAGGAAAGATAATATTTATTTCCTTAAATAACTCTAGGTTAACCAAAAGGAACAATCGAATCACAAATTCGAAAAAGAAGAAAACACAAAATCGAAAAATAAATTCGATAAACTAGATCTAATTGCCTCTTGTATTTAGAATTCATACAAAGAAAAATAACTAGTATGATGCGGAAGAAAAATACTAGTTATACCTTCTCTTTGTAAGCTAATGACCTCGAGATCTTCTGCCGTATTCCTCGCCAACATCGTGTGGGCGACGATCCTCCAAGATGAACACTACCCAAAAGCTTCCTCCTTCTTCTTCTAAAATCCGGCCACCACCACCACCAAGGAGAAGAGAGCAAAGGGAGAGGAAGAAGGGAGAGGGCCGACCACACCAAGAGATCACCCAAGCAAAAGAATAAGAGTTGTATCTCATGAAGCCCCCTCACCCCTTCTTTTATATTACTTGCCCAAGGCAAATAAGGAAAAACCTTTTACAAAAAATAAAATCATCCAAGAGTTTTTCCTTTTCCCTTTTTATTTTTCCTTTTCTTTCCTCTTGATTGAATCAATCATCAATCAATGGTTGAGATCAATCCTATTTGGTTTAGGATTGAATTTGGTTTAATCTATTGGCCGGCCCTTGCTTGGGCACCAAGCAAGGTGGCCAACCACAATTAAAAGGAAAGGAAAAATAATTTTTTAAAAAGTTTACAAGAAGAAATACTCTTATAAAATTTACAAGCTCTCTTTCCTAAAGTATGAGTTAAAAAAGGAAAGTTTCTAAAAAATTAAAACCATGTTTTAAAATTTAAAAACTCTCTTATAAAATTTTCTTTTTTAACATGGTGATAGAAAATTTAAATTTTAAAACTTCTTTTCCTTTTTTTCTTAAACCATAAGGATGGTTAAAAAAGGAAAGTTTTAAAATCTTTTAAACTCTCTATTTAAACATGTGGCCTAATTCAAATAAGGAAAGTTTTAAAAATTAAAATCTCTCTTTTAAAACTTATTGTTTTCTACAAAGAGAAGATTTTAAAAATTCAAAACAACCCTGCCTTTTGAATTATTATGGCCGGCCCCTACAAACTTGGTCACCAAGCTATAGGGCCGACCCCTTCAAGAGGATGTGGCCGGCCATTGCTTGGTCACCAAGCAATGGTCCGGCCCCCTTCTTGGACACCAAGAAGAGCCTTACATTTGGATGGACTTGAGGCTATAATGAGGCTACGACAGGGACCTAGAGGAGAAATTGGTTTTGGCCTTCCGATGAGCTTGAGTATCCCGTGTTAGCCTCGAACACACAACTCAAGTTCATCAATAATAACTCATTCCACTAGAGAGTTATTACCGCACTACCGCACCAATCCCAAATTACATTATGAGCTCCTTCTTATTATGAGTGTGTTAGTCTCCCTGTGTTTAAGATTATGAATGTCCACTAATTAAGTAAGTTACTGACAACTCACTTAATTAATATCTAGCTCCAAGAGTAGTACCACTCAACTTTATTGTCATGTCGGACTAGGTCCACCTGCAGGGTTTAACATGACAATCCTTATGAGCTCCTCTTGGGGACATTCTCAACCTAAATAACTAGGACACAGATTCCTTCTATAATCAACAACACACACTATAAGTAATATCATTTCCCAACTTATCGTGCATATTGATTTATCGAGCTAAACCTCACCCTTTGATAAATCAAAGAAATAAATATTAAATATATGTGCTTGTTATTATATTAGGATTAAGAGCACACACTTCCATAATAACTAAGGTTTAGTTCTTTTACTAAGTCAGTACAAAAGAACATACCTAAATGATCCTACTCAATACACTTAAAATGTATTAGTGTAATTTATTAATCAAGATAAACTAATACTTAATTACACTACGACTATACTGATAGTTTGTTCCTTTCTATCTTAGTCGCGAGCAACTGTTTATAATTTATAGAGAACCGACAACATGATCTTCTGAGTGTGACACCACACTCCATGTTGTCTACTATATAAATTAATTGAACAATTACATTTAATAAATAAATGCAGATATTGACCAATGTGATTCTTTTATTTTAACAAATAAATGTTTACAAAAGCTAGGCTTTTAGTATACACTCCAACACATCATGGAGTATTTCTACTCTCTCTAGATCTCTGGGCCCAAAACTGATTTCAGGCCCAGCCGCCGCTTTACACTGCATCCGATTTTATGGATGACCAAACGTCGAGCATGTGACTTCCTTGCTCGGTTGGAGTCACCGTCAGTTAGCCTCCTATCGATCATGTTGATATTACCCTGAGCAGTATTATTGTGATTTTCTTTCTGTCAGGCGGATGGCTACTCTTGTTGCACCCGGGCGAGCATTTAAGCTTGCTCGATCTAGAGTTGTAAAGTTCCCGGCTATGGCTCTGTCGCCCAGTACTCAATCTTGAGCATGCTATTTCGTCGTGGATACAGTCAGTGATTTGGAGTTGGGGAACGCTGACGATATCTAGAATTGTCTTCTCGTTGATTCCGTAGAGTGTAACAATCCTCCGTATTGTGGGTGGTTATTTGATGATACGTGCACCACTTTCATGAGAGCTTCTCGAGGAACCCCCACATGTTGCACGACTTGAGGCTGTGACTCTGGATGATGATACTGAGGACCTGCACGAGGTCCTTTGGGTGGAGGAGGAGGTAACACTAGGAGTTCAGGGGCTAGATCAAAAGTGGGTGTGGCACCCTCCTTTCGAACAGCTTGAGCTTTTTTCATATTGATGAATTCAATTTCCTATTCAATCAATAGGTCAAAGTTGATTAGAGGTTTTCTAACCAAATATTTGTAGAAATCATGAACCCCCCTCTCTCTTTGATGAGAGGCTGTTGATACTTCCAAATTTAGTGGTGGCAGCATACCACCATTGTTGATTTGTTGTTGTTGTTAAAGTAATTTCTGCACTCTGGCATTGATGAGAAACTCTAGATCTTTCTGCATTAAGGTGATGATATTAAGTTTTCTAGCCTCCTCCATCGCAAAGCTTCAGATTCATGTGAAGATTTTCACAGATGGCGCCAAATTTGTTTCTGTCATAAGGCTATAAGATGGTGTGCTGGCTCCGATGGGTAGTTGGTTGAAGAATAATGAGCTTCTTGAGATCTGAAGGAACTTCTCAACGATCCTACGCACAATTAGACGAGCCAACAAAGCGTTAGTGACCTAAGACCAGAATAGGAATCCCTAGCTAGGTCCTCTGACGCTCAAGTCAGTCTCCTATCTTGAAAGTGGAAGAAGAACAGTAGAGCAAGTGCCATAAAGTAGGACTTTAGATGTAAATGTTTGCATACCTTGTCAGCAGAGAGGATTCCCCTTTTTATACCACCTCACATAAACTCCACGATCGTGAGGTGGTCTCCAGTTTGTTAGAGTTTGTTAGGTGATAGAAGAAAGTACAACCGAGGTGTTTTATGATAGTCCGAGGAATCTTTTTCCTATCCATAGATGTACCTCTTTTGTCGCTTCTGAACTAAGCTCTCAATGAAATACTTCAAGGAATGTGTCATGGCAACTGATTAATCAATGAAGAAACTTCGAAGGAATATTCCCCGATAAGTTTGCCAGGCTATTCTAATGTTGTCAACTGTTTGTCTGTTAGATGTATCTTGACCAGTCATTGAGCCGACTGGATATTTAAAATGTGTTTTGATGAAAGTATCTCAATCGGTGTTACGCTCCGCAAGTGTACGGAAATGTCGCAAGTAATATAAAAGATTATCGTATCCACAGGGACTGGAATAAGCACTAGAAATGTCTCAATGTGAATTAGCTAAACAACTATCCAATTATTTCAAATGCAAAGTGAAGGTAAACAAATCTAATATTAAAGATCAACAAACAAGAGTTTAGTGTTTTGGGTTATGATAAAGGGAGATTCTAGGAGTTTCAGTTTCTTTGTAAGATTTCTTGAATGTAAATGGTTCACCAATTCTTATCTCTCAATTGCCAAACACTTGTAGAAAGTTGTCGGTTCTCTCTTGCAATAGATAACCGGCTAAGGACTGAGAAATGTATCTAAATATGATCAATTAGACGTGAACCTACGTTGTCCTTACACAGAAGCGCACCTATTACTATGCCTTCCTCGGATATCAACATAGAAGCCCACAACTTATTAATCTATCAAGATACAAGAGACTAATCACAAGATCCATCCTACTCTCTTGAATATTCCTATTTCCTTTTCAAGATTATCTCTCAAACGTCCTTACACGGGCTTGCACCTGTCACGTGGATCCCTCGGATGATCGAGTGAGAGTTTATCTTTACAAAGTCCACAAGAAATCCAAACAATCAATAAAAAATGAGAATTAAGCACAAATCACCATTAATCATTCAAGATCTAATTGATACAAGCAAGACAATGTCATTGAAACAAGAAATTGGCAAATCCATAAGAGATTACATCAATCCATCATACAAATACTCCCTTAATCCTAGAATACAAGATCTACTCCATGAATCGAGGAAGAATACCCGAAGAAATAAAGATTACAAGCATTTCTTAAATCCCCAATCCAAGAAACCAAGAAAAGGGGGAAAGAGAAAACTTATCTACGAAGAAGCCTCGTCTTCGGATCCAATCCTCGCTCCGGAGTCGAAATCGTCAAGGACTCCCCTCGAATCGCCCAGAAATCCTCCCAAGAATGGGAGGATACCACCAAATCTTGCCTTCTCCCAAAGGGGGAGAGATCCCCTTTCAATTCATGAAGGAGGGTTTAAATAGAGGAGGAAATCGGGCGCCACACGGCCCCGTGACACGACCGTGTGAGATTCACACGGCCATGACCAGTTCCTTCTCTACCAAAGCTGCACGGCCCCCTTCTCTTCTCTGGAAATGCTACACGGTCGTGTGGTGCACACGGCCACCACCTGCTTGGCCTCTGGAAACCTCACACGGCCGTGTAGATCTACACGGCCATGTAAGGCATCTGCTCTAATTTCTTCAAATCAAGACACGGCCGTGTGAGATTCACACGGCCATGTCCTCTTCCCTTCCTGTTAAAACTACACGGCCGTGTGTGGTACACGGCCTGATGCTCACTCCCTTCAATTCCTTCCAAGCTTGCCCGAGGACGCATAATCTTCACCAATTCCGACTCCTATGTACAGAAAATGCACAAAAATAGATCTCCGAACCAAAAGAGTAAATATGCTAAAAGGAAAGCTGGAAGTATAAAAGTGCATAGATCAAGCATGCTCAAAGTATGTAAATGTGCATAAAAACATGCATAAAAGAGTATATAATCTACGCACATCAGTCGGTCATCAAGCCGTCCATATATAAATGTCTTCTGTTGAACATATTTCGATCGGTCCCTGAGCCAGTCATATGTAAGTTGTATGATAGACAACCCATTATAAATATATTTATCACCCCATATGAAGCTATTCTGCATTTATGCATGATCAATTTGAAATCTGATTATCATATGAAATTATGTTGGTGCAGGGAGCACCAGACGATCGAACCTAAGTTCTGATTATGGCAAAGGGTCCAAATTTAAGGTTACTAGTTGTCTAACAAGGTTGAATGAGCTTGCAGGAATGTCCTAAGTGTTCATAGGCAAAAGTCCTAGTGGATTCTAGGCAGGTGGAAAATCCTAGGGGGAGGTAACCCTATGTCCTAGGGGAGTTAACTCTAGGTGGTGGAAAGTCCTAATTGCGGTTAGGCAAGCCGAAGTCTTGGCGGGTTGAGCACTTTAGGCGAAATCCTATTGTCGGGGACTCTAGATGAAAATCTTGGTGGTCGCAGACCAGGTGGAAGTTTGGACGGGTCGTGGAGTGGACATTTAACGTGAAGACCTAAAGTCTCAAACGCTAAGCAAAAGTCCAAACGGTCATGGAGGACCGATTTGGCAAAAGATAAACTCTCCTAAGAGGAGTAGGTGAGGATGCATTCCCTCGAAAAGGGAACAGTAAGCGTTAGTTCGACCTAGAGTTTCAGCGAAAACTCAAAGTCAGAACCGGGCAGTCATAGGCTATTAAATTTATATTATATATATTATTTATTGTCTGAACTAACTTTGTTTTACAGAAAAAAAGGAGGCTAAAAAAGCTAGTCTGAGTGGCCGGAAGGGGTTTGGACGCCCGGAGCTAGTCTAGGCACCCAGACCAGCCTCGCCCAGGGCGGGCGGCAGGTGCTTAGTCGGTCCGGGCGTCCGGACCCAAAAAATCATCCATAAGCCTACATGAAGCGCGTCGATTGGCCAGGACATGTGGTCTAGGCGTCGGGAGGGGTTCCAGGTGCTCGGAACAACCTATATAAGCAGCATTCGACCAGGGGCTAAAGAACAACATTCATAACAACTTTTGCACTTACGCGTTGCTCCGATAAAGCCTCTCGACGCATGAAAGCTGCTCTGACAATGACTACGCTGAAGATCTATTCCTCTAAGTCGTTGGTATTGTTTTATTTAAAAGTTACTTATACTATAATTGTAAATCTCTTTGTAACTTTTGATTTATTAGTGGATTGCTCATCGAAATCACTCTCACATGCGGACCTTGAAGTAGGAGTCGCCACAGACTCTGAACCAAGTAACTCTTGGTGTTCGCGATTGCTTTTTTTCTGTCTTATTTTTCTTATTCCGCTTCATTTTACTCGAGTGTTTCTAAATGAATGTGAAAGCCAGGAGCGATATTCACCCCCTCCCTCCTCTAGTGCAACGATCCTACAAGTTACTAACATCAAGAATATTAAGCCTGGTCAAGCACACCTTGAAGAATTTACATTCGATCGAGCTTCGCCCAGTCGATCGTCTGCTAAGAGTTTTATAGGGTTAATTGCCTTTAGGCCCACCCGAGCTTTACCCAGTCGAGCGCTAGTAAAAAGCCTTACGTTCGATCGACCTTCGTCTAGCCAATCGTATGTTAAGAGTTTATAGGGTTAATTGCCTTTAGCCCCACCCGGGCTTTGCCCGGTCAAGTGCACATAGAGAGCCTTACGCTCGATCGGCCTTCGCCCGGCCGAACATATGTTAAGAGTTTTATAGGGATAATTGCCTTTAGGCTCACTCGGGCTTTGCCCAGTCTAACACCAGTAGAAAGCCTTACGTTCGATCGACCTTCGCCTGACCGATCGTATGTTAAGAGTTTTATAGGGTTAATTGCCTTTAGGCCTGCCTAGGCTTTGCCCAGTCAAGCGTCCATAGAGAGCCTTACACTCGATTAGTCTTTGCCCAACCGATCATATGTTAATAGTTTTATAGGGCTAATTGCCTTTAGGCCCGCTCGGGCTTTGCCCGGTTTAGTGCTAGTAGAAAGCCTTACATTCGATCGACCTTTACCTGGCCGATCGTATGTTATGAATTTTATAGGGTTAATTGCCTTTAGGCCTGTCTAGGCTTTGCCTAGTCAAGCGCCCATAGAGAGCCTTACGCTCGATCAGCCTTCGCTTAGTCGATCATATGTTATGAGTTTTATAGGGCTAATTGCCTTTAGGCCCGCCCGGGCTTTGCTTGGTTTAGCGCCAATAGAAAGCCTTACGTTTGATCGACCTTCACCCAGTCGATCGTATGTTAAGAGTTTTATAGGGTAAATTGGCTTTAGGCCAACCTGGGCTTTGCCCGGTCGAACACCCATAGAAAGCCTTACGTTCTATTGAGCTTCGCCTGACCGATCATATGTTAAGAGTTTTATATAAGGCTTGGCTAAGTCTTAAATGTCTAGAGCCCGGACAACCCTTCAACCGGTCAAGCTTCTCTAAACCCAACCGTCCATTATTTGACCAAGTATCTTATTTCTTGAGTTTCAGAGTAGAATCCTAGGGTCCTTATACCTGATTGGGTTTATAACCCGGTTGACCCTCTTTGAGCGTCTTGTTGTAGGACTACATGATCAAGACCCAAGAGCACCCTAGTTTAAAACTAAAAAAAAAGCACCAAAAATAGTGTTATTCCCTTCCTACCCCTCCCACCAACCTCCTAAATCTCCTCTCTCTCTCTCGCTCGCCGTTTTCCCTTCCCATATCAGGCCCACCATTGGGCCTGATATGATACTAGGCCCACCGTTGGGCCTGATATGATACCAGACCCACCGTTGGAATCTTAAATTTAAATTCCAATCTAAGGATTGATCAACATTTGAGTTAGACTAAGGTTTTATAGTTAGTCAATTAAATATTTATTTCAATGATTGACTTCCAGGTTGTGGCGAGGCAGTAGACCTTCTTGGGTATGAGATTATCCACCACTTCTAGACAAAGCCTTTCAAAGAAATTGGATATTTAATTTCCTTTCTGAAACTCCTTGGTCTAACTAGTTAAGTGTGAATCAAGCCTACAGCCTTATCTGCCCTAGTCTAAGCATGTATAGTGAAAGCAAACATCAAACAAATCTATCTATCGATAAAAATGATCTTTCTATCGGCTCTTCCTGGATCATAGCCTCGATAGGGTCTATCAAGGTAGTGGATTTGATCCTTGGAGACCCAATATTGACCAACTCCTACTTGATTAATCAAGTTAGACTTGGGGATTCATGCTTGGACTATTTTTCTGTTTGTTCGGTTGACAAGAGATAAGTATGATTTGAATTTGTACTTAGTCTTGTATCCAAGTCTAGATAGATTGTATACGACCTTTTGCTTCCCAAGAATCAATTCAAGATTCTTGGAACCCAAGGTGAATCGTTCCAATGTTCCCTTAAGTTCCTTAACTTGATCTTTCAAACTGGAATTTTTTTTCTCAAGTTATTGAACCTGAGTTGAAGTTCCAGTCTGAATAGGTTCGGTCAAGGAGCTTGGGCTAGTCACTTCCTTAAGGGTTGTTACCTCCTTTTGGAGTGGCTTAACTTGGATATTTGACTTAGTAATTTACACATTAAATAGTTAATTAAATTATACAGTTTATCTACTTGAGAAGATCTTATAGCGGTGTTTGACCCTTCGAAAATGGATACAGATCCGTGGCTTATTTCGGACTCGGCTTATGATTCAGCTTTGATTTCTGATTTGGACTCTGTTTCGGCAATGTATGCTTGTACTGGTAGAGCAACGAAGCTTACTTGCTTGTGTTCTTTATCGAAATCTTCATAGGACTCGGACCACGTTGCTTTCAAGGCCTTCCTTCTTCATTGCTTCTGGTTCAGACACTCTGGCTTGTAGTGCCCCTTCTAGTTGCAGTCGTAGCAGGTAACTCTAGACTTGGCCTTCATGTTCAATTGAGTCACCTTCTTCTTTTTGTACATTTTTCATACCAGTTTTACGAGCTCGGCTGTAATTTCATCATCTTCATCTTCTGAGTCCAATTCATCTTCGGACTCGGATTCAGTTCTGCGCTTTGCTTTTGATTCTCGCGTTCTACTCGTTCCTACAATCAAAGCAATACCTTTCTCTAACCGAGTAGTATTAGTTTGTTCATGAAACTCAAATTCAAAAAATAATTCATCTAATTTTAATAAGGAGAGGTCCTTTGATACTTTGTAAGCATCTACCACGGATGCCCATAAAGTGTTCCTTAGAAATGCATTGAGTGTATACCTGATTATATCGTGGTTTTCCACCTTCTGACCTATTGCATGAAGGTCGTTCAACAGGTCCTGAATCCGTGCGTGAAGTTGGCTTGCCGACTCACCTTCCTGCATTTTTATGTTATACAGTTTATTTAAAATTAAATCATGTTTGCTTACCTTCGTGTCGAAAGTTCCCTCGTGCAGCTCGATCAACTTTCTCCCATAGTTCTTTTGCGCTTGAAAACGGGCTGACTCAGTTCAATTCTTCTTTTGTCAGCCTGCATTATAGAGTCTAGGTAGCCTTTGTGTCGGCCTCGATCCTTTTTCTCATTGGTGCATCCCATTTGTCGCATGGGATGATAACTCCATCTTCGGTGGGATAAGCAAATCTCGTCTAGATGATTATCCATATCTCGACTTGTCTCTTGAGGTGATATTCCATTCGTCTCTTCCAATAACCAAAGTCTTCACCAGTGAAGAGGTGAGGGCGTGCAGTGCTATATCCCTCTTGGTAGGCCATTTCAAAATCTAGTACGACAAAAAACAATGAGAAAACTTGTTCCAAGACTTGGTCTTGGATTAGTAGTGCGGGATAATAATTTTAACTAAGTGAGCTCGAGTGGTATTACACCAGCTTCGAGAAAAACAAATTTTCAATTGTGATAAAATGATCAAAATAAGGTAATTATACCAACTCTGATTAAATAAAACAAAAGAATTAATACCACGGAGAAAGAAAAAAATTGGACCCCGTTCTCAACTGTTCATTCGAGCCTTTTAAGTCCTTTTATCTCCCTGCAAGATGTGTTAGTCCAAAATACAAAATATATCATACAAACTAGAGTTAGCACAATAATATATGAAATAATAAGTTATTTTGACAGTCTTCGGACTATCTGATTCTGACTTCGGATTTCGTCTCCGGAAATCCTAAGTCGAATCGACGCCTACTGTTCCCTCATCGGGGAACATGTCCTCACCTATTCCTCTTAGGAGAAGTTACCTATTGACAGACCGGTCCTCCAGACCAACTGGACTTTTGCTCAGCGCCCGAGGCTTCTGGTCATCATGCTGGACGTCCACTCCACGACCCGTCCAGACTTCCACCCAGTCCGCAACCACCAGGATTTCAACCTAGACTCCCTGACTATAGGATTTTGCTTGAAGCGCTCAACCCGCCAAGACTTTCCGTCTAGGGTTACCACCCCCTAGGACCTAGGGTTACCGCCCCTAGGGTTTTCCACTGCCTAATCGCAGCTAGGACTTTTCATCACCTAGGGTTACCACCCCCTAGGATTTTCCACCTGCCTAGAATCCACTAGGACTTTTACCTAAGGACACTTAGGACTTTTCCTATAAGCTCAATCAACCTTGTTAGATCACAAGATAACTTAACTTTGGACCCTTTGACATAATCAAAATACAGATTTGATCGTCTGGTGCTTCCCATACCAACACATACTACACATAAATAATACTATCATTATTAAAGTAATGGGTTTTTCGTATACCTAACCGGTTAACAAAGACGAGTGTAAAACATAAATTGCAAATGATAATAAGTTACCGTGTGTAAACCAAAGCTTATATTGAAAGATAAAACTGATTCTTTCAGGTATTTAACTAAAAAGCACACCAAACTGATTCTATTTTTTCAAAATATAAAAAAAATTAAGCTAAATATAGATATATCATAATTAATTGATCTGAAACACAGAATTAATAAAGATCAAACAAGCTTATTAATTAACACCAATTTTGTCTTTATTATTTAGCTTAATTTAGTAACACATATCAATTAACCTAAATATAAAGAGGGATCCCGCACCTTTCTTCGGCCACTGCTCCAGAACAATTCAAAGAGAGATCTCACACCTTTTCAATTTAAGAATAAGAAATAAGAATAAGGGTCAGTAAGAGAAAATAGAAGATGAAATTTACGGAAAAAATATAGCAAAAGCAGCACGAGAAGTCGCCAAGGCCAGCCTTGGGTTAGCTAAGGGAATTCATGGCCGGCTGTTGGCCACTAAGTACAGTCATGCCTGGCCAGTCGTAACCGACCAAGGGAAGCTGTGGTCGGCTAAGGTAAACTGCGGGCGATCACAACCAGCTAAGAGAAGCCGCAACCGATCACATTCAACCAAGGGAAGCCGTGACCTACTGGGGTCGGCCAAGGGAAGCTAAGGCTGGCCAAGGAAAGCTGCTACTAGCCAAGGGAAGCCGCAACCCAATGACAACCAAGGGAAGTCACGACCGCCCTCAGCCGATCAAGGGAAGTCGCGGATGACCACGGCTGGCCAAGGGAACCCGCGGTCGGCCACGGTTGACCAAGAGAAGCCACAGTCACCTGCGGCCAGCCAATGGAAGCTGCAACCGCCTACAACCGGCTGCAACCAACTAAGGGCATGTTGAATCAGAGAGGAAATGGGAGAGGGCTTACCAGTCTAAAGTTCATCGCTGAGAGGAATCGCCCTTGCCACCGCCAATGAGAGGGAAAGTAGATTAGGGCAAGGAGGGATCATGTGTAATTTTGGTATTTTGGGATCATGTCCTTGCCCCGTTCGGTGAGGTCAACGCCACGTGGAAGTCAAAGCGGCAGTTGTCCATCCGGAAAGGACCGGGCCCGACCGGACGGCCGACCGGCCGTCCGGAGGAATCGAACGTCAGGAGGGATGATCCGATCGGCTGGCCGACCGGATGATGTTCGTCTGATGGTTAAAGGCGCCCTATCGAAATTAGGGTTCCGACGCTTATTGGAAAAGGTCGCTGGGCCGAGCGGACTGTACGCTCGGCCAAAGCCATAAGGTAACACTGCTAATAGTCTCCACAAAGCACGTGGTGGGGGACCTCCCCAAGTAAACCACCGCATATGTCCGGCCGGATGTTAAGGGAGCTGTCCGCCCGGACGATAGATCTGGAGCAAAGGGGAAAAGGACAAAGGAGGTCTTTTTCTGACAGCAAAGTTAAATTCAAAGCAGAGAGTAGGTAAAGTAAAGTTAAATTCAAGTATTTAATAAAAGGAGGGCTTTTATTAAGGGGGAGTCTAATATTACAAAGTACAAAGTTTCCAGCTTAACTGTTATTGCATTTGAAGTTTATTTACTTAAGCTTGGTTAACCTTATGCAGTTATTACATATGCTGTTTTTCTTAACTTTGAAATTACGTGTTGCCATAATCAAAAAGGGGGAGATTGTTGGTGCGGGAAGCATCCGACGATCGAACCTAAGTTTTGATAATGGCAAAGGATTCAAAGTTAAGGTGCTTTGTTATCTGACAACTTTTGCTGAGTGTTTCAGGAAAGTCCTAACTGCGGTTAGGCAAGATAAAACCCTAAGGGGTGGTAACCCTAGGTCATAGGGGGTGGCAACCCTATGCGGAAAGTCTTGGCAGGTCGATGGCTTCAGGCAAAAGTCATAGGGGGTGGTAACCCTGGGTGGAAAGTCCTGGTGTCGCGAACCAGGTGAAAGTCTGAACTGGCCGGTGAAGAGGATGTTCAGCAGAAAGTCCGGAAGCATCGAGTGCCGAGCAAAAGTCCAGTCGATCTGGAGGATCGTACTGGCAACGTAAATCTCCCGAGTGGAGTAGGTGAGGGCGCGTTCCCAGGAGACAAGTGGCGTCGGGTCGACCTAGGGTTTCGGTTGGAAACCCGAAGTCAGCCAGAGACTGTCAAATATTTCTATACTTCATTCATTATGTTTCGTGCTAATTTTGCAGGTATGTGTTTGGGACTAACACATTTTGCGAGAACAAAGGAGCAAGTTACAACTCGGATGAACAGTGTCCGAGGCGCCTCCATGGAGCTTGGCCAGGAAAAGGCCAGCGCAGCAGACTGGAGGCGCCTTGAATGGAGTTCAAGGCGCCTTGGGCCAGAGGTTGAAGTCGCCTTGGATAGGCTGAAGGCGCCTTGAACCAGATAGAGTTCGACCAGGTCCGTGCTGATCCACGCGGGTGACTCGGCTCGTTCAAGGCGCCTTGGTGAATAGTATAAGGCTCCTTGAACCCCCTTTATAAGGGGTCTCGACCAGCAGCTTCAAGACACAACTTCCAAGCGATCTTTCTGCTACAAGCTGCTCACGAGACGATCCCGAAGTGCTGCTACGAGACACCGACGACCCGGAGCTCCGAAATCTTCAGATTACGATATTGTCGTCGGTATAACTGTACTTTTTCATTATACTTAACTGTAATACTTGTACTCTTCTCGAGCTTATAGTTGTTGCCCACGGAAAGCGATCAAGGATCGCGGGCCTTCGAGTAGGAGTCGTCACAGGCTCCGAACGAAGTAAATTCCCTTGTCTTTCTGTGTGTTTGTTTCTTTCCGCTGCGTTAATTACTCTACGAACATTTTACGACTCCGATAATCGAACAAATAGCCGCGAGCGCTATTCACCCCCCCTCTAGCGTGTCTCGATCCAACAATTGGTATCAGAGTGGGGTCGTTTTGAATTGGTGCAACCACCTTTCAAAACAAATTTTTCGCAGTTTTTTTCATTTTCGGAGTCGAATTAGAATTTAGCCTTATAGCTATATTCTAATTTCTGTTTCCCTCGAATCGACTTTTGCTCGAAGTAGGTGCAACACCACTCGAGCTCGTTTTTATTATACTTTATTCCAGCACTACTAATCCAAGACTTAGTCTTGGAACATATTCTGTTGTTTTCTTTTGTTACATATTATAAATGGCCCAACAAGAGGGTTTCAGCACTGTACGCTCCCCGCTATTCTCCGGAGAGGATTTTGGCTACTGGAAGGGAAGAATGGAAACGTATCTAAAGATACAATTCGAAACGTGGATGATCATAAAGACGGGACTGAAACTGCCAGTCGATGATGACGGTAAAACTACACCCTGCGAGAAGTGGGACGCTTCTCTAATAAAAAAGGTGGAAGCCGACGCCAAAGCTACCTGCACCCTCCAGTGTGGTCTTACCAAGGAAGAACTCAACAGAGTTGGCCCATTCTCCTCTGCAAAGGAGCTCTGGGAAAAGCTAATCGAATTCCACGAAGGCACTGACGACACCAAGGTAAGTAAAAGAGATCTTTTACTTAATAAATTATATAATCTAAAAATGCAGGATGGCGAAATGGCTCTTCACGCGAGAATACAAGACATCCTTAACTCTCTTCACGGAATTGGCCAGAAGATAGAAAATCGAGACGTAATAAGGTATGCGCTAAACTCGTTTCCAAGGAATACATTGTGGGCATCAATGGTAGATGCCTACAAAGTTTCCAAGGATTTATCTTCTTTAAAACTAGATGAACTTTTTAGTGAATTTGAACTTCATGAGCAGACTAATGCACAGCCAACCGAGAAAGGTATTGCGTTGGTTGCAGGTACAAGCCGAACCCGGGAACCGAGACCACGACGGAGAACCGAACCGACATCGGAAGCTGAACCAGACTCTGACGATGAAGAAGGTGACATTACAACTGAGCTGGTAAACCTCGTAAAGAAGCTCTACAAGACGAAAGGATTCGACAAAAGGGATCTAAAGAAGGCAGTAAAATCAAAGGAAGGCCCACAAAATACAAAGATGAAGTTTGAAGTTACATGCTACGGGTGTAACCAAAGAGGGCACATCAAATCCAACTGCCCTAACCTGAAGGAGGTCAAAAAGCAAAGAAGGAAAAAGGTCCTTAAGGCAACATGGGACGAATCTTCATCAGAGGATGACGACGACGAGCTCGAACAAACGAGTCTACTCGCATTAATGGCCCGGGACCAAGTCGTCGAATACGGATGTGAGAGCGAGTCTGAGGCAGAGTCCGAGCAAAGCCACGGATCCGTATCCGTTTCCGAAGGACCAGACCCCGCTGTAAGTATCTCCCGGTTGAACATTTTAGTTAGCTATTTATTGCGCAAATTAGCTAAGTCAAACCTGAAAGTTAAGTCACTTCTAAAGGAAGTAAGTGTCCTTAAAGAAGTGGCTAACACCAAACCCTTACCTGGCCAGAGTCAGACTGAATTTCCAACTCAAGTTCAAAAACTTGAGGAAGAAAATTCAAGTTTAACAAATAAGGTTAAGGATTTAGAAAATACCTTAGAACGGTTTACTTTGGGCTCCAAGAATTTGGACTTGATTCTTGGAACACAAAGAGCCGTCTACAACAGAGCCGTCTACAACAGAACTGGGTTGGGATACAAAAGTAAATATAGATCTTATTTATCACTAATAAACAAACAAAGTATTAAATCAGTCCAAGCATGGGTCTCCAAGTCTAACTTGGTCAATCAAGTTGGACTTGGCCAATACTGGGTTCCGAAGGATCAAATATACTACCTCGATAGACCAAATCGAGACCATGATCCAGGGGGAGCAAAAAGAAAAACAAGTTAAATTCAAAATTCGAAATTGAAATTAAAAATTAAAGTTAAATTCAAAATTCGAAATTGAAATTAAAAAATTAAAGTTAAAATTCAAAATTCGAAATTGAAATTAAAAATTAAAATTAAAATAAAATTCAAAATTCAAAATTCGAAATTGAAATTAAAAATTAAAGTTAAAATTCAAAATTCGAAATTGAAATTAAAGTTAAATTCAAAATTCGAAATTGAAATTAAAATTCAAAATTCGAAATTGAAAAATTCAAAATTCGAAATTAAAATTAAAATGAAATTCAAAACTCGAAATTGAAATTAAAAATTAAAGTTAAATTCAAAATTCGAAATTGAAATTAAAAAATTAAAGTTAAAATTCAAAATTCGAAATTGAAATTAAAAATTAAAATTAAAATTCAAAATTCGAAATTGAAATTAAAGTTAAATTCAAAATTCGAAATTGAAATTAAAATTCAAAATTCAAAATTGAAAAATTCAAAATTCGAAATTAAAATTAAAATAAAATTCAAAATTCGAAATTGAAATTAAAAATTAAAGTTAAATTCAAAATTTGAAATTGAAAGTCAAAATAAAATCATAAATTAAAAACTCAAAATAAAGATGGAGGATCCAGACTCGCTGGCACCCCCAACTAAACTACCCGGTAGGGTAACTGAACCTAATCTACCCGAAATGGGTAAAACAAGAGTAGATTACCCGGCAGGGTAATTAAGGTTAGATTAAAACGGACTAAGGTTAACTTGAACCACAGTACTGGTGAAGTTTTTGGATGATAGTACGTTAGGGAAGCTTGGGCATCGCATGTCTAGGAAGATATGACTTCGACCTGGTGCATTTGGCCAAGTGGAATTGACCGAAGCTACCCTTAAATGGATCCTGACTAGTTAGACCAAGGATTGGTATTAAGTTCAATGGGTAGGACTATTTGGAAAACCTCAAAGGCATGGTTACTTTAATAAGCTCCTTGTGACTCACCATAGCCCAGAAGTTTATCCAAAGAAAGCTTACTTGTTGAACCCAAAGCCAAATCTGAATCTAACACAAAGTTAAACCAAAACTCCTGAATTCAACAATAAATCATCTCACATCAATCATAGGATTCCCTGATTGAAAATTTAGATCGGGTGAGATGACTAAGTAATAAAACTCAATTTCAAAATTATTTTTAAAACTCAATTTCAAAATTATTTTAAAAACACAAAATTATTTAAAAACTCAATTTCAAAATTATTTTTTAAAACTCAATTTCAAAATTATTTTAAAACTCAATTTCAAAATTATTTTTAAAACTCAATTTCAAAATTATTTTAAAACTCAATTTCAAAATTATTTTAAAACTCAATTTCAAAATTATTTTAAAAACTCTATTTCAAAATTATTTTTAAAACTCTATTTCAAAATTATTTTTAAAACTCAATTTCAAAATTATTTTAAAAACTCAATTTCAAAATTATTTTAAAAACTCAATTTCAAAATTATTTTAAAACTCAATTTCAAAATTATTTTAAAACTCAATTTCAAAATTATTTTAAAACTCAATTTCAAAACTCAATTTCAAAATTATTTTTAAAACTCTATTTCAAAATTATTTTTAAAACTCAATTTCAAAATTATTTTAAAACTCAATTTCATCAATTTCAAAATTATTTTTTAAAACTCAATTTCAAAATTATTTTAAAACTCAATTTAAAAATTATTTTAAAACTCAAGTTCAAAATTATTTTTAAAACTCAATTTCAAAATTCCTTAAATTTTTTTTCAACTTTAAAATTATTTTTAAAACCTCTTCAAAATTTATTAATTAAATTTAAAAAAAAAAAAAAAAACACGTGGAACTTATCGGAGGCGCCTCCCATCAATAGGAGGCGCCCTAGCAAGCGGCGGGAAAATTCCCGCCGCTTCGTCTTAAGGCGCCTCGGATCCATCCAAGGCGCCTCCAACGTATATAAGGCGCCTTAAACCTTGTTTTAAGGCGCCTTCAACACTTTGTATCAAAACGAACAGAAGCCTTTCTGTTCGTTTTCTGCCGACGCCGAGCACGCGTTACTCGTGCGTTTTCTTCCCAACTAAGGCGCCCTCAACCGTTTTTTTTCCCTTTCTACGTGACAATGCCTCCTAGGTATAATCCTAATCCCTTCCGATCAAGTTTTATTTAGAATTTTTGCTTATTTCTATCAATTTTTGGCAAATTCGTTAAAAATAGGAAACGCCGACATGTTGACCTTAATCCAGCTAGAATTCCATCAGCAGATATCAGATTCCCGACTATACATCTTAGGGACACCTTTGCTAATTACATCTTTGAACCTATCAAACCTAGATATGTAAATAAGACTTTTTTTACCCAGTATTGTCAACCAACTATTCAAATGATAGAGCACTATCAACTGGATCAATTGGTTTACTGCATCGATACGGTAAACCAGGAGTTATGTGCACAGTTTTATCACAACCTTGAGAGGGTTGATGATAATAGGTACAGCACTAGAGTTTCTGGCGTGGACATTGAGCGTACTCCCACTCTGCTACGCACCACCCTAGGACTTAGGGCTTCTGAGTCTACCTTTCTATGCTACCCCGGTAGGGATCTGCCATTTGGCGATCCTTACTCCCACATTACGTTAGATACTATCTATACGTGTTCTGCGAAGCGAGGGCACTACCTCTCAACCTTTCTGGACCACGGATGTATAGGAAGAGAGACAAGAGATCTCGCGGATCATCAAGACCAAGAGATCTTCACATTCATTCTTCTTGTACGCCCTGTGTCATCGATTTGATATCGATATTGCCCTGCATATGTTCCAGAACATTATCTGTGCATCTGGGACAGTCACCTCCAAGATAGTCCACATGCCCTATTGTCATATTCTGACACGTTTCTTTTCGACCATAGAGGGTATAGATGTGACCAGAGGAACAGTCATTCCTCTTACTATATATGATGAGCTAGGATCCCGTAGTTGTAGACTAGCCAGTGCCGATATCACAGCTGATGGAGTTCTAGCGTGGATAGGCCGACCACGGCAGGCAGCTGCCCCTATCGCTCCAGCAGCCGAGGATTTACCAGGCGAGGGAGAGGAGTGGGCTGATTTCTTAGCTGAGGATCTTTTCGCAGATCCCTCCCCGTCTGCCAGACCATCCACCTCAGCTGGACCTTCGACCTCTTCCTCACTCTCCGTCGAGGACAGACTTGCTCGACTCGAGGTCGAGTCCATCCAGACACGATGGATAGTTCTATCTATTCGATCCGAGATGGCTGCCGGATTTACGTCCCTTCGTGACGAGATACGACGGCTAGGTCAGCCAGCACCGGAGCAGCCCCATGATCCTCCAGCTATTTCTCCTCGAGCAGATTACCCTGCTATTTGATATGACTCTGTTATGCATTTTTTTGTGGATTGTGTCTCCCTTGTTTAGACTTCCTTGAAGTATTATTTGCATGCTTATTCAGTTTCACAAAATTTGAAGTAATATATACTTATTCAGTTTCACAAAATCTGAGTTTACTTATCACTCATTCAAATTCTAGGAAAAGCAATTCTCAAAACTCCAATTTTGTTAGATTTTTAAAATTCGGATTACGCTTAGGTTTCCCCTTAGATATCATGTACCCCTAGATTAAAGCCAGAGCATCTCACAATCACCTAGGTATACCTTGCTTGTGTTTGACAAACTTAGAATGGCGTGAGATGCATAGGGCACAGCCTGGACTCAGGAATGCTTATATTTGTGCATCAATATGAGTCTGGGCGTTAAACACATCATAAATAATAATCAAGTCAAGTCTTCCAGCTCTAGCCAACTCTAACTGGACCAAATGGACTTAATTTGACTAACCATGTGAAAGCTACTGCCCTCTAGGCAATCAGCAAGTAGCTAAAGGTTAGACAATTGGGAAAAGTGTGTTTCAATTTTTTTTTAAGCATGATGGTACTTTAAGGTTCTAATCAAATTACCTTACCTGATTATTTTAAGGATCTGATACTTAATCAAATTAAACTCAATAACCTAATTTGACTCATGCTTGGACTAGAAACCAAACTACTGCTACTCCCTCTGTCCTAAAACTTAATAGTTTTTCTTAAATATCAAATTTTCTTCAAAATGAGTATTCAAAACTTAATTATAGTTTTTCAAAACACTTGTCCATGTAATTGAGTATTCAAATATTTTCAAATCTAGTCACCTTTTTATAACATTTTAAAGTTATTTATTTAAAATGACCTCATATTTTATAACTTCTAAGCAAATCCTTTTCTTGAAAATTCAAGTACTCATATTTTCAAAGTTAGTTAATTTTAAGACTATTTTAACTAGACTTAGTTAGATTGTACTCTAAACTTAGCTATTTGGCAAAATATTTTTTCAATACAAATCATTACGAAGCTGAGTATATAGCTAAGTATTTTCAAATTTGGCAAATTCCAAAACTCAAAAAGCTAAGTCGTTTTTGCTAAGAAGAAAATTGATCCATTTCCCTCTTTGAAAATTTTCCTTCAGAAAAATACAAATCTACTTTCAAACTGGTTTATTTTTGATATATGGCAAAGGGGGAGAGTAGGTAAATTAAAGTTAAAGGAAAATTCAAAGCAGAGAGTAGGTAAAGTAAAGTTAAATTCAAGTATTTAATAAAAGGAGGGCTTTTATTAAGGGGGAGTCTAATATTACAAAGTACAAAGTTTCCAGCTTAACTGTTATTGCATTTGAAGTTTATTTACTTAAGCTTGGTTAACCTTATGCAGTTATTACATATGCTGTTTTTCTTAACTTTGAAATTACGTGTTGCCATAATCAAAAAGGGGGAGATTGTTGGTGCGGGAAGCATCCGACGATCGAACCTAAGTTTTGATAATGGCAAAGGATTCAAAGTTAAGGTGCTTTGTTATCTGACAGCTTTTGCTGAGTATTTCAGGAAAGTCCTAACTGCGGTTAGGCAAGGTAAAACCCTAGGGGGTGGTAACCCTAGGTCATAGGGGGTGGAAACCCTATGCGGAAAGTCTTGGCAGGTCGATGGCTTCAAGCAAAAGTCCTAGGGGTGGTAACCCTAGGTGAAAAGTCCTGGTGTCGCGAACCAGGTGAAAGTCTGAACTGGCCGGTGAAGCGGATGTTCAGCAGAAAGTCCGGAAGCATCGAGTGCTGAGCAAAAGTCCAGTCGATCTGGAGGATCGTACTGGCAACAGGTAAATCTCCTGAGTGGAGTAGGTGAGGACGCGTTCCCCGTAGAGGGAACAGTAGGCGTCGGGTCGACCTAGGGTTTCCAGTTGGAAACCCAAAGTCAGACTCGGACAGTCCAGAAACTGTCAAATATTTCTATACTTCATTCATTATGTTTCTGTGCTAACTTTATTTTGCAGGGTATGTGTTTGGGACTAACACATTTTGCAGGAACAAAGGAGCAAGTTACAACTCGGATGAACAGTGTCCGAGGCGCCTCCATGGAGCTTGGAGGCGCCTCGGGTGCGAGCCAGGAAAAGGCCAGCGCAGCAGACTGGAGTTCAAGGCGCCTTGGACCAGAGGTTGAAGGCGCCTTGGATAGGCTGAAGGCGCCTTGAACCAGATAGAGTTCGACCAGGTCCGTGCTGATCCACGCGGGTGACTCGGCTCGTTCAAGGCGCCTTGGTGAATAGTATAAGGCGCCTTGAACCCCCTTTATAAGGGGTCTCGACCAGCAGCTTCAAGACACAACTTCCAAGCGATCTTTCTGCTACAAGCTGCTCACGAGACGATCCCGAAGTGCTGCTACGAGACACCGACGACCCGGAGCTCCGAAATCTTCAGATTACGATATTGTCGTCGGTATAACTGTACTTTTTCATTATACTTAACTGTAATACTTGTACTCTTCTCGAGCTTATAGTTGTTGCCCACGGAAAGCGATCAAGGATCGCGGGCCTTCGAGTAGGAGTCGTCACAGGCTCCGAACGAAGTAAATTCCCTTGTCTTTCTGTGTGTTTGTTTCTTTCCGCTGCGTTAATTACTCTACGAACATTTTACGACTCCGATAATCGAACAAATAGCCGCGAGCGCTATTCACCCCCCCCTCTAGCGCGTCTCGATCCAACAGACAACACGTGGTGACGCTTTCGAACGAGGAACTCGATGCTCTGATCGAGATAAGAGCCGCCAAGCTTGTGGAGCAAAAACAGAAAGCCACAGCCGAGCGGCCCGAGCAGCAAGCAACGTCAGCGTCTGGAGGTCGAGCGGAAGCACCGCCGGCCACCGTCGCATTTCATCGAGCCCTATTCCGCACCCCTGAAGCCGTACCAGCTCATAAAGATAAGGGATCTTCTTCGGATGAGATGCCTAGACGAGATAACAGAAAAGGGAAAGCCCCCCGAGCGGACTCATCTCCCGAGCAGATCAATCGCCAATTTTCAGAGGCTATTCTACAAGACCCTTTGCCAAAGCACTACGCGCCTCCGACGATCGGCGAGTACAATGGGACAACCGACCCAGATGATCATCTGGGTAAGTTCGATAACACAGCCACTCTCCATTAATACACAGATGGAGTAAAGTGCCGAGTTTTTCTTGCCACTCTCTCGGGATCGGCTCAACGGTGGTTCCGGAGGCTACCGGACGGATCCATCACAAGCTTCAAGGACTTCCGAACGGCCTTCCTCCATCATTTTGCAAGCAGTCGGCGCTATCAAAAAACGAGCGTGAGCCTGTTCGCCATCAAGCAAGAAGCCCGTGAATCGCTTCGAGCTTACATCCAGCGGTTCAACCAAGTAGCGATGGGCATTCCAACGGCCACCTCAGAAACCATGATGAATGCCTTCACACAAGGCCTAGTGGATGGGGACTTCTTCCGATCGCTCATCCGAAAGCCACCCCGAGACTATGATCACATGCTACACCAGGCGAACGAATACATCAACGTGGAAGAAGCGCAAGCGGCAAGGAAAAAGGAAACTCCAGCCGAGCGGAAACAGCACGCCACTCATCAGCCGCCTAGAGGACCAAGGGCCGAAGCAATCCAATCCCCCCACGCCAGGTCCCATGTGCAAAAGGTAGCTGCCGCCCGGCCCAAGCCAAAAAAGAAATGGACCCCGAGGTTCTGCTCCTTCCACCGGACGGACACGCACAATACAAGGGATTGCCGCAGTCTTCCCTTCGTGACTCATCCTGTGCCCCGGAATGCCGGACGACGGTCTCCCTCAGTCGACAGGCGACAAAGAACTCATGAAGCCGATCGGACGCGAGCTGGTAGGCCACAGCAACAAACTCCCGATCGGCATCATTCTCCAAGGCAGGAGAATCGTCGAGCGTCCAGAGAACGGTCTCGACCGTCCGCTCGGGAAGAGGAAAATAGAAGCAATACTTCCCGAGGCGAGATCAACGTTATTGCTGGCGGGCCGACCAGAGGAGACTCCAATCGAGCCAGAAAGGCGAGCGTCCGGCAGCTCCAGATTCATGCGGTCGGCTATAACAAGCAGAAGGACCCGAAATTAGTTTCGGGCCCAGGGACTTGGAAGGAGTTGAAGTACCCCACGACGATGCTCTGCTCATCAAAGCGGTAATAGCAAATTACACTATTCATCGCGTATTTGTTGACACAGGGAGCTCAGTCAACATCATATTCAAGAAGGCGTTCGATCAGCTGCAAATTGATCGAGCCGAGCTGTTGCCCATGACAACTCCGCTCTACGAAGTTCAGCCGGTCGGACAGATCCGGCTGGCTACCTGCTGGGAGAAGAGCCGCTCAGGAGGACAAGGACAACAAACTTCGTGGTAGTCGACTCTCCCTCGTCCTACAACGTCATTTTGGGACGACCGGCGCTCAGCGAATTTCGAGCGGTCGTCTCAACTTTCCATCAGAAGATCAAGTTCCCCGTGGAGGACAAAGTGGGAGAAGTATGGGGAGATCATCTAGCAGCTCGGTGATGCTACATCGAGATGGTCGGAGCAGAAGCCAATTCCGCTCGGAAGGCGCCCCGGATCGAGGTAAACGCCATCACCGAAAAACCACCCTTTTTAATTTATGAAGAAAAAGAGGAAGTGCAGATACACCCGACCCGATCGGAGGCCACGGCCTTCATCGCGTCCGATCTGGAGGTGAAGCAGAAAGAGGAGCTGATCCAATGCCTCAAAAGAAACCATGATGTCTTCGTCTGGTCGACACATGAGCTGCCCGGAATTTCACCAAGTATTGCGCAGCATGAGCTCCACGTCCGACCGGACGCACGGCCAGTCAAGCAAAGAAAAAGGGACTTCAGCGCCGAGCAGAATTCCATCATCCGAGCGGAGGTGGAAAAACTTCTGGAGGCCGGCCATATACGCGAGGTGCAGTTCCCGAGCTGGTTGGCTAACGTAGTATTAGTCTCCAAACCAGGCAACAAGTGGAGAGTGTGCATAGATTTTCGGGATCTCAACAAAGCTTGCCAGAAAGATTTTTATCCTCTGCCCCGGATAGATCAGCTGGTGGACTCTACGGCCGGCTGCGAATTAATCTGTATGCTCGACGCCTACCAGGGCTATCACCAAGTGCCGCTCGCTCGTGAAGATCAAGAAAAGGTCAGCTTCGTGACGGCTGACGGCACTTATTGCTATAATGTAATGCCCTTCGGATTGAAGAATGCGGGGGCCACATATCAGCGCTTGATGAATAAAGTATTCAGAGAGCAGATCGGGCGGAATCTAGAAGTTTAAGTAGACGACATTCTCATTAAGTCCGTCCGAGCGGCCGATCTCTTCAAAGACATGGAGGAAACCTTCCGAACGCTGCGCAAATATGGAGTCAAGCTAAATCCCCAGAAGTGCCTGTTCGGAGCAAAAGGAGGGCGCTTTCTGGGGTACATAGTGACCGAGCAGGGAATCGAAGCAAATCCCAGCAAGGTGAAAGCTCTACAGGATATGCCGCCTCCAAGAAATACAAGGGAAGTGCAGCGTTTGACCGGGCGGATCACCGCTCTGTCCAGGTTCATCTCCAAAACCGCCGACCGGAGCCTTCCTTTTTTCAAGATCTTACGAAAAGCTACAAAATTTCACTGGGACGAAGACTGCGACCGGGCGTTCGAAGAATTGAAGACATATCTTAATTCTCTGCCTGTACTTGCCAAGCCGATCGGGGGTGAGTCACTTTATATTTATCTGTCTTCAACTGAGCATGCTGTAGGCTCAGCACTGGTGAGGTCGAGCGGCGATGAGCAGCCGGTGTATTTTCTGAGCCACATTTTAAAAGTTGCTGAATCTCGTTACACCGGGCTCGAGAAGTTGGCCTTTGCTCTGGTTCTAGCCGCTCGGCGCCTTCGACCATATTTCTTGGCTCACACCTATTGGAGTGTATACTGAAAGCCTAAGCTTTGTAAACATTCATTATGAATAAAGAATCACATTTGGTCAAATTGTCTACATTTGTTTGTAGTTGTTCATATAATTTATATTATAGATAATATAGTATGTGGTGTCACATGCAGAAGATGATGTTATCAGTACCTTATAAATTATAAACAGTAGCTCACGACTAAAATGGAAAGGAACAAACCATTAGAAGGTCGTAGTGTAATTAGGTATTAGTTTATCTTGACTATATAATTACACTAGTACACTCAGAGTGTATTGAGTAGGACCATTAGAGGTCGTTTCTTTTATACTGACTTTATAAAGGAACAAAGACCTCAGTTATTATGGAAGTGTGTGCTCTTAATCCTAATATAATAACAAGCACATATGTTTGATATTTATTTCTTTAATTTATCAATGGGTGAGATTTAGTTCGATGAATCAATAAACCCGATAAGTTGGGAAATGGTATCACTTATAGTGTGTGTTGTTGATTATAGAAGGAAACTGTGTCCTAGAGATACTAGGTTGATAATGTCCTCAAGAGGAGCTCATAAAGATTGTCATGTTAAACCCTGCAGGTGGACTTAGTCCGACATGATAATAAGGTTGAGTGGTACTACTCTTGGACTTAGATATTAATTAAATGAGTTATCAGTAACTCACTTAATTAGTGGACATTTGATATCTTAAACACAGGGAGACTAACACACTCATAATAAGAAGGAGCCCAAAAATGTAATTTTGGATTGGTGCGGTAGTTCAATGATAGTTCTCTAGTGGAATGAATTATCATTGATAAAATTAAGTTGTGTGTTCGTGGCGAACACGGGATGCTTAATTTTATCGGGAGACCAAAACCAATTCCTCCTCTCGGTTCCTATCGTAGCCTCTTATTTGTAGAGTTCTATACCCACCTATACCCACTTTCTATACCCACCCAATAGGGGCCGGCCAAGCTAGCTTGGGAACAAGCTAGGGCCGGCCTAGGTATGAATTTGGGTGGCCGGCCCTAGCTTAAACCCAAGCTAGTGGGGGCCGGCCAAATTAAATTAAAAAGGAATTTTAATTTTAATTTTTATTATGTGGAAGAAATAATTTATTAAAGAGAATTTAAATTAAAATATCTCTCTTATAAAAGATGTACAAAAGATTAAAGAAAGAGATTAGATCTCTTTCCTTATTTGTAGATTGGTGAGATATTTTATTTTCTCTTTAAAATTATTCACATGTTGATAAAATTAAAATTATAGAAATTTCCTTTTATCAACCATGAAGAGATTTTTAAAGAGAAATTTTATTTTTTAAAATTTCTGAAAACAAATTAGGAAGTTTTAATTGTTGATTGAAACTTGTCCAATTTGTTCTCCAATGATGTGGCCGACCAATGTAGGTTTATTTGGGAAATTTTATTTTATTTTTCTCAATTAAATCATGTCAAGGAAATTGAGGAAATTTTATTGTAATTAAATTTCCTAATTTGCCTAGGCCAAGGAATATAAAAGAAGGGGTGAGGGTCCCTTCATGAGACACAACCTCTATTATTTTCTCTCCCTCTTTTCCTTGGTGTTGTGGCCAGCCATCATCTCTTCTCTTCTTCCTCTTTGTGGTGGCCGAAACTTTCTATTGCTTGGAGCTCTTGTGGAGGCCGTATACTACTTGGAGAAGAAGAAGAAGAAGGAGAGGAAGCTTGCATCTCTTAGAGCTTGGTTGGTGTTTTTCTTCTTCCTTGGTGAAGCTTTTTTGTTTTGGCCAAACCTAGCTAGGAGGAGAAGAAGGTGCTTGGTGGTTTCTCATCTCGGAAGATCGTTGCCCACACAACGTCCGAGGTTAGAAGAGGAATGCGGTAGAAGATCAAGAGGTTTTTCTACAAGGTATAACTAGTAATTTTTCTTTCCGCATCATGCTAGTTATTTATGGAAATAATACCAAATACAAGAGGCTTACGTTCTAGAATTTCGAATATGTTTTTCGATGTTGTGTTCTTTTGTTTTTTCTTTTCCTTGTGATTTGATTGTTCTCTTTGGTTAACCTAAAGTTATTTTAGGAAATTAAATATTAGATTTCTATAAAAGGTTTTGTCTAGTCGGTGGTGGTTGCTCCCATATCCAAGAAGGCCATGTGCCTCGCCACGTCAGTATTGGGAACCAATTATGGAAATTAATGTTTAATGGAATTAATAACTTAAGGAGACTTGGGTCGAACGTGTTAAGTTCCGCAGGAGATCCAAGTCAAAACCTAAAAGAACAAATAGATTAAGTTTTGGATCAAACGTGTTAAGTTCCGTAGGCGATCCAAAATTTAATTTAAAAGAACACATGGTAGCTAGGAAAAGGTTCAGACCTTTGTACAAAATTTTTGTACAGTGGAACCTATAGGTTTTCCGAGTAGCAACCAACAATTGGTATCAGAGCTAGGGTTTTGCCTCTGTGTATTTGGTATTTAGTTTAATTATGCACATGTCATACATAATTTAGGCAGGTTAATAGTAGGATGTGCTAACTTTGTGGATGCAGGATCCAACTATTATGGCTTTTAGTTATTATGTGTATGATTGGACCCTTGGACATGTCAAGGACATTTATATGTGTGTGCATGATTGTATTAAAATACAGCAGGAGCTGTATTTAGTTTTATTAGGGTTTTATTTTTGATCTAGATACATGTACATTCCTTTTATGGAATATAGGATCAAAAATGTAAAATTCTATTTATGTCGCGGATCGAATCTTGCAAAGCGTTGAACCTTCTAAGGACCAGAGGCGCAGCGGAACTAGGAGCAAGATGGATGCGACAGCTAGACCCGGTAGCGGTGGCCAAATATGGCAGCAGCTTGGGATGACAACACACGGAGGACAACTAGAGATAAAAGCCATAATAGTTGAAAATTAGATTTTCTATTTATTGCTTTTATATTATGCTATGTGTGCATGTTAGTTTACAAGTTAAGTAGGCTAACATAGTTAAAATTCCTCATTTATAAATAACTAAGTGGGAGAGGGATTTTTAAGTAAATCCCATGGTCTCCATTACTGGTTTGTAAGTGATGCAAACAAGCTTGCGCGTTGGCTCTGAGTGCCTTCCTCCATAACGGATGAGCTTGTTTGCGGATCACTAGAACAGACTTCCATTTTTGGATGACTATAGGAAGTTAATTAAGAGCGTGTGATCTTCCCCAACGGAAGGGGCATAATCTTATTAATGGACTTAGTGTCAAGTAATGGGATACACTTAGACACATCTAATAGTATCCTCCCCAACGGAGTCACTGCTATTATTTGTGTGACCAAATAATACCAACTATTAATTTTATTTGTCAAAAGTTAGGTTGACAAGATAATAAAATTAATGGGTTAAAACCCTCCTTTTACAAATGTTGAATTTGTATACGTCCACACTAACGTGGCATACAAAATTCACGGTGTTATGAGGTGTTGGTTAATTTAAAATAGTATTGTTTGAGGAATCAATATTATTCTAAATTTAGAGTTCACCAAAAGTTATTTGTGATTCTTAGGATGACTTTCAACCCATCCATCATACTTCAACAAAATAGACTTAATGGACCTAATTACATAGATTGGAAAAGAAACCGGACATTGTTTTCTGCTGAAAGCTATAAATTTGTCTTGACCGAGTGGTGCCCTCAAGCACCCACTGGTGAATCTACCAAGAGGAGATTGAATTTCATAGGAAATGGGTAAAAGCAGATGAGATGGCGCGGTGTTACATTTTGGCTTCAATGTCAAATGTATTGCAACATCAGCATCAAGATTTACCAACAGCCTATGATATTATGAACGATCTCAAGGAACTCTTTGGTCATCAGGATAGGGCTTCTAGGCAAGAAGCCATGAGAAAGATAATGACTGCCACCATGCAAGAGGGTACTCCTGTAAGGGATCATATCCTAAAAATGATGGCTTATCTGAACGAGATACAGATCCTTGGAGGAGAAATTGATGGGGAAACCCAGATCGATATGATCCTCCAAACGCTACCTAGAAGTTTTGAGCAGTTCCGCCTGAACTATAATATGAATAAAAGGATTTATTCATTAGGGGAATTACTGACAGAACTTCAAGCAGCAGAAGGATTATTTCGTCACAATTCTCAAATTCACTATGCTGAAAATGGTTCTACTTCTAAACCGAGAGGAAAGAAGAAGAAGAAACAAGCTGGTTCAGCAAAAAAAGTGAATAAATCTCAGAGTACGGGATTTAAAGCTGGAGTGAGGAGGCAGGCAGGACATTGGAAGGCGGACTGTCCTCGTAGGAACCAAAACAAAGGTATATCTCATGCTCTAGTTGTTGAAACATGTTTAGCGGTGTTATCTACCAACACCTGGTGTAGATACGGAGCCATTGATCATGTCTGCAATTCCTTGTAGGGGTTCCAGAAACCCGACGACTATCTGAAGGGAGATCACTCTACATGGGCAATGCTACTAAGGTGGCATTGTTGCGAGACGTCTACTTATCTTTTAGTAGAAATAGAAATTTTGTTTTAAGAAATTGTCTTTATGTACCCAGTTTTAGAAAGAATTTAATTTCAGTTTCTAAACTGTTTTTAGATGGATATTCAGTTTCTTTCAGTAACGATGTAGTTATTAAAAGAAATAAAGTGATTATCTGTTCTGGTGCATTAGTTGGCAATTTGTATACTTTAAATCCAATTTCTTCCACAAAGCAATACATGGAAATTTATAACTCATCTTCTAATTCTAATAAGAGAAAAGAACCTTCGGAAATGAACCAAGCATATCTTTGGCATCTAAGGCTTGGTCATATTAACTTAAGTAGGATTCAGAGGCTTATAGCCGATGGACTTTTGAGTTCATTAGAGTTGGAAAATTTTCCAACTTGTGAATCCTGCTTAGAAGGTAAAATGACCAAAAGGTCGTTCAAGGCCAAGGGGTATAGAGCCAAAGAAGTGTTAGAATTGGTTCACTCTGATTTGTGTGGTCCTATGTCTGTCCAAGCGAGAGGAGGTTTTGAATATTTTGTCTCTTTCATAGACGATTATTCAAGGTACGGATACATTTACCTAATGCGCTGCAAGTCTGAGTGCTTTGATAAGTTCAAAGAATACAAAGCTGATGTGGAGAAACGATTAGGTAAAAGTATCAAGACACTACGATCTGATCGTGGTGGCGAATACCTCTTAGGAGAGTTTAGGAATTACTTATTAGAGGCCGGGATTCAATCCCAATTGTCTGCACCTGGAACACCCCAACAGAATGGTGTAGCAGAACGAAGGAACAGGACTCTTATGGAGATGGTTAGATCGATGATGAGTTATTCAGAATTACCAAATTCGTTTTGGGGATATGCTCTGGAAACAGCAGTATACGTTCTGAACTTAGTACCTTCTAAATCAGTTTCTTCTACTCCCATAGAATTGTGGAATGGGCGAAAACCCATCTAAGACATATTCGGATTTGGGGTAGTTCAGCACATGTGCTGAAACCAGATGCTGATAAATTAGAATCTCATACAGAAGTTCGCGTGTTTGTAGGATATCCCAAAGGAACGAAAGGTGGTTTATTTTATAGTCCTAAAGACCAGAAGGTCATTGTTAGCACCAATGCCCAGTTTTTAGAAGAAGACTATATAATGGATCACAAGCCCAGTAGCAAAGTTGTTTTGGAAGAACTTAGAGAGGACATGTCTACTTCAGTACCAACAGTACAAGATGAAGTACCACAAGATACTGCAACACGTGTCACACATGATACACAACCACAGACAGCTCCTTGTCGTAGTGGGAGGGTTGTAAGGCAGCCTGAAAGGTTCATGTTTTTGGGAGAGTCTTCGGACTTGATCCCGGGAAAACATGAACCTGATCCATGAACATATGACGAAGCACTCCAAGATATAGATGCAGCATCTTGGCAAAAGGCAATGAATTCTGAAATAGAGTCTATGTACTCTAATAAGGTCTGGGAGCTTGTAGAACCACCTGATGGTGTAAAAGCCGTTGGATGCAAGTGGATCTACAAAAGGAAAAGAGGGACAGACGGGAAGGTAGAAACCTTCAAAGCTAGGCTTGTTGCGAAAGGGTACACTCAGAAAGAGAGAATCGATTATGAGGAGACTTTTTCACCGGTAGCCATGCTTAAGTCTATCCGGATACTCTTATCCATTGCTGCTCATATGGATTATGAGATTTGGCAAATGGATGTCAAGACAGCTTTCCTTAATGGAAGTCTTGAAGAAAACATCCATATGAAGCAACCAGAAGGATTTATTGAAAAAGGCAAAGAGCATCTTGTGTGCAAGCTCAATCGGTCCATTTATGGACTAAAGCAAGCTTCAAGATCTTGGAACATCCGGTTTAATGAAGTAATCCAGTCATATGGATTTATTCAAAGTCCGGATGAGTCTTGTGTATATAAGAAGTGTAACGGAAACGTGGTGGTATTTCTTGTACTATACGTAGATGATATTTTGTTAATTGGCAACAATGTCAAGGTATTATCAGACGTAAGGGTATGGTTGTCCAAACAATTTGATATGAAGGACTTAGGAGATTGTGCACATATTCTTGGGATAAAAGTTATAAGGGATCGTAAGAAAAGAATGTTGTGTCTGTCCCAAGCTTCATATATAGATACAATCCTTGCTCGTTTTAGCATGCAGGATTCCAAGAAAGGTTTCTTACCTTTTAGACATGGAGTAGCTCTATCTAAAGAGATGTCTCCAAAGACATCGAAAGAGATAGAGGACATGAAAGTAGTTCCTTATGCTTCAGCTGTTGGAAGCCTAATGTATGCAATGCTATGTACGAGACCTGATATCCGCTTTTGTGGGCATGGTCAGAGATATCGAGTAACCTGGACAAGGACACCGGATCATGCGGTAAAGCATATATTAAAGTACCAGAAGGACTAGAGATTATATACTAGTTTACCAAGCGATCCGCTCGTGGATTACACTGATTGATTTTCAATCGATAGGGATAACATGAAGTCTACATCCGCTATGTGTTTACTTTAGGAGGTGGAGCCATTTCATGGAGGAGTGTTAAGGAAATGCGCTTCGGACTCAACCATGGAAGTCGAGTATGTAGCAGCCTCTGAGGCAAAGAAGCGGATGGCTCAGGAACTTTCTAATGGACTTAGATGTGATTCCTGGTTTGCCCAAAATCATCACAATTTATTGTGATAATAGTGGTGCAGTTGCAAACTCGAAGGAACCACGAGCCCATAAGGCAAGTAAACATATAGAGCGCAAGTACCACCTGATACGAGATATCGTGAAGCGAGGAGAAGTTGTCATCGCCAAGATTGCATCAGCGGATAACCTGTCAGATCCTTTCACTAAGGCCCTTCCGGCGAAAGCTTTCGATCGGCATGTGGATGGAATGGGAATCAGATGTATGGTAGAAGATATGGCAGCTTAGTCATTAGTATAAGTGGGAGATTGTTGGAGTGTATACTGAAAGCCTAAGCTTTGTAAACATTCATTATGAACAAAGAATCACATTTGGTCAAATTGTCTACATTTGTTTGTAGTTGTTCATATAATTTATATTGTAGACAACATAGTATGTGGTGTCACATGCAGAAGATGATGTTATCAGTACCTTATAAATTATAAACAGTAGCTCACGAATAAAATGGAAAGAAACAAATCATTAGAAGGTCGTAGTGTAATTAGGTATTAGTTTATCTTGACTATATAATTACACTAGTACACTCAGAGTGTATTGAGTAGGACCATTAGAGGTCATTTCTTTTATACTGACTTTATAAAGGAACAAAGACCTCAGTTATTATGGAAGTGTGTGCTCTTAATCCTAATATAATAACAAGCACATATGTTTGATATTTATTTCTTTAATTTATCAATGGGTGAGATTTAGTTCGATGAATCAATAAACCCGATAAGTTGGGAAATGGTATCACTTATAGTGTGTGTTGTTGATTATAGAAGGAAACTGTGTCCTAGAGATACTAGGTTGATAATGTCCTCAAGAGGAGCTCATAAAGATTGTCATGTTAAACCCTGCAGGTGGACTTAGTCCGACATGATAATAAGGTTGAGTGGTACTACTCTTGAACTTAGATATTAATTAAATGAGTTGTCAGTAACTCACTTAATTAGTGGACATTCGATATCTTAAACACAGGGAGACTAACACACTCATAATAAGAAGGAGCCCAAAAATGTAATTTGGGATTGGTGCGGTAGTTCAATGATAGTTCTCTAGTGGAATGAATTATCATTGATAAAATTAAGTTGTGTGTTCGTGGCGAACACGGGATGCTTAATTTTATCGGGAGACCAAAACCAATTCCTCCTCTCGGTCCCTATCGTAGCCTCTTATTTGTAGAGTTCTATACCCACCTATACTCACCTTCTATACCCACCCAATAGGGTCAGCCAAGCTAGCTTGGGAACAAGCTAGGCCGGCCTAGGTATGAATTTGGTGGCCGCCCTAGCTTGAACCCAAGCTAGTGGGGCCAAATTAAATTAAAAAGGAATTTTAATTTTAATTTTTATTATGTGGAAAATAATTTATTAAAGAGAATTTAAATTAAAATATCTCTTATAAAAGATCTACAAAAGATTAAAGAAAGAGATTAGATCTCTTTCCTTATTTGTAGATTGGTGAGATATTTTATTTTCTCTTTAAAATTATTCACATGTTGATAAAATTAAAATTATAGAAATTTCCTTTTATCAACCATGAAGAGATTTTTAAATAGAAATTTTATTTTTTAAAATTTCCGAAAACAAATTAGGAAGTTTTAATTGTTGATTGAAACTTGTCCAATTTGTTCTCCAATGATGTGGCCTGCCAATGTAGGTTTATTTGGGAAATTTTATTTTATTTTTCTCAATTAAATCATGTCAAGGAAATTGAGGAAATTTTATTGTAATTAAATTTCCTAATTTGCCTAGGCCAAGGAATATAAAAGAAGGGGTGAGGGTGCCTTCATGAGACACAACCTCTATTATTTTCTCTGCCTCTTTTCCTTGGTGTTGTGGCCGGCCATCATCTCTTCTCTTCTTCCTCTTTGTGGTGGCCGAAACTTTCTATTGCTTGGAGCTCTTGTGGAGGCCGGATACTACTTGGAGAAGAAGAAGAAGAAGGAGAGGAAGCTTGCATCTCTTAGAGCTTGGTTGGTGTTTTTCTTCTTCCTTGGTGAAGCTTTCTTGTTTTGGTCGAACCTAGGTAGGAGGAGAAGAAGGTGCTTGGTGGTTTCTCATCTCGGAAGATCGTTGCCGACACAACGTCCGAGGTTAGAAGAGGAATACGGTAGAAGATCAAGAGGTTTTTCTACAAGGTATAACTAGTAATTTTTCTTTCCGCATCATGCTAGTTATTTATGGAAATAATACCAAATACAAGAGGCTTACGTTCTAGAATTTCGAATATGTTTTTCGATGTTGTGTTCTTTTGTTTTTTCTTTTCCTTGTGATTTGATTGTTCTCTTTGGTTAACCTAAAGTTATTTTAGGAAATTAAATATTAGATTTCTATAAAAGGTTTTGTCTAGTCGGTGGTGGTTGCTCTCATATCCAAGAAGGTCATGTGCCTCGCCACGTCAGTACTGGGAACCAATTATGGAAATTAATATTTAATGGAATTAATAACTTAAGGAGACTTGGGTCGAACGTGTTAAGTTCTGCAGGAGATCTAAGTCAAAACCTAAAAGAACAAATAGATTAAGTTTTGGATCAAACGTGTTAAGTTCCGCAGGCGATCCAAAATTTAATTTAAAAGAACACATGGTAGCTAGGAAAAGGTTTAGACCTTTGTACAAAATTTTTGTACAGTGGAACCTATAGGTTTTCCGAGTAGCAACCAACAACACCATCATTGTCCGGACGAATAGTCCACTAGGAAGAGTACTGTTGAATCCAGAAGCGTCCGGACGGCTCATCAAATGGACTATAGAATTGAGCGAATTCGATATTCAATATCAACCCCGCTCGGCAATCAAGGCACAATCCTTGGCAGATTTTATCACCGAAGTGCAAAGGCCAGAGCCAGAAGCCATGTGGAAGATATTTGTGGACGGATCATCCACTCGGCTCGGGAGCGGTATTGGTGTATTATTGCTATCTCCGCAAGAAGAAAAGATGCATTTATCCGTCCGGCTGGATTATAAAGCTACAAACAATGAGGCAGAGTATGAGGCCCTCATAGCTGGCTTGCAGGTAGCACGACATGTGGGAGCCGGTCGGGTAACGCTTCATTCGGATTCGCAGTTGGCCGCTCAGCAGCTCTCTGGTACCTTCGAAATCAATAGTGCTCGGCTCAAGCTCTACGCTGAAGCCTTCGAGAAGCTCAAAGCTGATTTTAGAGAAGTTATTGTCCAGAAGATACCCAGAGCAGAAAATCAAGCAGCCGATGAGTTAGCCAAACTCGCGAGCTCAATAGCGTTGGTCGCCATTCAGCAATCAATTGAAAAAGTACTGTTGGTGGCGCACGTCGACCGGATGGAAGGCCTCACATTTCCAAGCGACTGGCGGACACCCATAATAGAGTTCCTCCGCTCGGGAGCCACACCGTCCGACCGGAACGAAACCCAGCTGTTAAGAAGGAGGACCGGTCGGTTCACACTCATCGGTGATCAGCTTTATAAGAAGGCTTTCTCTCGCCCGCTGTTGAAATGTGTGAGCTCGGAAGACTCGGCTTACATCCTCCAAGAGGTACATCAAGGATCGTGCGGAGGACATCCGGGCGGACGATCACTAGTTAAGAAGATCCTACTAGCCGGATACTTTTGGCCGACCTTACAAGAAGACGCCGCTCGTATAGTATCTACGTGCCTTTCGTGCCAGAAGTACCATAACTTCTCCCACCGACCGGCCGAGGAAATGAAGGCATCAACCGTTTCATGTCCATTCGATCAATGGGGAATGGATATTGTCGGTCCATTTCCGATGGCGACCGGGCAGAGGAAATTTTTGCTAGTGGCGGTGGATTATTTTTCCAAGTGGGTGGAGGCCGAGCCGCTGGCAAAGATCACCGAACAGATGGTCAAAAAATTCATCTGGCAACACATCATCTGTCGGTTCGGCATCCCTCGCCGATTGGTTTCCGACAATGGGCGGCAATTCACAGGGAAGGTGCTAGAGGATTGGTGCAAAAGCTACGGCATCGAGCAACACTTCACGTCCGTGGCTTATCCCCAAAGCAACGGTCAAGCCGAAGTAGCCAATCGGGAAATTCTTCGTATTCTGCGCGCTCGGCTCGACCATTTGGGAGGAAATTGGCCGGATGAAGTGCCGGGCGTCTTATGGGCCATCCGAACGACTCCGAAGGAAGGGACGGGCGTCACACCGTTCCATTTGGTGTATGGCGGCGAGGCGGTTATTCCGGTTGAAGTCGGCGTCGAGTCCGTCCGAATCCAGAGCTATGATGATGACAACGCCGAACGGAGGAACATGGAGCTGGATTTGGTCGACGAGGATCGAGCCAAGGCGTCCGTTCGGCTGATGGCGTACCGGCAGCGGATGAAGCAAAATTACAACCGCCGTGTAATCCCCAGATCAAGAAAGTCAAGTCAGTCGGCGACGTCGGCAAACTGGAGGCACCGTGGGCGGGCCCCTTCAAGGTTATTGAAAAGCTCCGATCGGGCGCATATTATTTGGAGGATGAAGACGGGTGGCAGCTGGATCGACCGTGGAGTGCGAATCATCTCCAGCCTTATCGAGCGGGGTGAAAGGTGCACGAATGTAAATCATTTTTGTATATGTTAGTCGCCCATGTCCGTGTAATGCAGGAATTAAAATTAATGCAAAGGATGACCAATGGTTTCGCCGATCGACAGCGTCAAAATTAACCTTGAAGACCGTCGAGCTCCGACGTTAAATATCGAGAGACGAGCCGGCGTCTATAAACGTCCGAGCGGAAGACCGTCGAGCTCCGACGTTAAATATCGAGAGACGAGCCGACGTCTATAAACGTCCGAGCGGAAGACCGTCGAGCTCCGACGTTAAATATCGAGAGACGAGCCGGCGTCTATAAACGTCCGAGCGGAAGACCGTTGAGCTCCGACGTTAAATATCGAGAGACGAGCCGGCGTCTATAAACGTCCGAGCGGAAGACCGTCGAGTTCCGACGTTAAATATCGAGAGACGCGCCGGCGTCTATAAACGTCCGAGCGGAAGACCGTCGAGCTCCGACGTTAAATATCAAGAGACGTGCCGGCGTCTATAAACGTCCGAGCGGAAGACCGTCGAGCTCCGACGTTAAATATCGAGAGACTGCAAGTGTCCGAGAAGTTCGCCGCCAATATCGTTCGACCGACTCTACGTTACGCTCGGCTCAAGGCCCAAAGGTTCTTGTCGGCTTATAGCAAGCGATCCTTGCTAGCAAAGCGGAATGTTACGCGTCCGAAATATTTGCCCGAGCGGAAGGGCCTTTCGAATGCCAGAGGTGTGATAATAGGCGAGCGGGCAACACACATATTAATTAGCAAAAGGACAAGGTGCAAAAAGATAGAGTGCGCGAAAGGAAAGCATTGCATTAAAAATAAAATCTCAGGCCGGGCGGCCTAAGTACAAAAGGGCTCATATTTAGCCGAGTGGCCAAATTACAAAAATTACTCGATATAATCGTAGAGGGTCTTGGGGATGTTATCTAGGAGCGCCACCTGATCGCCGGCCGGAATATTGGTGGACTCCGGAAGAAGGCCCTTCGACTTCAGATAGGTCATAGTGGCAGTCATGGCCAAGTCGAAGGCTGTGTACATCCGCTCGCAGATTTTCTCCGAGAATTCGGGCAATCGGATGTAGCTCTGTCGTAGAGCGGCGACTCGGCTCGGTTCGGCATCTTGATATTCTTTGAAAGTCGCCTGGGAGCCTGTGAGGGCCTCGTTCAGATTCTTAAGCTTTTCCGCGTCGGTCGAGCGGCCCGTCTTCTCCCTGTCGAGCTGCTCTGTCAACTCCTTTATCTTCATCTCCAGGCCCCGAGCCTCAACGTTCTTCTTCTCCATATCGGAGATAGCTGTATTCTTCCGAGTGGTGGCCAGGGCTATTTTCGTGTCAAGCGACTTGACTTGTCGCTCGGACTCGGCCAAGGCATGGGCCTGGTCGGCTGTTTTCTTCTGTTCGGGCGTCAGCAGAGTTTGAGCTTTCTTCAGCTCCTTTTGCAGCTCGGAATAGGAAGGGCCCTGAAGGCCAGACGGACCAACTGTGGCCTTCAGTTGTCGTAGCTCTTCATCCACCAAGGCCAAGCGGTTGGAAACCGCAATTTCCTCCACCTATCTCTGGCAAAAGAAAATTATAGTTATTAGCGGTCGATCGGAAAGAAGGAACACCAAAGTTGGTAGATTACAAACTTACCCCTATGGCCTGCTGCATATGGCTGTTTGCCAAATTTCCGAGGGGTATCAGCGCAGTGCGGGCCCGAGCATCGGCCCACATCTCAGCTAGGGGCCCTTTCAGGGTGATGGTGTGCTCGGGCGCAGCTGGACGGTCGGCCTCTGGAATCAGCTCTTCAGTCGGAAGATGAAGAGTGACCCGAATGGTACGACCATGACCGGGGGTCGTCCGACCGGCTGTCGGGAGGGGATCAGAAGCTGGCGCAGAGAACTGCGAATGGATGGTCGAGCGTTGGACTGGTTGGCGAACGGGCCGAAGGGTGCTGACCGAAACAGCTTCGATTGGCGCGGCCGGCTCATCCCATTCAGAAGGCGTCCGGTCGGACGAAATGGCTTCGACCTCTGGCGCCTTGCCTCGAGCGGTGGTAGTGGCCCGTTCGGGGGGCTGGATAGCTGAGGTAGCCGAGCGTAGGGGAGTCTCCACTCGACGCCTCTTTTGTAAGGGCTGCTCCTCCTCCCGAGCGGAACCTTCCTCGGGGGCAGTTCGTTCTCTTGAGGGGGTGGCGCCGCTAGCCACATTTTGTTGGGAAGCGGGAGCGGTCGACTCAGCCTGAGTCCCGCTCTCCCCTTCATGGGATTCGACCGGCTGGATACCCAAAGCTTCCATTTCTTTGGCCGCCGCGGCTTCCAGAGCGGCCGCCTTCTTCTTCAAAACACCGGCCATGACCGAATCCATAACGATGTCCGCTGCAAAGAAAGGAAAAGAAATCAGTTAGAAATCAAAGCAAATGTCCAACCAAAGTTCTTACCGAAGCCGGCCGGAAGAGGGGTCCGTATAGGACTCAGCCCGAAGATGTACATTACTCCCTCGTGGAGAAGTTTGTTGATGTCAAGTCACAGACCGGCCAGTATATTTGCAGCGTGGAGGTAGTCCGGTCGGGTCTTGAACTTCTTCAACTCGGGAGTGGGGGGAGCGACCGCCATTGGGTCGGAAGTTTGCCTGATTGGGCATACGGATGTAGAAATAATCCTTCCAATGTTTATTGGAAGTAGGAAGTTTATTGAAAAAGACGCCGGGCCGAGCTTGGAACATGAAGGTGCCCGCCGGCTTGCTTGGGGTAATAGAAATAAAAGCCGGTCCGAGGGGGATGTTGTGAATCTTAAACAAAACGACAACACCGCAGAGGAGACGAAGGTATTGGGTACTAAATCGCGAGCACACAATCGAAAAATTACGTACATCTATGATGAAAGGTGCACAGGAAAACAAAGACCAGGTGAACTGGTCTCGAAGACACAGAAGCTCTGCGGTGGCTCGTGAGGCCGAGTGAGGGACTACGATAATTTCAAATCCTCGATTTCAAATTGTCCGCCAAAATATGAAGTCCTCATTGCTCGAATCGGACCGCATGGTGGTGTACCATGGGCCGAGCGATCGATCCGCGGATTGAAAGAACTAGCCATGGGCCGATCGGAAGGAATCAAAAGGCAAAAAGGCAGGAGGAAAACAACAGCAAACGAAAGGAGGTTTCAAGGATCGAAACTGAGGAAGAAATGCGGAGGAAACACCGGAAAGGAGGAAGGAAAGCTATAAAACCTTACTGCGGGGAAAGGGATCGCGAAAAAGGCGTCGGAGAACGTCGGAGAGCAGAAACAGGATTGCCGGAGCTCCAAAGCGCACGGGGCAATGGTTGGAATCACGGAGGCAAATGAGGAAGAGAAGGAGAAATGAAGAATTTATAGGGTGAGGGCCGGGCGGCCTCCACCGTTGGATCCAGGTCACGGGAATCAAAGCATGCATCGAGCCGTCCATTTCGAATCGCTTCGATCACATCAAAACACCATGCCACCACTGCCGTGCGCCGATGGCATTGCTCCACGTGGCATTCAATCACTCGGAGCATTTAATGAAAGCATGATCAACCTTAATGTCGAAGATTGGCGCAGAACACGAGGAGATCCAGTGAATGACATCGTTGACTCGCTTAAGGCTGTCTCTATGGTTGGTCGTTCGGCCAGATTCGTAGTCCAGTCAGTCGGACAATTCACCTCCTTCGACTAGACTTGAAGGGGAGGCAAGTGATCCGCCGGTAAGAACAGGGGGCCCCGTTCGGTGAGGTCAACGCCACGTGGAAGTCAAAGCGGCAGTTGTCCATCTGGAAAGGACCGGGCCCGACCGGACGGCCGACCGGCCGTCCGGCGGAATCGAACGTCAGGAGGGATGATCCGATCGGCTGGCCGACCGGACGATGTTCGGCTGATTGTTAAAGGCGCCCTATCGAAATTAGGGTTCCGACGCTCATTGGAAAAGGTCGCAGGGCCGAGCGGACTGTACGCTCGGCCAAAGCCATAAGGTAACACTGCTAATAGTCTCCACAAAGCACGTGGTGGGGGACCTCCCCAAGTAAACCACCGCATATGTCCGGCCGGATGTTAAGGGAGCTGTCTTCTCGGACGATAGATCTGGAGCAAAGGGGAAAAGGACAAAGGAGGTCTTTTTCTGACAGCAGGTATGTTTCACGTGTAGGTCATGCTCCAAATCTTGTGACAGGGGATTCCGATGTCCCATCGAGGACATGCTGAGACTGTAGTAGTATGGGTTAGGGAAGCTCACTAACAAGCCCTTACTGGGGTATGGGCCATGGACACGTGTACACCTCGGTAGGTGTACACTCACTTCTTCACTGCCCTATATAAAGGCCCTCATTCTTCGCCGTAGGTACGCAGTCTACAAGTTTTAAAGCCACTGTTTCTTTCTGGAGCTTCGCCTGACTTGAGCGTCGGAGGGTCACTGCCGGGAATTCCTTCCCGGCCCGACTTCTTTGCAGGTTCGCCGGAGCTTTGTGCCGCCAGTCGAAGATCCACGCAAGCAGCCGGAAGCGCCACGTGCCCAGCGTCCGTTGATTCGGCATTCGGACAGGATCATAGGGTTTTTGGCAATGAAAGAAATTTCATCGGCAAATTTATTGTCAATTCAGGGACAAAAATTGTTTTCATCGCAAACTTTATGACAAATCTTGGATTCGTCAAAAATTTTGCGACTAATCCAAGGATTCGTCAGAAACTTTGCGGCGAATCCACAGATTCATCACAAACTTGGTTGATTTTTCGAAAAAAAATATGTCCAAAGGTGGTTAATAGACCTAGAGAACCCGGAATGAAATAAAACCAATTCCTATGTATTCATTAGTTCTCCTAATTATATTTATGCCTTTAAAGATCAATTTGATCCATTATATTTTGGTCAATGATTTTTCCAACACCAATGTATCCGAAAAATATAATTCATGTTTAAAAAATCACATATCAAAATATATTAGGTCAAATTAATGTTTGAATGTATGAATATAATCAGGAAAACTAGATGAACACATAGAAACTGATTTCTTATCATTATGAGATCTCTAACATTAATTTGTAACTCTAACATTTTCTACCAATTAAATTTACTTTTTAACTCTAACATGTTCAACTTACCTTTGAAAGTAATCTAATTGACTTAGCTATGAAAAAAATATATTAGGTCAAAATAACTGAATCCATGGATTCGTCACAGATATTGCGACAAATATTGTGCGATGAATCTATGGAGTCATCACAGATTCTACGACAAATCTAGTGATTCAACGTAGAAACACAAAAATTAAATAAATATCAATAATTAATATAAAACATAAACAAATAAAAATATTTAACATTAGAAAAGTATCTTAGGATGTTGCACCAAATACAAGTATCTATCGCAAAGATTTGCAACAAATTCGATATTGGTTACAAAATCTATGATGAATAACTAACTCATTGCAAATTCTGTATCGAATAATAATTTCATCACACAAATTGTGACGAATGTATTATTCATTGTGGAATTTGCAAAACATATTTATTTTTGTCACCAAATCACATCAAATTTAGCAACGAATAATTTTTTTGTTGTTACGTTGTGACGAAATATGTTCATTGCTGAACTCGTTGCTAAGTAGCAACAATTAATCTTTTTTTCATAAAATTCATCTCAAATTTAGAACAAAAATGTTTTTTTGCAAAGATTCATCTCTAAATGATTGTTTTTTGTAATAACTTTTCTTTAAATTTTTTGTTGTTCATATTATCCATGTTACACCCTTACTCTAAACATAAACTTGACTCTCATTCACTACAACGTATTTTTCTTAGTTATAGTTGTTAGGACACGTATGAGCTAGAGGGGAGGGGAGGGGAGGGGAGGGGGGTGAATAGCTCGCTTCGCTTCTTCAAACTTGATGTTGTAGCGAAAAACTTGAAGAAAAGACTCCACAATGCTAACACTTAGATTTTACTTGGTATTGTTGGTGCGGGAAGCATCCGACGATCGAACCCAAGTTTTGATAATGGCAAAGGGTTCAAAGTTAAGTCTTGTTGTTATCTAACATGTTGAATGAGTGTTTCAGGAAAGTCCTAACTGCGGTTAGGTAGGTGAAAACCCTAGGGGGTGGTAACCCTAGGTCCTGGGGGGCGGTAACCCTAGGTGGAGAAAAGTCCTAGCTGTGGTTAGGCAAAGCGAAAACCCTAGGGGGTGGTAACCCTAGGTCATAGGGGGTGGTAACCCTATGCGGAAAGTCTTGGTAGGTCGATGGCTTCAGGCAAAAGTCCTAGGGGGTGGTAACCCTAGGTGGAAAGTCCTGGTGTCGCGAACCAGGTGAAAGACTCGACTAGCCGGGAAGCGGATGTCCTGCAGAAAGTTCGGAAGCGTCAAGTGCTGAGCAAAAGTCCAGTCGATCTGGAGGATCAAACTGGCAACAGGTAAATCTCCTGAGTGGAGTAGGTAAGGATGTGATCCCCGTAGAGGGAACAGTAGGCGTCGGGTCGACCTAGGGTTTCCGGATGGAAATCCGAAGTCAGACCCGGATAGTCTGATGACTATCGATAATATTTTGTTACCTTATTTATGACTTTTTGTGCTAACTTTGTGTTGCAGGATATTGTTTGGGACTAACATGTCTTGCAGGTACAAAATAATAAAGTCTTCCCTCGGATGAACAGTGTCCGAAGCGCCTCCATGGAGCTTGGAGGCGCCTCGGGTGCAAAGCTGGAGCTGGCTGCGAAGCACCTTGGGAGGTGCCTTGAAGGAGTCATAAGGCACCTTGGAAGGCGCCTTGAATGGGGCATAAGGCGCCTTAAGCAGATGAACTTCGACCAGTTCAAGCTTGATCCACGCGGGAGACTCGGCAGCATGGAGGCTCCTTCGGAAGCTTTCAAGGTGCCTTGAATACCCTTTATAAGGGGGTTTCGAGCAGCACCTTGAATCATCAACTTCCAAGCTTCCTTTCTTCAACGTGCCTCTAACAAGATCATTCCGAAGTGCTGCTGCAACATTCCAACGACCCGGAGCTCCACAACTTGTGGTTTCTATACTGTTGTCAGTATAACCGTGTTTCTGTTTACTGTACTTATTTGCAATACTTGTACTCTATTCGAACTTATTGTTGTTGCCCACGGAAAGCGATCAAGGATCGCGGGCCTTCGAGTAGGAGTCGCCTTAGGCTCCGAACGAAGTAAATTCCTCTGTGTTTGTGTATTTGTTTTTTATTCCGCTGCGTTTTAACTCCGATAGTTTTGCGATTCGAAAAATGAAATAGCCGTGAGCACTATTCACCCCCTCTAGCGCGTTCTCGATCCAACAGGTATTTACCTCCTTGAGGTCAATAATCCAAGGGTTCAGCTCTCTCTCTCTCTTAGAGTATCCACTATGACAACCTCCTTCTCGGAATCCTTCCGGAGGTGGAGAAACCTCGTACAATCTTAAGCACAAGAAATACAACAAGAAAATATGAAAGAAAATATGAAATACAATTGAATACGACTTCATAACAATGAACTTTGCTTTGCTTGATATTTTCTTGCTTTGGATTGACTCTTGTTCGATTGGAAATGTAGCAACACTTACTCCTCAACCCTCTAAAAATTGTCTACTCAAAGTGTCCAAGAGAACCCCTTTTCTAGGGCTCCTTTCAGGCTAGAAAACACCTCTCAAACAATTATCACATCAGATCAGATCGTTCAAACCTACAGAATGGATCTTTTCGTTTGACCACTCGATTGGTGAGTCACACTAATCGATTGGCTAGCCTCTAGTCATTGCCCTAATCAATTTTAAGGCTTTTTGTTCTCTCACAAGAATGCCTCCAATCGATTAGTTCAATCAATTGGTGAAGCCTGAATCAATTGTCTTAATGAATTCCAAGACTTTTTTATTCTCTCACAAAAATCCTCCAATCTAATCAATTGGTGAAGTCTGAACCTTGTCTCAATTGATTCCAAGACTTTCTGTTCTCTTGTGAAAAGGCTCTCAATCGATTGACTTAATCAATTACTTTAGGCCAATCGATTAGCCAAACCTGAACCCAAAATTTTGGATTTAGAGTTTACCAATTGATTAGTTCCTCTCACCAATCGATTGATAAACCTGAATTTAGCTTTTCCAAGATGATTTCATATCTTGCCTAGTATTTGATTGACCTCAACCTATTAGCACTTTCTTTGCCTAACATCCAGTCATCTGTGATTTGTTGGGACTTCCCATTGCTTAACATTCGATCAACCTAGACTTGTCAGGGCTTCTTCACCAAGTGTGTGGTCAACCTTTGACTCACTTAGATTTTCCACTTGTGCCAAGTGTTTCATTCTCCATGACCTACTTGGACTTATCATCTTGTGCTAAGTGTTAAGTTCTCCCTAATTTGCTTGGACTTACAGTCTCATACCAAGTGTCCAGTCCTTCGTGACCCAGCCACTTGGATTTTTCCCTTACCTAACTCCACTAGGACTTCCATTACCTAGTTCCCAATTAGATCTTCCACTACCTAGTCCCACTAGGACCTCCATTGCCCGGTTCCTAACTAGGTCTTCCAGTGTCTAGTCCCGCTAGAACCTTCACTGTCTAGTTTCCAACTAGGTCTTCCTACAGTTAGGACTTTTTGTTGCCTAACCTCTAGTTAGGACTTTCCATTGTCTAACATTCAATTAGGACTTTCCCAATAAAGTATCTAGTCCTCCCTTTACCTACTTGACTTTTCTCTCACACATTGTCAAGCATTAAAACTCAAGTTTGGAACAATTCGAGTTTAGTCAAACTAGTCAACCTTGATCCAAGGATAATTGAACTGATAATAGTAATTTGTACTATGGGTATCATTGCTGACATATACCAACAGGATGAATATATATTTCACGACATGCTACTTTTGATGAATCTCTATTCTCCTTTTCAATAGATTTTTCAATCTCTCCTCCAGATACAGGTGGTACCTTCTTGATGCCACCTAACATTGTACCAAATCTTAGATATCTGACCCTTTTGACCAGAAATAATGTTAATAAAATCGGAAGTAATAGCATCCTAGGACCTACTCCAGAGCTCTCTGATAACTCCTCTATACCATCAAAATCACTCCATGTGAATAATCCAACAAGAGCAGGATGCATTAACAATATCAAAAGAAATAATATTTTGGAACCCATTCTGTGTCCAATCATAGAAGTCACACTAGCCAAAGATAATATGTTTTCTAGCTCTAGATCCTCAGATAATACAAGTTCTTCATCAAAATCATCATGTCAGCCTACTTCCTCATCGCCATCAACAAGTGATTCAGATAATGATACTCCTCTACGTATGCTTCCCTTGAGTGACATCTATGCATGATGCCCGCCAATGGGAACCCAATATACTCTCCCACAAACTCTAGTGATCTCTTCAAAATTTGTTAAACCAACTTATTTTTCATAAGTAAATAAGGATTTGAATTGACATAGTGTAATGACTATAGAATTTGATGCACTTCTTCACAATAGAAGATGAAGTCTAGTTTTGTACACTTCCTCTATTAATGTTGTGGGCTCTAAATGAGTATTTCGTCTTAAGCATCAAGCTAATAGTTCTCTCAAATGATACAAAGCTTGACTTGTAGCCAAAGGATTTAGTCAATAACTAGATATTGACTTCAATGCATTAGATATTTCTAATGCATTCTTTCATGATCATTTTGAGTAAAGTATATTTATGGAGCAACTTATTAGGTTCATTCATCCATAATTTTCATCTCATATTTGTCAACTTAAGAAATTCTTATATCATTTTTGGTAAGCTCCTTATGTATGGTTTTAACGATTATCTAACTTGTTATAGACTGAAGGATTTTTTGAATCAAAAACTGACTCTTCTCTCTATTCTACAAATATAATGATGGATCTATAATATTTTAACTTATTTATGTGGATGACATTTTAATAACCAGCAATGATCAAAAGGGCATCACAACTCTATTAAGTCTTGTCAATCAAGAATTTTCTGTTTGAGATTTGGATAATGCTTGATTTTTTCTTAGTATTGAACTTATCCCACATGATGAAGCTTGTCTTACACTACAACAAATCTACACAAAGACAACTATGAAAAATCGTTGTGAAAGACCCAAACTAACCGTTGTCGTTTAACGCATTGAGAAAGATAGGAGCACTAAAAGACAATGGTTAAAAATCGTTGTCTCTTTACCTGAAGCATAATGATTTTTCACCATTGTGTTTCAAGTTGAACCGTTGTATATGTGGTAAAGATTACAATGGTTTTTTTTTCAAAAACAACAATGGTTTATAACCATTGTGTTTAAAGTAAAAAAAAATGGCTCTTTTTGACCATTGTCTTTGAGCATCCATATTTTTCACAATGTGTCAATTTACAACAGTATGTTTGGATCTTTAATAATGATTTTTTATCATTTTTATTTAAAAAATACACACATAAAATTCTAATGTTTTTTTAGTCTAAGACAACGATTAAAAAACTATTGTCGTTTGTCCATTTTATAGGTTGTCATTTCTCAACATATCATTTTAACCATTGTTATTTCTCAACACACATTAGAGAATAATAAACTGCTGTCTATAAACATATATACAATAATCTATTTTCTACAAACATAAGTATATCATCCTAATTTAAATGATCACTTCTTATATATACAAACTTATAGCAAACCATATATATTAACTCTTTACCATATACACAAAGGGGGCATTACTACAAAGTAAACAACCACCAAAAATAAATTCATACATGATATCTTGTCACCAAAATCCTTCTGATAAATAATATTTTAGTTTTTCGATATCAAAAAGCACGTCGTGGCCTCTTCTCTATAGTGTTTACACATATTGCTCGACCGTCCAAGCTTTGCCCAAGTGCCAACATGTAATCTAACATATATTAAATTGGCCAAAAATAGAAACAACTATGCTTCAACCAAATATATATATTGGGCAAAGGGAAATAATCAAAGTATAACAAAAGAGAAAATTTTAATGAAAAAAGTTATAAAAGGCGATGTTGTCTATAAATGATTAAATGAAGGATAACAACAATGAAACATACAATGAGTCCAAAACAATCTAAGAGAAAAGGAAAAACAACCATGATTCATAGTGGAAATTAAATCCTTAAGCAAAGTTCCGCATTTCTCAAGCTCTTCAATGAAGAATTCCAATATAAACTTCCATCTTAAAATCACTGTTAGTTCAACATGTCTAAGAAATCTAGCATCTAAAGTTAGTGTTATTTCCAAAAGCCTAAAAAAACCTAGTGTATGTTGCATCGTACTAGTAAAATCAATGGGATAAGTTGTCAACACTTTCATTCCCTTTCCATAGCTTATGCTTTTGAGATATTTTGAATAGGTATAAGTGGTCACCTAATCAAACTAAAGAAGCATGACTGAGATGTTATAACAAAACCTAATCAAACTAAACAAGCTTGACTGAGAGACTACAATCTTATATTACAAGAAAACTAAGTGTTTGGTTCAAGAATTTATTTTTTTAGTTTCTGATCTCAATTTCTAGAAAATAGTTTATAAAATATGAAAATTGATCAAATTGAAAAAATAAATAAATAAATTGTTGAGTTTTTTAATTTCTTACAAAAATTATGAAGATAAGCTATTTCTAAAACCTGAGAACACAGACTAAATAACTGATTTTATTTGTGAACAAAATACAACAACATAATTTCTCAAAGAACTAGTTATATGATTAAGATGAATAAAGGAAAAAAATTAAATTCAAGCTAATGCCTTAAAAATATTAATTGATTTTTAAGTTTGAGTAGATCAACAGTACTAAAGAAGCAAAAATAGCAATACACAAAGTAGAATTTTTATATTTGTAAATTTCTTGTTAAATAACCAATAATGATAATGGTTCTTGTAACATAGTAATCACTCTCATAGCAAAGTTCCAAGCAACAAGCTAGAAGGAAGCATGGTAATCTGAATAAGTGTTGAAGAATTGTTTTTGGCATATTAATCTAGCATGCATTAAATTGACAAAAAAATTAGAAAGAACTATGCTTCAACCAAATATATGTACTGGGCAAAAGGAAATAATCAAAATATAATAATATTAGTTAGGAAAGGCAAGGACTATGAGCAAACCATTTAAAATGTTCCTTATAGTCCCTTTGGGGCTTGTCCACATGGATTTGAGATTAAACTCCAAAACTCTGGCTTCATCTACCATTGAAAATATAAGAGACAAATTTAATGAAAAAAGTTATAAAAGGTAATGTTGTCTATAAATGCTTAATGAAGAATAACAATAATAAAACATACAATGAGTACTTCAAGAGAAACATCTGTTGGGTTTTTCGGGCCGCAAAAACCGCTTTTTGTGTTGCGGAAACCCCGAATCTCATGCCACCGGATCCATGCGAAGTTATAAAATTTCGTAAAACTTTGTGTACATGTTTTCTAGCCTAGAACTACACTAGATCTACACGGAAGAGACTTATACATTTGTAGCGCGTATGTCGCTCATCCAAGGTTCACCGGATCTTAAGGTTGTCAAGTGTAAACCCTCTATGTGTATCCACACGAACAAATCGATGAAGAGAACCTCTAAAGATGTGCTAGCAACCTTAGAGGATCAGCAATGGTGGAGGAGAGGGAGAGAAGAAAGGTAGAGAGGAAGAAGATGGAGTTACAAAAACCAAAATGAAACTCACACATAACCATAAAGTGGTCAGCCACTTCAAAGCATTTTAAACCTCCATGGGATACCAAGAGTCACAACTCTTGATCTCCCTCATGAGGTGGCACACATATGTGCTAGCCTTGATCATGTGGCACATCATTATTAGCCCACTTAATGCCAACTCACAAATGAGGTGGCAAATGGTCAAGTCAAACTTGACCCTTCATCTTCCTCTCAAGTCAAGTCAAACTTGACCACTTTGTTGGTGCGGGAAGCATCCGACGATCGAACCCAAGTTTTGATAATGGCAAAGGGTTCAAAGTTAAGTCTTGTTGTTATCTAACATGTTGAATGAGTGTTTTAGGAAAGTCCTAACTACGGTTAGGCAGGTGAAAACCCTAGGGGGTGGTAACCCTAGGTCCTAGGGGGCGGTAACCCTAGGTGGAGAAAAGTCCTAGCTGCGGTTAGGCAAAGGGAAAATCCTAGGGGGTGGTAACCCTAGGTCATAGGGGGTGGTAACCCTATGCGGAAAGTCTTGGTAGGTCAATGACTTCAGGCAAAAGTCCTAGGGGGTGGTAACCCTAGGTGGAAAGTCCTGGTGTCGCGAACCAGATGAAAGACTGGACTAGCCGGGAAGCGGATGTCCAGCAGAAAGTCTGGAAGCGTCGAGTGCTGAGCAAAAGTCCAATCGATCTGGAGGATCGCACTGGCAACAGGTAAATCTCCTGAGTGGAGTAGGTGAGGACGCGTTCCCTGTAGAGGGAACAGTAGGTGTCCGGTCGACCTAGGGTTTCCGGTCGGAAACCCGAAGTCAGACTCGGATAGTCCGGAGACTGTCAATACTTCACTTATCATATTTATTGTACTATGTGCTAACTTTGTGCTGCAGGGTAGTGTTTGGGACTAACGTATCTTGCAGGTGCAAAGGAGCAACCTAAAGCCTCGGATGAACAGTGTCCAAGGCGCCTTCATGGAGCTTGGAGGTGCCTCGGGTGCAAGGCTAGAGCTGGCTGCGAGAAGCTATTCAAGGCGCCTTGATGAACAGTGGAAGGCGCCTTGAACAGATGAAGGCGCCCTGTGAACAGTAGAAGGCGCCTTGAATCTGTGATAAGATTCGACCAGTTCGCTCCTTATCTCCGCGGCTGACTCGGCCTATTCAAGGCGCCTTGGGTAGCATTCAAGGCGCCTTGGGTAGCATTCAAGGCGCCTTGAACACTATTTATAAAGGGGGTTCGACCAGCAGCTTGGATCAACGAATTCCAAGAAATACTTACGCTATAAGCTGCTCTAGAAATGCCCAGAAGTGCTGTTACATGTTCCTGACAACCCGGAGCTCCAGATTCTGCTACTTTATTGTTGTCGGTATAATTTGTTTTAAGTTCTTTCAATTGTAATATCTTATTGTACATTTTACGAGTTTATAGTTGTTGCCCACCGAAAGCGATCAAGGATCACGGGCCTTCGAGTATGAGTCACCTCAGGCTCCGAACGAAGTAAAATTTCTCGTGTCTTTCTGTGTGTGTTCGTTCTTTATTCTGCTGCGTGTTTTAACTCCGATAGTTTTATGATTCCGATATTCGAAAAGCCGCGAGCGCTATTCACCCCCCCCCTCTAGCGCTTCTCGATCCAACACACTTCTCTTCCATGGTTGATCAAATCTAACCATTAGTTCAAGTAAATTTTAATTTAATGAATCTCTATTCATTGAATTAAATTGGCTCAATGAGTCTAAGTCCAAATTAGACTCATTTAACACATGAACCAAATTGAGTCCAACTCAATTAGTTTACTTTGGATTACTCTTAATCCAATTTGGTTCATCATATGAACCTAATCCTCTTAGTTCATCAAATGAACCTAATCTCCATCTAATTGCCCTTTGTGTGTGATCCTATAGGTTCTTGTAACGTTGGCAATGCTCCTAAACCCTTTTAGAAGCATAAGTAATGAGCGGTATCTAGCAACACATCATTACTGCCCAAGTTACAAGAATGTTGAGATCCAACATCACCTTGTGACTACTAATTGTGACTCTTCACAATATATGACAAGTGTCCTTCTATCCTTGACATCTAGATTGATCAATGTGAGGCATAGACTGTGTCATCCTCTAACCAATCTAAATCTTGAACTCCAAATAGACTCACTCAATCAAATGAGCTCAACATCTCATATTGACTCATTTGAGCATGGCCATGCACTTAGTGGTCTCACTTTATCAAGAATAATGATGTCACTCCCGTCATATAGGAGGGATAGATCCCATCTATATCACTCACATCCCTCCGCATAATTCGTTACATACCCAGTAATCGCCTTTATAGTCCACCCACTTACGGGTGACGTTTGACGAAGCCAAAGTATGTAACTCCTTATGTAGGGAACCATGGTAACTTCAGGTCCAAGGACTAATAGTCATACTAATAGCCATATGAGAAATTATATGACACTCATATAACGATCCATGATACTTTCTCATGGCGGGTCATTCAATATACATTCTCCAATGCATACCCATATGTCAACTTGATATCTCTATATCCATGACTTGTGAGATCAGGTCATCGAGTTGACCTACATGCTAGTCTCGTCGTATTAACATTGTCCCTGAATGTTAATACTTGACTAGGAATGATTAAGAGTAGTTTTCCCTATATCATCTCACTATCGATTCAACCAATCGATTGATATAGGTAAGAACTTTCTACTCAAGGACGCTATTATACTTAGTTATTTGGCACCAATACAAGTAAGCATAATAACCATAAACAAATGCCTTTGTATACATAAGAAATATGATTAATGAGTTCATACAACAATCATCAAATGATTGGCTCTAGAGCTCTAACTAACAATCTCCCACTAGCACTAGTGCCAATCAGTATAGGCTCTAAGACCTAATGACCTAGTGTGACCATCATGCTTTCTCTGTGCTAAAGCCTTGGTCAAGGGATCTGCGATGTTAGCCTCAATGGGTACTCTGCAAATCTTCACATCTCCTCTATCGATGATCTCTCGAATGAGATGGAAGCGCTGTAGTATGTTTTTGGTCCGCTGGTGTGAGCGAGGTTCCTTAGCCTGCGCTATTGCTCCATTGTTGTCACAATAGAGCTCTTTGGGATCAACTAGGCTAGGAACCACCCCAAGTTCAGTAATGAACTTGCGGATCCAAACTGCCTCCTTTGCTGCTTCTGATGCAGCAATATACTTGGCCTCTGTTGTAGAATCAGCGACTGTGTCCTGCTTCAAACTCTTCCAGCTCACTGCACCACCATTTATGCAAAACACGAACCAGACTGCGATCGATAATCATCCTGGTCAGTTTGGAAGCTAGCATCACTGTAACCCTTTACATCCAGCTCGTCATCACCTCCATATATCAAAAAATATTCTTTAGTCCTTCTCAAGTACTTAAGAATATTCTTGACCGCTATCCAGTGACTTTCACCTGGATCTGACTGGTATCTGCTCGTCATGCTCAAAGCATACGAGACATTAGGACGAGTACATAGCATGGCGTACATGATAGATCCTATGGCTGATGCATAAGGGATCTAATCCATGCGGTCTCTCTCCTCTCTAGAAGAGGGACCTTGAGTCTTCGAAAGACTCACACCATGTGACATTGGCAGAAATCCCTTCTTGGAGTTCTGCATGGCAAACCGTAGTAGTACCTTGTCAATGTATGTACTCTGACTTAGGCCAAATAATCTCTTAGATCTATCTCTATAGATCTGTATGCCTAGAATGCAGGATGTTTCACCTAAGTTTTTCATTGAGAAACAAGTCCCTAGCCAAGTCTTGACAGACTGCAGCAAAGGGATGTCTTTCTCAATGAGTAGTATGTCATCCACATACAATATAAGGAAGACAACTGTGCTCCCAACAACCTTCTTGTAGACACAAGGTTCATCTTCATTCTTGATGAAACCAAACTATTTGATTGCATCATCGAATCAAAGATTCCAGCTCCGAGAAGCTTGCTTTAGTCCATAAATAGACCTATGCAGCTTGCATACTCTGCTAGTATGTTGTGGATCTATAAAACCCTCAGGTTGTGTCATGTACACATCCTCGAGTAGGTTTCCATTCAGAAACGTGGTTTTGACATCCATCTGCCAGATCTCATAATCGTGGTATGTTGTAATAGCAAGCATGATCCGAATGGATTTAAACATCGCTACTAGAGAAAAGGTTTCATCATAGTCAATACCATGAATTTGCTTGAAACCTTTAGCTACCAAGTGACCCTTATAAATAAGTCCATTCATGTCAGTCTTTCTCTTAAATACCCACTTACACCCAATGGGTTTGACCCCTTCAGGTGGATCAACCAAAGTCCATACTTGGTTAGTGTACATGGATTCCATCTCTGATCTCATGGCCTCTAGCCATTTCTCGGAATCTGGTCTCATCACAGCTTCCTGATAGGAGGTAGGCTCATCCTCAATGAGCACAACATCATCATGGTCAGACAAGAGAAATGAATATCTCTCAGGCTGACAACGTACCCTATCAGACCTGCGAAGAGGTAGGTCTACTTGAACTAGTTGTTGTTCCTCAACTCCTAATGGAACAACATCATCTACAACACTTTGTGGTTCCAGTTCAACTTCCATCGAGGCTTCAATTCTATGGTTCACATCTTGAACTTCTTCAAGATCGAACGTACTTCCACAAGTTTTTCTAGAAACAAAATCCCTTTCTAAAAATACCCCAGTCTTAGCCACAACTATCTAGTGTTGACTGGGAATGTAGAAGTAATATCCCTTTGTTTCCTTGGGATATCTAATAAAATAGCACTTATCAGATTTGGGTCCTAATTTGTCCGAGACTTGACGTTAAACGTAAGCCTCACAACCCCAAATCCACATAAAAGACACTTGGGCATCTCTCTCAGTCCATATCCTATATGGTGTCTTTATTACAGCCTTAGATGGAACTCGGTTGAGAATGAAGGCTGCTGTGTCTAGAGCATAGCCCAAAAGATACATAGGAAGATCTGTGTGACTCATCATAGACTGTACCATATCTAATAAGGTACGATTCCTCCTTTCGGATATACCATTCCACTGTGGTGTTCCAGGAGGAGTGAGTTGGGATAGGATCCCACACTCAGCTAGATAGTCACGAAACTCATGGCTAAGGTATTCTCCACCTCGATCTAATCGAAGTATCTTAATACTCTTGCCAAGCTGGTTTTGTACTTCATTCTTGAACTCCTTGAACTTTTCAAAGGATTCTGACTTATGTGTCATCATATACACATAACCATATCTATTGAAATCATTAGTAAATGTAATGAAGTACCTATAACCACCCTAGCAGTGACATTGAAAGGTCCACATACATCACTATGTATAAGTCCTAACAAGTCAGTCGCTCTCTCGTTGTGTCCACTAAAGGGAGTCTTGGTCATCTTGCCAAGTAGGCATGACTCGCATGTCTCATAAGATTACAAAAAAATGAGTCCAGCAAACCATCTTTATGGAGCTGAGATAAGCATTTGTCATTTATATGACCTAAGCGACAGTGCCAGATATAGGTTTGGTTCATGCCATTTGACTTGAACCTCTTGGTACTTATGTTATAGATAGGGTTTTCAAGGTCTAGAATGTAGAGTCTGTTCATCAGAGGTGCACTACAATAGAACATACCATTTAAATAAACTGAACAATATTTGTTCTTTATTATAAATGAAAAGTCTTTCTTGTCTAAACAAGAAACTAATATAATGTTCTTAGTCAAAATAGGCACATAACAACAATCATCCAATTCTAGTACAAGCCCAGAGGGCAGAGATAGAGAATAAGTTTCTACAACAACAGCAGCAACCCGTGCTCCATTGCCTACTCGTAGGTCCACCTTGCCCTTCGTCAATGCCCTGCTATTTCTCAGCGCCTGCACATTAGTACAAATGTGAGAAGCACATCCGGTATCTAATACCCATGATGAAGAAATAGATAGATTGACTTCTATAACATATATACCTGAAGTGGATGTCTCACTTCTCTTATTCTTAAGATCTTCCATGTACACTTTGTAGTTCCTCTTCCAGTGCCCAGTCTGACCGTAGTGGAAGCAGGTAGCATCCTTGGCAACCCCTCCTTTGGGTTTCAGTGCCTTGCCTTTGCCCTTGGCTTGGGACTTTCCCTTACCTTTGGGCTTGCCTTTGCCTTTGTGTTTCTGAACCATCAGAATAGAGTTGGGCTTAACCTTCTTAAGGTTGAGCTCAGCAGTTCTCAACATGCTAAGTAGCTCGGGCAGTGGCTTGTCAATTTCGTTCATGTTGTAATTTAGAACAAATTGACTATAGCCATCAGGCAAGGATTGCAAGATCAGGTCAGTGGCCAGCTCTTGGCCAAGTGGGAATCCCAACCTCTATAGGTTTTCTATGTACCCAATCATTTTGAGTACATATGGGCCTACGGGAGTCCCATCTTGCATCTTGCACTGAAACAGTGCCTTAGAGATCTCGAATCTCTCGTGCCTCGCTTGTCCTTGATATAGTTGACGAAAATGTTCAACCATATCATAAGCGCCCATCAACTCGTGTTGCTTCTGAAGCTCAGAGTTCATGGTCACGAGCATAAGACATGACACATCTAATGCGTCATCTTGATGCTTCTTGTAAGCATCACGATCAGCTCGTGTGATAGGAGGTGCCTCAGGAATGGGCTGCTCCAGGACGTACAGTTTTCGTTCCTGTGTGAGAACTATTCTCATATTCCTGTACCAGTCCAGGAAGTTAGCTCCATTGAGCTTGTCCTTATCGAGGACAGAACGCAGGGAGAAGGAGTTCGATTTTGACGACATGGTAATCTACAACAGAAAAATACAGAAAATAAATATCATATTCCAATTAATCATTTAATTAGGCCTTTAATTAAATGATGCTCCCACTGAATTATAGAACTTTTATAGAATCAAGTCATGGACATGGTCAAACCACACATACTAGATTCTAACCAACTATAATTCGTGCAGGACAAGATCCACATCATACTACGCCTTGAGTTAGCTTTGGCTAAATCGCTCAAGACTTAGTATAATCGGTAGGTAACTAATTATCAATTACATCTCTATGCAACTCTTGTTTATAGGATCAAGATCCGCATATATATTAAAACTTGAGTTAGCTTTGGCTAAATCGCCCAAGAATTAATATAAATGTGATTTTGACCTATCTACCAACCATTAGAAAATGCCTATAGTTAAACTCGATCCAATTGAGTTAACTAGTTACTCAATCTAATTGATTTGTACTCACCCATACGTTGATAGGCGGGACCAAGATTGTCCCTCCGCACCCTACCAAGATAATATGCGTTGCTCTGCTTTGGCAGATTCAACAACAACATGTGATCGAGGTAGTGATGGGTATCACAGCATGGTAGACATTTCGAGTTGACGCGATTGAAATCTAATCTAATCGACGATGTGTATCATATAGGTATGTAAATGAACCAACGGTTCGCGAGCTATTCGGAGCTCGATTCGATAAAAAGTTTGTTCGAGTTCGTTCATTTATCTTATCGAGCCGAGCTCGAGCTCGATTTCGAGCTCGACAGTTTTATCGAGCCGAGCTCGAGCTTAAGGATATTCGTCTCGTGAGCTCGCGAACATGTTCGTTTATAGGCTCGCGAGCAAAAAAATGAGCCTTAAAACGAGTCTTAAACCGAGCCAAAAAAATGAGCTCTAAAACGAGCCAAAAAAATGAGCTCTAAAACGAGCCTTAAAATGAACTTTAAAATGAGCCAAAAAAATGAGCTCTAAAACGAGCTCTAAACGAGTCTGAAAATGAGCCCGAGCTCACTTAACGAGTTAAGCTCGTTAACTTTGATAATCGAGCTAATAATGAACCGAGCTCGAACTGTTCGCGACCTTGATAATTCTAAAACGAGCCGAGCTCGAGCCTTATGATAAAAGCTCGATTCGAGCTTGAATCGAGCTCGAGCCCGAATATAACTTAAACGAGCCGAGCTCGAGCCTAATACTGTTCGGCTCGGTTCGGCTCATTTACATCCCTAGTGTCATATACGCGATTTAGATCTAATCTAATCATGGAGGTGCATCATGTGCGCGATTTAGATCTAATCTAATCGTTAAGACACTAATTAATTACTAATCTAGCATGCATCACATACACACACACAAGCAATTAATTAAATTTTGTGATTAGTCATGGCCCTACTACGATCTTCTCAAGCCAATGAGAAGATCGGTTGGTTAACCTAGGGTCAATAGTTTCTCTAAGCTCCTCCCTTTGACTGTCATGTGTTGCTCGCACCCTCCTCGTAACTCCGTCTCGAGTGGACCTTCCACCGCTCCAAATTTGTACATTACAAAAGGTGAAACTTGAGTTACATTCGAGTCTAAAAACTATTTTACAATAGGAATATAAATAGAAGGGCACGACGCGTAGGTCGCGAATCAAGTACAACACACACAAACACACAAAATGGCGCGCATGCCATATTATGAATTACAACACATATTTCCAATCAAATTGGGTTCTTTGGGCCATGACCATCACAAAATGATACATAATTCTAAATTATGTGATTTCCATAAATTTCTGTAATTTTTTCTAATATTTTTATGATTTTATGAGTCGCAACTTCCCGGCGGTCCCGATTAGCAATTTTCGGGCGCAATCGCGGAACGAAGCCCTTTGCGGGGTTAGGGGCAGCACCCCTACTCACGATATAACCATTGCGAGTGTTCCTAAGCGATCCTACAGTGCCTTAGCCCGCTGTCCCAAATCATTTTGGGTGAGACCTTACCGATTCGGAAGGTGTTTCTCGGTAGTCGAAGCCTACAAGTGTTCAAACACTTGTTGCTTCGCTTCTATGAGAAAAATACCCATAAAATATATAAAAATCATAAATTTACAGAAAGTTACAGAACTTATATTTTTCATAAAAATACAAATAAAACACGTACACGCTTCGCACGTGGCTCTGATACCACTGTTGGGTTTTTCGGGCCATAAAAACTGCTTTTTACGTTGCAGAAACCCCGAATCCCATGCCACCGGATCCGTGCGAAGTTATAAAATTTCATAAAACTTTGTGTTCATGTTTTCTAGCATAGATCTACACTAGATCTACAAGGAAGAGACTTATACCTTTGTAGCAAAGCCCTTCGCATATCCCACTCGTCCAAGGTTCGCCGGATCTCAAGGTTGTCAAGTGTACAACCCTCTATGTGTATCCACACGAACAAATCGATGGAGAGAACTTCTAAAGATGTGCTAGCAACCTTAGAGCATCAGCAATGGTGGAGGAGAGGGAGAGAAGCAAGGTAGAGAGGAAGAAGATGGAGTTACAAAAACCAAAATGAAACTCACACACAACCATAGAGTGGTCGACCACTTCAAAGCCTTTTAAACCTCCATGGGATACCAAGAGTCACAACTCTTGGTCTCCCTCATGAGGTGGTACACACATGTGATAGCCTTGATGATGTGACACATCATTATTAGCCCACTTAATGCCAACTCACAAATGAGGTGGCAAATGGTCAAGTCAAACTTGACTCTTCATCTTCCTCTCAAGTCAAATCAAACTTGACCACTTCTCTCCCATGGTTGATCAAATCTAACCATTGGTTCAAGTAAATTTTAATTTAATGAATCTCTATTCATTGAATTAAATTGGCTCAATGAGTCTACGTCCAAATTAGACTCATTTAACACATGAACCAAATTGAGTCCAACTCAATTAGTTTACTTTGGATTACTCTTAATCCAATTTGATTCATCACATGAACTTAATCCTCTTGGTTCATCAAATGAACCTAATCTCCATCTAATTACCCTTTGTGTGTGACCCTATAGGTTCTTGTAACATTGGCAATGCTCCTAAACCCTTTTAAAAGCATAAGTAATGAGCGGTATCTAGAAACACATCATTACTGCCCAAGTTACAAGAATGTTGAGATCCAACATCACCTTGTGACTACTAATTGTGACTCTTCACAATATATGACAAGTGTCCTTCTATCCTTGACATCTAGATTGATCAATATGAGGCATAGACCATGTCATCCTCTAACCAATCTAAATCTTGAACTCCAAGTAGACTCACTCAATCAAATGAGCTCAACATCTCATATTGACTCATTTGAGCATAGCCATGCACTTAGTGGTCTCACTTTATCAAGAATAATGATGTCACTCCCGTCATATAGGAGGGATAGATCCCATCTACATCACTCACATCCCTCCGCATAATTCGTTACATACCCAGTAATCGCCTTTATAGTCCACCCAGTTACGGGTGACATTTGACGAAGCCAAAGTATGTAACCCCTTATGTAGGGAACCATGGTGACTTCAGGTCCAAAGACTAATAGTCATACTAATAGCCACATGAGAAAGTATATGATACTCATATAATGATCCATGATACTTTCTTATGGTGGGTCATTCAGTATACATTCTCCAATGCATACCCATGTGTCAACTTGATATCTCTATATCCATGACTTGTGAGATCAAGTCATCGAGTTGACCTACATGCTAGTCTCGTCGCATTAACATTGTCCCTGAATGTTAATACTTGACTAGGAATGATTAAGAGTAGTGTTCCCTATATCATCTCACTATCGATTCAACCAATCGATTGATATAGGTAAGAACCTTCTACTCAAGGACGCTATTATACTTAGTTATTTGGCACCAATATAAGTAAGCATAATAACCATAAATAAATGTCTTTATATATATAAGAAATATGATACAATGAGTTCATACAACAATCATCAAATAATTGGTTCTAGGGCTCTAACTAACAATATCAACACCAAAGGGCGAAACACATAACTACCAAATTCAGCACAAACATGAACACCATAAACAGCAGCCTGGAAATGATCTTCCTCCATGTCGAGACCCTTCTTTATTACAACTATGCTTCAAAAAGCAGTAACACAAGCAATGAACTCTTGGGAGCCATGTTTTAGAATTTAGGAGCTACTAACTTTCATCTTCTTTGAATCTGCTGATACACATTTAATTATCTTTAAGTATTGCCTAAAAATGAATTACATTCATGCACTATGTCAGCGATAAAAGACCAAATAAGTAAAAGAAAACATTTTTTAATGAGTCATTAAAGTAAACTTGACCCTTAGTTATGCTTTTCCAGACAAACTTATAGAAAAAATAGCAAAAAGAAATACAAGTTCATCCTGATACTCGCTAAGATATTCAGCCTTGTAAGATACCTTGTAGCATTAACAAAGCACGTTGCATAAACCAAACCATTCATCCGAACCAACGGAGAGCTTAAGAAAAAAAATAGAAGATAAAATGAGCTACATAGAGTTAATGTTGCTATCAAGTTTAACTCATAGTAGTAGCCATGTAGGATCACATAGGATTACAGGTGCTAGATGATAGAAAATTTTCTTTAGTATAAATAAAGGTTGAGCATCATATTACAGAAAATACATAGATTGACAATAGTGATAAGACTAATCAGAATTAAAAAGTGATCCTTGACAATATACTTCCATAAAATGAGAGATGTAAGAAACATCACCAAAAAAAATATTGTCATGTTAGTTAGAGTCCTAGAGTCAATCATATGATGATTGTTGTATGGACTCGTTGTATCATATTCCTATATATTAATAAAGGCATTTCTTTATGGTTATTATACTAACTTGTATTGGTATCAAATAACTAAGTATAATAGCGTCCTTGAGTAGAAGGTTCTTATCTATATCAATCGATTAGTTGAATCGATAGTGAGATGATATAGAGAATATTACTCTTAATCATTCCTAGTCAAGTATTAACATTCAGGGACAATGTTAATGCGATGAGACTAGCATGTAGGTCAACTCGATGACTTGATCTCACAAGTCATGAATATAGAGAAATCAAGTTGACACATGGGTATGCATTGGAGAATGTATACTGAATGACCCACCATGAGAAAGTATCATGGATCGTTATATGAGTGACATATACTTTCTAATGTGACTATTAGTATGGCTATTAGTCCTTGGACATGAAGTCATCATGGTTCCCTACATAAGGAGTTGCATACTTTGGCTTCGTCAAACGTCACCCGTAACTGGGTGGACTATAAAGGCGATTACTGGGTATGTAACAAATTATGCGGAGGGATGTGAGTGATGTAGATGGGATTTATCCCTCCTATATGACGGGAGTGACATCATGATTCTTGATAGAGTGAGACCACTAAGTGCATGGCCATGCCCAAATGAGTCAATATGAGATATTGAGCTCATTTGATTGAGTGAGTCTACTTGGAATTCAAGATATAGATTGATTAGAGGATGACACGGTCTATGCCTCATTTGATCAATTTAGATGTCAAGGATAGAAGGACATTGTCACATATTGTGAGAGTCACAATTAGTAGTCACAAAAGTGATGTTGGATCTCAACATTCTTGTAACTTGGGTAGTAATGATGTGTTGCTAGATACTGCTCATTACTTATGCTTCTAAATGGGTTTGAGAACATTGTCAACGTTACAAGAACCTATAGGGTCACACACAAAGGGCAATTAAATGGAGATTAGGTTCATATGATGGACCAAGAGGATTAGGTTCATGTGATGAACCAAATTGGATTAAGAGTAATCCAAATTAGACTAATTGAGTTGGGCTCAATTTGATTCATGTGTTGAATGAGTCTAATTTAGATTATGACTCATTGAATCAATTTAATTTAATGAATAGAGATTCATTAAATCAAATTGACTTGAATCAATGGTTAGATTTGATCAACCATGGGGAATTTAAGTCAAGTTTGACTTGACATGAGAGGGAAGATGAAGGGTCAAGTTTGACTTGACCTTGACTTGACCAAAGCCACCTCATTTGTGAGTTGGCATAGAGCCGGTCAATGATGATGTGCCACATCATCAAGGCCACTTTATGGTGCGCCACCTCATGAGGAAAACCAAGAGCCATGACTCTTGGTATTCCATGGAGGTTTAAAACCTCTCCTTTAGTGGCCGACCACTTTAGATGTGATTGAATGCAATTGTGTGCTCAATTCAAGAGGTCATCTTCTTCCTCCTCTCTTCTTCTTCTCTCCCTCTCTTCCTCCATTGCCGAGACTCCTTGGGTTGCTAGCACACTCTAAGGTTTCCTCTCCATCTCTTGTTCATGTGGATACTTCTAGAGGTGTGTACACATGAACACACTTGAGATCCGATGGACCTTGGACGAGCGGGATTTGCGAAGGGCTTCGCTTCAAAGGTATACTTCCTTTTCATGTAGATCTAAGGTAGATCTAGGATAACAAACATGTACATGTAAAATTTTATATATATCTTCGCACGGATCCGTGGCAAGACTTCGGGGTTTTCGCAACTCAAAAAGCGATTTTTACAGCCCGAATTCCCAACATGTCAAAGCTATGTAGTACCAAAATAATAGCACATCTCAATTGCAAAAAAGTAAGCAAACAATAACAGCAAGAAAATCTAATAGGTTCACCATATTCACAGTGTCAATGACCCGCTAGCTCCATGAAAGGCTCAATTCTTTTCAATAGTAAATGGGATAGGCAGTAAGCAAGATACTTTATAGAATTTCCAGTAATAGATTTTTTTTTATCATTATGACACATTAACTTATCAAACCTTGATCACTATGGCTAGACCTTTAAGGTAAGTATTGCGTTAAAAAGAAATGCATATACGTTACTTGATTCATCAAGCTAAGAAATAGACTTCTTTTTTCAAAAAAACATATATATAAAAAAGTAGAAATCATGACTATTCAACTGTTTAGAATTGGCTACATGGAATTTTGTGCATCCTTAAATATGAAGTATAAAAGAAGGTAATATTTACAACTAAATCATTAATAATGATAGTAAATCCTGTCAAAAAAACATGCAAAGGATGTACTAAAACATTCCATCTAAGTCCATTCATGAAGTACTAGAATTACCTGCTATAGTATTCCCATGATGTGGACCTAAGCAAATAAGATGCACCAGCCAATTGCAAGACAGGCCCAAGTATAGGGCTGGGTTGTGCATGAAACTAAAACACATCAAAATCACTAGCTGATAAGCTCCTAAACATATGTGACTTAAGCCATGGATTATCAACAGTTATCAGGTTCTTAAGCCATAAAGTGCTAAAAACACTAGTGTTATTTAGTTGCAAAATCCCATCTGCTCCAAATTCACTTAACACTTTGGAACTTAACTTTAGCTCCTGTAGAGATGGCAGACCATAAAAATGTCAAAGTACCACAGCTTCAATGGAGAAATCATATTTAAATTAGGAGAAAATAAGTGTAATGGATAAATAATTGTTTGCTTACATTGTAGACACTTATTGAGCACGTTTTAAGCTTCATAGAAGCTTGGGACCAAAAGAGATCAATGATTTCTTCACATGCTAAAAAAATGAAGATGCAAGAAATTTTTAGTCATAGGAAGCATACAGATTATAGGCAAGATGAGTATTTTGTCCACAACATAAAGGACAAACATGGATAGTAACAAAAAAAATTTGTATACTTTGTTGCTTATACAACAGAATCAATAATAAGAAGCCAGGTTAGTTCCAACTATTTGTAGTCGGCTACATAAATTTTTCCTCCCCTTGGCAAGCAGCGTGGAGGAATGTAACTGATTCGGTAGTGAGAACAGGGGATCCAGCCCTGTGGAGTCAACGCCACGTGGAAGTCAAAGCGGCAGTTGTCCATCCGGAAAGGGTCGGGCCCGACTGGGCAGCCGACCGGCCGTCCGGTGGAATCGAAGGTCCGGAGGGATGGGTCCGATCGGCTGGCCGACCGGACGATGTTCGGTCGATGGTTAAAGGCGCCCTATCGAAATTAGGTTTCCGGCGCTCATTGGAAAAGGTCGCAGGGCCGAGCGGACTGTACGCTCGGCCAAATCCATAAGGTAACACTGCTAATAGTCTCCACAAAGCACGTGGTGGGGGACCTCCCCAAGTAAACCACCGCATATGTCTGGCCGGATGTTGATGGAGCTGTCCGCCCGGACGCTAGATCTGGAGCAAAGGGGAAAAGGACAAAGGAGGTCTTTTTCTGACAGCAGGTATGTTTCACGTGTAGGCCATGCTCCAAATCTTGTGACAGGTGATTCCGATGTCCCATCGAGGACATGCTGAGACTGTAGCAGTATGGGTTAGGGAAGCTCACTGACAAGCCCTTACTGGGGTATGAGCCATGGACACGTGTACACCTCGGTAGGTATGCACTCACTTCTTCGCTGCCCTATATAAAGGCCCTAATTCTTCGCCGGAGGTACGTTTTCTACGAGTTGTGGAGCCACTTTTTCTCTCTTGAGCTTTGCTTGACTTGAGCGTCGGAGGGTCGCCGCCGGGAACCCCTTCCCGGCCCGACTTCTGTGCAGGTTCGCCGGAGCTGTGTGTTACTAGTCGAAGATCCACGTCGACAGCCGGAGAGCGCCACGTGCCCAGCGTCCGTTGATTCAGCGTTCGGACAGGATCAATTTGGCGCCGTCTGTGGGAATGCTCCTGCATCCGAACGGGAACAATGGATGAGGCTGGACGACAACACACGGTGACGCTCTCGACGGAGGAACTAGATGCTCTGATCGAGATAAGGGCCGCCAAGCTTGTGGAGCAAAAACAGAAAGCCACAGCCGAGCGGCCGGAGCAGCAAGCAACGTCTGCTTCTGGTGGCCGAGCGGAAGCACCTCAAGCCACCGTTGCATTTCATCGAGCCCTATTCCGCACTCCAGAAGCCGCAGCAGCTCATAGAGATCGGGGATCTTCTTCGGACGAAATGCCTAGACGAGATGCCAGAAAAGGGAAAGCCCCCCGAGCGGACGCATCGCCGGAGAGGATCAATCGCCAATTTTCGGAGGCTATTCTATGAGATCCTCTGCCGAAGCACTACGTGGCTCCGACGATCAGCGAGTATAATGGGACAACTGACCTAGATGATCATCTGGGTAAGTTTGATAACACAGCTACGCTCCATCAATACACAGATGGAGTAAAATGCCGAGTTTTTCTTACCACTCTCTCGGGATCGGCTCAACGGTGGTTTCGGAGGTTGCCGGACAGATCCATCACGAGCTTCAAGGAGTTCCGAACGGCCTTCCTCCACCATTTTGCGAGCAGTCGACGTTACCAGAAAACAAGCGTGAGCCTGTTCGCCATCAAGCAAGAAGCCCGTGAATCGCTCCGAGCTTACATCCAGCGGTTCAACAAAGTGGCGATGGACATTCCAATGGCCACCTCGGAAACCATGATGAATGCCTTCACACAAGGCCTAGTGGATGGGGATTTCTTTCGATCACTCATCCGAAAGCCGCCCCGAGACTATGATCACATGCTACACCGGGCGAACGAATACATCAACGTGGAAGAAGCGCAAGCGGCCAGGAAAAAAGAAACTCCAACCGAGCGGGCTCCCCCTGCCGAGCGGAAATAGCACGCCGCTCATTAGCCGCCTAGAGGACCAAGGGTCGAAGCAATCCGATCCCCCCACGCCAGGTCCCATGTGCAAGAGGTAGTTGCCGCCCGGCTCAAGCCAAAGAAGAGATGGACCCCGATGTTCTTCTCCTTCCACCGGACGGATACGCACAACACAAGGGATTGTCGAAGTCTTCCCTTCGTGACTCATCCTGTGCCCCGGAATGTCGGACGACGGTCTCCCTCAGTCGACAGGCGACAGAGAACTCATGAAGCCGATCGGACGGTAGCTCGACAACGACAGACTCCCGATCGGCATCGTTCTCCAAGCGGGAGAATCGCCGAGCATCCAGAGAGTCCGACCGTCCGCTCGGGAAGAGGAAAATAAAAGCAATACTTCGAGATGAGATTAACGTTATTCTTTGGCGGGCCGACCGGAGGAGACTCCAACCGAGCTAGAAAGGCGTCCGCTCAGATTCATGCGATCGTATGGCGAGAACGGCGGAAGGACCGAAATTAGTTTGGGCGGAGACTTGGAAGGAGTTGAAGTACCCCACGACGATGCTCGCTCATCAAAGCGGTAATAGCCAATTACACTATTCACGCGTATTTGTTGACACAGGAGCTCGATCAACATCATATTCAAGAAGACGCGTTCGATCACCGGTGCAAATTGATCGAGCCGGTATTACCATGACAACTCCGCTCTACGGGTTTACGGGTAAAGCGGTCGGACGGATCCGGCTGGCTACCTCGCTGGGAGAAGAGCCGCTCGGGAGGACAAGGACAATAAACTTCGTGGTGGTCGACTCTCCTCGTCCTACAACGTCATTTGGGACGACCGGCGATTCGAGCGGTCGTCTCAACCTTCCATCAGAAGATCAAGTTCCCCGTGGAGGACAAAGTGGGAGAAGTACGGGGAGATCAGCTAACAGCTCGACGATGATACATCGAGATGGTCCGAGCCGAAGCCAATTCCGCTCGGAAGGCGCCCCGGATCGAGGCAAACGTCATCACTGAAAAGCCACCCTCTTTAATTTATGAAGAAAAAGAGGAAGTGCAGATTCACCCAACCCGATCGGAGGCCACGACTTTTATTGCATCCGATCTAGAGGAGAAGCAGAAAGAGGAGCTGATCCAATGCCTCCGAAGGAATCATGATGTCTTCGTCTGGTCGACACATGAGCTGCCCGGAATTTCGCCGAGCATAGCGCAGCACGAGTTGCATGTCCGACCGGACGCTCGGCCGGTAAAGCAGAGAAAAAGAGATTTCAGCGCCGAGCAGAATGCCATCATCTGGGCGGAGGTGGAGAAGCTTTTGGAAGCTGGCCATATACGTGAGGTACAGTTCCCGAGTTGGTTGGCTAACGTGGTTAGTCTCCAAGCCGGGCAACAAGTGGAGAGTATGCATAGATTTTTGGGACCTCAACAAATCTTGCCCGAAAGACTTTTATCCTCTGCCCCGGATAGATCAGTTGGTGGACTCTACGGCCGACTGCGAATTAATATGTATGCTCGATGCTTACCAAGGCTATCATCAAGTGCCGCTCGCCCGTGAGGATCAAGAGAAAGTCAGCTTCGTGACGGCCGACGGCACATATTGCTATAATGTGATGCCGTTCGGATTGAAGAATGCGGGAGCCACCTATCAGCGCCTGATGAATAAAGTATTCAGAGAGCAGATCGGGCGAAATCTGGAAGTGTATGTAGATGACATTCTCATCAAGACCGTCCGAGCGGCCGATCTCTTCAAAGACATGGAGGAAACCTTTCGAGCGCTGCGCAAATATGGAGTCAAGCTAAATCCCCAGAAGTGCCTGTTCGGAGCAAAAGGAGGGCATTTTCTAGGATACATAGTGACCCAGCGGGGAATCGAAGCAAATCCCATCAAGGTGAAAGCTCTACAAGACATGCTGCCTCCAAGAAATACAAGGGAGGTACAACGTTTGACCGGTCGGATAACTGCTCTGTCTAGATTCATCTCCAAAACCGCCGACCGGAGCCTTCCTTTTTTCAAAATCTTGCGCAAAGCGACCAAGTTTCACTGGGACGAAGAATGCGATCGGGCGTTTGAAGACTTGAAGACGTATTTGAACTCCCTCCCGGTACTAGCCAAGCCTGTTGCGGGTGAGCCGCTCTACATTTACTTATCTTCCACTGAACAAGCCGTAGGCTCAGCGTTAGTAAGGCTGAGCAGAGAAGAGCCAGTGTATTTTCTGAGCCATATTTTAAAAATGTTGAATCTCGCTACACCGGGCTCGAGAAACTTGCTTTTGCTTTGGTCCTAGCCGCTCGACGCCTACGTCCATATTTCTTGGCTCATACAATCATCATCCGGACGAATAGCCCATTGGGAAGAGTGCTGCTGAATCCTGAAGCGTCTGGACGGCTCATAAAATGGACAACGGAGTTGAGTGAGTTCGACATTCAATACCAGCCCCGGTCGGCGATAAAGGCGCAGTCCTTGGCGGATTTCGTCACCGAGGTACAAAGGTCAGAGCCCGAAGCCATGTGGAAGGTATTTGTGGACGGATCGTCCACTAGGCTCGGGAGCGGTATTGGTGTATTATTAAAGTCTCCCCAAGAAGAGAAGATGCACTTATCCGTCCGGCTGGATTATAAAGCAACAAACAATG